>NC_072488.1:62735160-63088910 GCF_027574615.1 Eptesicus fuscus
ATGGAGTAAGGGAAGGCCATGGAGCAGGGAAGGCGTGGGCTGGCAGGGAAAATCCCTAGGGTGGCTGTTAGAAAAGCGCAGAGGCCCATGTTTCAGTACCGGTGAGGTATTTTTTTTTAATGCGTAAAACCCACGTTACAGGCACTTAGTAAACTTTAGTACAAGAGGAACATCGTGCCTTTGTAGCAACCTTCCTTTGTTTTCAAATTATTTTTGTGTGATTTGTGCAGTTTAATGTAATGCTGTGAGAACTTCAAACCAAAGGAACTCAATAACATTCCAAGAGTCACAAAGCAAGTCACTCACAAAGCCATCCCGGCCTCCTGCTGATGCCCAGTCCCCGGTCACGCTCGCAGCCCAGACTCGCATGGGAGATCTTGCCGTGAGTGAGCAGCCAGCCCCGCGAGAGGTGCTGCAGCCCTTGCCTGTCGCAGGCGCTCTTGTCTCTCTGCACAGTGACCTCCAGGCCATCACTTTCTAGCGGGACTTTAAGTCCATCTTTATTCTAGCTTGTAACCACTTTTTTGTGATTCTACCATAGACATTCAGTCCATAGCAGTTGTTTATTGATTTCTTGCTCTCAATATTGTAGAACAATTTTCCAAAAAGTTAAGTCAGTAAGCATAATAGAATGCCTACGTGTGCAAGGCACCGCTCTAACACAAGCAGAAAACCCCCGATGAGCAGGACACACTCCCTGTCCTCCACAAACACACTGTTAGTTTAATTACTCATTTTCCTATGTCTTTCTTTGAAGGGTGTGGGAAACCACATATCCAAGGCCACAAAATACTGTTTCTCTTTCCATGATGGGAGAAAGCTGTAGATGGGTTAGAACATGGTTTGGTTTCTTTTGTTTTAAGCCATTAAAAGATGACCACATCAGAATGATATTGGGTAAAGGACCATAGAAAATCTGTGACCAACCAGAATTGGATCCATGGCCTTGTTTAGGACAAATACCCAACATGCCAAGCGTAATGCGGCGTCATCTTGTTGGCCCAGCACTCACCCACCAGTATTTTTCTTTTGATCTGCTTCTATCAAGAATGCCCTAAAAATGCTAGAGGAATCCACAGGCAACAAAATCTCAGACATATGCCAAAAGAACTTCTTCACTGACACTGCCCCTAGGGCAATGGAAGCTAAAGAGAAAATTAACAAATGGGACTACATCAAAATAAAAAGCTTTTTTACAGCAAAAGAAACCATCAACAAAACAACAAGAAAGCCCACTGCATGGGAGAACATATTTGCAAATGTTATCACTGATAAAGGTTTAATCTCCAACATCTACAGGCAGCTTATGCAACTTAATAAAAGGAAGATAAATGATCCAATAAAAAAATGGGCAACGGACCTAAACAGAATATTTTCAAAAGAAGACAGAAGGAAGGCCAAGAGACACATGAAAACATGTTCAAAGTCACTTATTATCCGAGAGATGCAAATCAAAACAACAATGAGGTACCATCTCACACCTGTCAGAATGGCTATCATCAACAAATCAACAAACGACAAGTGTTGGCGAGGATGTGGAGAAAAAGGAACCCTCGTGCACTGCTGGTGGGAATGCAGACTGGTGCAGCCACTGTGGAGAACAGTATGGAGTTTCCTCAAAAAACTGAAAATGGAACTCCCATTTGACCCAGTAATCCCACTCCTGGGAATATATCCAAAGAAACTAGAAACACCAATCAGAAAGGATATATGCACCACTATGTTCATAGCAGCACAATTTACAATAGCTAAGATTTGGAAACAGCCTAGGTGCCCTTTAGCAGATGACTGGATCGGAAAACTGTGGTACATCTACACAATGGAATACTATGCTGCCATAAAAAAGAAGGAATTCTCATCATTTGCAGCAACCTGGATGGAATTGGAGAACATTATGCTAAGTGAAATAAGCCAGTCAATGAAAGAAAAATACCACATGATCTCACTCATTTATGGATAATAAAGAACATTATAAACTGATGAACAAAAAGATAGATACAGAGATAGTAAAGCATCAAACAGACTTTCAAATTACAGGGGGAAAGTTAGGGAGAGGTGGGGGAGATAAGAAATCAAAGAAGGACTTGTATGCATGCATATAAGCATAAACAATGGACGCAAAACTCTGGGGAGTGAGGGCATGTATGGGTGTGGGGGGGCAATGGTTAGATATGTACACATATAATACCTCAATAAAAAAAAAAGTCAAAAAAAAAAAGAAAAAAAAAAGAATGCCCTTCCCCTATTCCAATCCTGTGTCCCCCTCTTAGGTGATCTGATCTCCAGGTCTCACTTGGTTGACCCAGAAATGGACAGCTAATCTAAGTCCCTTTCCTGGGATACTGGACCTGTGTCAGGGGCAGCATTGCTAACTGTGGTCGAAGGAACTGTTGGTACCAGTGTCACGTGGAGAAAGCAGTCCACAGGAGGAAGGAGAATGTTGTAGAGGAAAAGTGGAGATGAGAGATGGGCACCCTCGAGATGTGTCAGGTGGACTCTGCTGAGTCCAAGACCTTCCTGAGCCCGTGAGGGGGCCACACATTTCCAATAAGCCCATGTACTTGCTTTAACTCATCCAATAGGACTGTCATTTAAGACCAAAAGTGGCTGGATACACCACAATTTCCACAGAGACAAGCAACTCTTGATTTAATACCCAGCCTGAAAAGCATGAAAAAAATAGAGGCCACTCCACAGAGCAGTCTCTGTTTAGGGCATATTTTTGCACTTGGCTCCAAACTGATTTGCACTTCCTGTCTTATACCCACAGAAGCTGGCATCTGGGAGGGTTCAGATACTCTGTGTAGCCTACAGCCAGCAATGCTGGAATCTGACAGGAAAAATAAGAGAATCCATTTCCATTAATAAGAAGCAACAAGGCTCTTCGTTGGAAGGCTGGGGCCTTCATATAATTTTAACATTAATGTACTTTGTACCCATCAGAGGGTGTCTTTCCAGCAACTTCCTTCCACTCCTCACACACACCCAGACCTGGTTGTCAAGTTCAAGGTTGAATGTGAATGAATGAGCAGTTCCATCTCCTCTGAGTTCTCATGTATAAGCACCTCATGTTGATTATACAGAGCACTTGATTTCTTTTATTAGTTGCTTTTTATATGAATCAGGTCATATTTTGCACAGCATGAAAAAGGACCTTAAGAATTCAGATACTCTGTAAGAATCTTTTTTTTTTTTAATCCAGAGGATAAATGCTCTCTCACAACCCCAACCAGCTCAATGAGTATTCCTTACCTTGGTATTGAATAAGACTTAAAATAAATATCTTTGGTGGAATTTTAGAGAAAAGTACATTGGCCAAAATTTGCTGTTTAAAAAGAATCTGCTTTAGTGCCTCAGAAGTCTAATATCTAAATCAACTAAATATTTAGTTTTCAAGATTAATTAAAACATTTTGATGGAAAGGATTAAATACCACTGGCTATGGATTTGAGTGAAACTAATCAATTTTACAGCACTTAGATACAGGTATTTTTTTTTCTGGATCAGCTTTTGTTTTTTCATCAAAATTCCTGAAAATGGGGAAAATGGGAAAAGCCCACTAAAGAAGTAATCATTTAGACTCTGCTGCTTCACATCCAATTATTACTGCCAACAGGAGGAAGCTTTTCCATTTCCCCAAATGCATAGGCATTCAAATAGTTAGACAATTATTTAAACATCAATTACTAAAGTTATCCAGGCTCTGCTTTACAGATAAACCCCATACCCGTTGGTCCTGCCTATGGAAGTGAGGAATTTGAAGCTTGTTAAATGATATAGTCAAACCCATATTAAACAAGAATGGCAAAATCTACAGAATGATAAAATAGCTACTTCCAGGACTACTATTTTGAGCTTTCAAATGTACTGTTAAAGTTACCACACTCATTTGCAGAAGCTGCTTGTCTTTTGTTAAACTATGTGGTTTTCACTGTTCTTTGAATTTGGTGTCAGGACGAGACAGGCACCGATGAAGCAGAGAACAGAGAGCTCTGGTGAAGAGCAGTCTCCAAGATGACTCTTAACACCTCTCCTCCCTTGTGCCTGAAACTCCCACTGGGTGTCCTTTCTCCTGTTTCTTGTTCATTGGCCCTCCCTGTCCTAAGTAACTAGGCATGCTGGAGGCCAAGTACTAAGCCACTCTCGGTCATTACCCTTTATGATCAGTCTGGCTTTATAAGGTGAAATTACAGCTTGGAATAACTGGCACGGAGAAGAGTTCAGCTCTCCTGGTGAGAAGGCGGGAAAGGTTGGATGGAAAGGACATTGCCCAAGCCTCGGTAGAAGTTGTGTTGGGAGGGCTGAACTCCAGGATTGAATGGGGAGCTGATTCTGGTATTCAGGGGTCAGCAAACAGCAATGTATTGGGAGAGGAGAGCTTTAATGGGTGGATGGAAGGGCACCACAAATTCTCCCCCTCCGTGACAGCTCTGGTGAGATGGAGCTGGGACAACAGGACCTGTGATGAAGATCAGTGAATAAATAAATACAGCCAACCCCAGACCTTGCCAACCTTAAACTAGAGAATGCACAATAAGACAAGGAAGTATTGGGAGCCAAATGACAAAACCAAAAACAGCCAACCAAACAAGCAAAAACCAACCAAAGCAGAAAGTCAGGAGGGGGAAACTGTGAGAGCAGGGAAATGAGCACTGGGTGGAGGGTGCACGTCATCGCTGCCGCAGTAATGAGCAAAGCAAAACAGTGTTGCAGACACTTTCACCGTCGCCATTGTAGGCAAAAGCCCAAATGTGGTGAGGGTGGAGTGGCAGGCTTTAGACAAATATTTATTATTATTGGGATTTACTTTAGAAACTGACTACACTGCCACACAGTTAAAATCCTATTATCGATAAGTGTGTATACACATACACCACCCCCCCCCCCAAAAAAAAACACACACAACAATAACAAACACCTTAAGGAAATCACTCTGTATGGGATGGAAATTAATGTATAGCATAGTGGTAGGAAGTGGATTCTACCTGTTACATAGAGAAGCTTGTCCCATAAGTGTTTAAAGGAGTTTAAAGCACTTAAAATGTTCAAAGAAATTATCTTGCACATTTATGTGTTTACACATCACAATTAATCGCAAGTGTTTAATGTCCCATGGGCCAGTCACAGTGCTTTGCACCGGGTTCCACATCAAATATTTCTCTGTATTTGGGAATGGGACCGTGAAGACTGCTCCAGAGATTGCTCAAGACATGCCCTTTACACTAGAAAATGCTATAGGCACTTCCACTTCCAAGGATGATGAAGTAACTTGTACTAGACTTACTCTTTGGCTGTAAATAACTAGAAAACTAGACACAATGTGGGAGACAATTGTTTCCAGACATTATAGCCAGCATATAACTGTGATCCCCAACAGAAAGGAAGTTAATAAGGACCCCTACAATCACCCTGGTCTTCTGCTTGAAGGCATTTTTCAAACTGTAGAACAAGAAGGAAGGACCTAAGTTTTGTTACGATGAAGTGGTTAGAATTTCCAGAGACGAGTCCTGGAAAGGAGGGAGCTACAGAATGAAAAAGCTCAAAAACTCTGTATAAGGTTCCCCTAGAATCTTTTGGTGAATACTAAGTATGCACATGGAAGGTGAACCTCCATGGGTCTATGTGAGGAGCTGGTAGCAGGGAGTTATAAGCCGAAAACACTCAAACTTTTCACAGGGCTTAAAGACATTTGTGCTCTGATCAACCAAAATGGAGAGAAATCATTGAGTGCTCGAGCCACTCATCAGGGACCCCAGATAGGTCACAACACATAGTAGGACTAAACTAAGCCCTAGTTTAAAGGTCACTCTGGACTCACAGTAACAATGATAAAAATAGCCAACCCCAGACCTTGTCAACCTTAAACTAGAGAATGTATTTTGATGATTCTTGTATTAAAATTATTTGCAGGTAAGTTATTTGCTTGCCACAAAAGAACTCAATACTCTTTAAAGGAAGACAACAAAATCCAGACACTCAACAATACAATATGAAATCAAAGTCACTAGAGAACTGAAGAAGCAGGGAAAATGAAACCTGTAAACAGGAGAAATAAAATCAGCCAATAAAAAGGAGTGTGAGAGAAATTGCTGGATTTGGCAACTAAGGACTTCAAAACAGTTATTATAATTGAAAAACAACAACACATGAACACAAAGAAGAGCTATTAAAGATATAAAAAAGAATCAAGTGAAACCTCAAGAGCCAAAAACAAAAACAAACACAATAAGTAAGATAAAAAATTTACTGGATATATTTAACAGTAAGTTAGACACTGGAAAAGAAAAAAATCAGAGAACTAGAAGTGAGAGCAATAACAACTACCCAAATTAAAGCAAGAGAGAGGAAAAAACTAAAGAAAAACAAACATCAACAAACAGTGACAAGATATCAAGCAGTATAATGTACATATAACTTGAGTTCCAGAAAGGGAGGAGAGAGTACAGAACAAATTTCCAAAAATTAATTATCAAAAATTTCCAAATTTGGGGACAAATACAAAGAAAAACAAACAAAGTACATCTTAATTAGATTTTTGGAAACAGTAATAAACTAGAAATCTTAAAAGCAATCAGAGGAAAAATTAACATTACATAGAACGTAACAAAGATAAGAATTATCACCAACTTCTCATAAGAAACAATGCAAGTCAGAAGACAATAGGATGTCTTTACAATGCTGAAAGAAAAAAAAAAGCCTGTCAACCTGGAATTCTATATCCAGAAAAAGTCTTTAAAAAATGAAGGTGAGGAGGAACCAAGATGAAAGCATAGGTAAGCACCTAAACTGCTGCCTTGGACAACAATTTCAAAACTACAACTAAAAGACAAAACAGACATCATCCAGAATCACAGGAAGGCTGGCTGAGTGGAAATTCTACAACTAGAAGGAAAGAGAAAAGCACACTGAGACTCAGAGGAGCTGCAGGAGGCAGAGGTACTGAGACGCACGCACGGAGAGGACTGGCAACTGAGTGCGCAGCTGGCTTTCTCAAGCAGGAGGGAGACAAAAGCTCCTGACTGCACTGAACTCCAGTTCTGGGCGAGACTCTGGGGACCCAGACTCATACGGGGTGAAACTGGACTATCAGGAAAGAGAAAAGCACACTGAGACTCAGAGGAACAGTGGAAGGCAGAGGTACTGAGGTGTGCGTGGAGAGGGTGGGCAACTGAGTACGTGGTTGGCTTTCTCAAGTGGGAGGGAGACAAAAGCTCCTGACTGCACTGAACTCCAGTTCTGGGCGAGACTCTGGGAACCCAGACACACTCGGGGAGAAACTGGACTGTCTGGCAGTGGGCGGAACTCGAGGGCAGCTTTCTCTCAGAGGTGCTTGCAGCGATTACCACGGGACACTGAGACACAGGGGCCTATTAGGGCAGGGCTGACAGAAGCCAATGCTGTCTGCTCTGCCCTGAGACTCTGCCCCATCCAAGCTGAGTGCAGAGGCTTTTGCAAGTCTCCTCCCATAAGGGTGTCTCCAACACAGAAGTTCTCCCAGAGTAGACACAGGTGATCCTCACAACCAATTGGCCTGGAGATCAATTCCTCCCAGTGATACCAACAACAATCAAGGCTTAATTATAACAAGACTGTGCACATAGCCCACAAAGTGGTGCACCAAGAGTGTCCACCTCAGGTAACTGAGGAGGCTGAGCCACTGGGCCCTATAGGACACCTAGCACACAAAGCCACTCTATCAACTCAGGGAAGCAGCCAAAATGCGGAGACAAAGAAACAGATCACAAATGACAGAAATGGAGGAAAGCAAATGACTGGATATAGAGTTCAAAACCACGGTTATAAGGTTTTTCAAGAATTTTCTAGAAAAGGCCAATAAATTTAGTGAGACCCTCGAGGATATGAAAAAAGACCAACTAGAAATTAAGCATACACTGACTGAAATAAAAAATATTATACAGAGATCTAACAGCAGACTAGAGGATTGCAAGAATCAAGTCAAAGATTTGAAATACAAAGAAGCAAAAAACACCGAACCAGAAAAGCAAAAAGAAAAAAGAATCCAAAAATATGAAGATAGTGTAAGGAGCCTCTGGGACAACTTCAAGCATACCTTATGGGGGTGCCAGAAGAAGAGAGAGAGCAAGATACTGAAAACCTATTTGAAGAAATAATGACTGAAAACTTCCCCCACCTGGTGAAAGAAATAGACTTACAAGTCCAGGAAGTGCAGAGAACCCCGAACAAAAGGAATCCAAAGAGGACCACACCAAGACATCATAATTAAAATGCCAAGAGCAAAAGACAAAGAGAAAATATTAAAAGCAGCAAGAGAAAAACAGTTAGTTACCTACAAGGGAGCACCCATACGACTGTCAGCTGATTTCTCAACAGAAACTATGCAGGCCAGAAGGGAGTGGCAAGAAATATTCAAAGTGATGAATAACAAGAACCTACAACCAAGATTACTCTACCCAGCAAAGCTATCATTCAGAATTGAAGGGCAGATAAAGAGCTTCACAGATAAGAAAAAACTAAAGGAGTTCATCACCACCAAACCAGTATTATATGAAATGCTGAAAGGTATTCTTTAAGAAGAGGAAGAAGAAAAAGGTAAAGATAAAAATTATGAACAACAAATACATATCTAACAACAAGTGAATCTAAAAATCAAGTGATAAAAAAAATCTAATGAACAGAATAAACTGGTGAATATAATAGAATCAGGGGCATAGAAAGGGAGTGGACTGACAATTCTTGGGGGGAAAGGGATGTAGGGGGTGCAGGAAGAGACTGGACAAAAATCATACACCTATGGATGAGGATAATGGGGGTGGGTAAGGCCAGAGGGTGGGGTGGGAACCGGGTGGAGGGGAGCTATGGGGGGTGGGGGGCAGAGGAACAACTGTAATAATCTGAACAATAAAGATTTATTAAAAAAATAAAATAAAATAAAGTAAAAAAAAATGAAGGTGAAATGGACTTCCTCAGACAACAACAACAAATCTGAGGTAATTGCCAGTAGACCTATGTTTTAAGAAATATTAAAAGGAGTTCTTCAGGCTTACATAAAAATAATACCACAGGGAAACTCAGGTTGTTGGAAAGGAAAAGAGAGAACCAAAAATGGTAAATATGTGAGTAAATAGAAGAGATTATTTTTTTTCTTAAAAAAACCCCAAACCCTGACAGTTTAACATGAAAATAAGAATTTTGTGAGGCTTATAGCATGTGTAGAAGTAAAATTTGTGACAACCATGTTCCAAACAGTGGAAGGGGAAGATGGAAGTGTCTTGGGGAAAGATTCTCACCTTCGTTGTGAAGCAATTGTCAACACCATCCTAATAAAAAATCCCAGAGGACTTTTATGAAAGAATTGACCAGCTAATTCTAAAATTTATAAAGTAGTACAATGATTTATAATAACCAAAACAATTTTGAAAACGAAGGAAGTTGGATAACTTATTCTATCTGAGTTCAGGCTATATTACAAAGCTACATGATAGTGTGGTATTGGTATAAGGATAAAAATGTAGCTTAATGGAACACAGTGAGTGTATAAAAATAAACCAATCTATATATGTTGATGCTTCAACAAAGGTGCCAAAATAATTCAATGGAAGAAAGAATAACTTTTTGACAACGATTCAAGAAAAAACAAATATATATGGGGAAGGGGATACAAAGTTACCTTAAAATAGACAACAGTCCTACATAAAGACCCTCAAATCATAATTAAAAAAAAAAGTAGATGGAGATCTTTAAGACCTTTGGATAGGGAAAAGATTTCAGAGACAGAAGACAAAAATCTTTAATCATAAAAAAACGATTAATTGGATTCTATAAAAATAAAAAAGATCTGTTCTTTAGAAGATACTAGGATAATGAAAAGGCCCCCAATTTAGAAGCAATGAGATGGAATTAAAGATAAAACTGGTCCTAGAACAAGAGACCACAGGAGAGCATAAACAAAATAGGGGAAACAACACCAGTGGTGCTCCAGAATCGGGAGGAGGGGGGTCCTAGAAGCCAGGGGGAGGGCCAGGGAGATCAGGTGTGGTACCACAGTCCCAACATTCAGTTGTGAAGAGATGGATTGCGTTAATTGATTTTTGAATGTCAACCCAGTTTTTCATGTCTTGGATAAATCCCACTTGGTTGTGGTGTATAATTCTATTTATCTATTATTGGATTTAATTTGCTTATATTTTGTTGAGGGTTTTGCATCTATGTTTCTGAGAGCTATTGGTCTGTAGTTTTCTTTTTGTGTAGTGTCTTTGTCTGGTTTTGTCAGTAGGGAATCTGGGCTCATAGAATGATTTAGGACGTATTCCTTCTGCTTCCATTCTCTGAAAGAGATTGTAGGGGATTGGTGCAATTTCTTCATTAAATATTTGGTAAAGTTTCACCAGTGAACCCATCTAGGTCTGGTGCTTTCTGTTTTGGAATTATTCATTATTGATTCCATTTCTTTAAGATATTTAGGCCTATTCAGATTGTCTGTTTCTTCTTCTGTGAATTTTATCAGATTGTGTCTTTCAAGAAATTGGTCCATTTCATCTAATTTATTGAATTGGTGGGCATAAAGGTGCACATAGTATACCTTTACTCTCCTTTTAATTTACATTAAGCTTTATAGTGATGTCCCCTCTTTCATTTCTGATATTAGTAATTTGTGTCCTCTCTTTCTTTCTTAGTCTAGCTAAAGGCTTATCAATTCTATGGATCTTTGTAAAGAATCAGCTTTTGGTTTTGTTGATTTTCTCTATTGATTCCTGCTCTAACTATTATTTTTTCTTCTGTTTACTTTGGATTTAATTTCCTTTTATTTTTCTAGTTTTCTGAGGTGGAAGCTTAGATTTTTATGTTAAATCTTTCTTCTTTTCTAATATTTGCATTCACTGCTTACATTTTCCTCCATGCATTACATTCACTGCCTCTCACACATTTTGATAAACTGTGTTCTCATTTTCATTTAGTTCAAAATATTTTAAAATTTCTTTTGATATTTCTTTAAATTGTGTGTTATTTAAAAGAGTATTGTTTAGTCCTGGCTGGTTTGGCTCAGAGGATAGAGCGTCGGCCTGCAGACTCAAGGGTCCCAAGTTTGATTCCAGACAAGGGCATGTACCTTGGTTGCAGGCACATACCCAGTAGGGAGTGTGCAGGAGGCAGCTGATCGATATTTCTCTCTCATCGATGTTCCTAACTCTCTATCCCTCTCATTTCCTCTCTGAAAAAAAAATCAATAAAATATATATTTTAAAAAAGTATTGTTTAATCTCCATGCATTTGGGGATTTTCCAGTTATCTTTGTGTTCTTGAGTAGACATGATATGATTTCTAGTTCTTTAAATTTGTCACAGTGTATTTTACCTTGGCACATGTTCCAGGTGAGCTTGAAAAAATAGTATTCTGCTATTATTGGAAGGAGTAGCCTATAGATGGCAATGACGTCCAGTCGCTTGAGGGTAGTTCAGCTATGTCTTTATTGACTCTCCCCCTGTGGAAAGCCCACTCCTTCATATCCCACACTCTGCCGGGGCTAGGCTTCAGCAAAACCGCCTCTATTGCCATGCACTGCAGTGACGGGTCGGAAAGCCAGGTGTCACCTGGTATCAGGCAAAGCTGTCAAGCAGTGGGTCACTCGGCCCAGGGACCTGGCCTGGGCTTCTTCTGCTTTCACAGGAAAGCAATGTGGGTCATAAACTCTGGCAGATTAGTCTGTTCCCCTCCTCAGCAGGAACAGGGGGAGGAGGGGTAACAATCTAGCAGGGATTTCCAAGGGCAAAGCCAAGCACACAATCAAGATTTACTGGAAATTTTAAAGAAACTGACACTATGAAAGACAGCACACTTCACAGAAAAACTTGCTAAGGAAACTTAGTTAATAGGAGAGAGTTTTAAAAACATATAATGTGTATCTTCAGAGTAATACAATAAGGTTTCAAACAAGAACCAATTAGATATATTGGAAATAACTGACTGAACAGTGAATTTATGAGCTCGAGGCTTAGGGTGAGGAATTCTCCCAAAATGCTGTACAAATGGGTAAAGGAATAGGAAGTAAATTTTACTAGTAAAAAGTCATTTTGGCTACAGTGTTTTGAATTACCTAGAGAGAAAACAGGGAGGCTATTGGAAGGCACTGAGATGTTCCAGGTGAGAGATGAAGGGAGGAAGACTAGGATGGTGATAGTAGGGACGGAGAGCCATGTGCGCAGAATCCACAAGGCGTTAAGGAGATAGACCCAGCCAGACTTGGGGAACGGTTGTGGAGAGCGAGATAGAGGGAAGAACAAGATGCTTCCTAGGTTTCTGACTATAGCCACTGGGTGAATGGCGACACGTTCATAAAGAGGGGGAGTACAGAAGTAGAGCTAGACACGACTAAGAGGATGAACGAAGATTCAAATGCGTTGAATTTGAAAGAGCAGAGGCACACTCAAGCGGCATTGCCCAATGTGCAGCTGGATCTTACGGGTAGGTCCGGAGTCAGGAGAGAGCCTGGGCTGGAGATAATTCACAGAACTGATCTTAGACATTATGGAGAAGCCCCCAAAGCCTTTGTTTATGTAGGTCACATCTATCAATATTTACCATATTTGAAATTAAAATTCATTTAACTGTTTGTTAATTTATTTAAAACAGTAATCATTATAGGTTAGTGCACATTACATTAATAAAATGTATTTATAGCATTGTTCTAATTTTTGCAAGCCTTCTTAACATTTTAGTATTAAGAAATCAGATGGACTCTTGTATTTCTTCCTGCGTCTGTTGAAACATGTTTTGGTTGAAGTGCACGAAAAAATCCGCCTTACTAGACTTGTAGTTGGAATAGAGAGGAGTACTTTAGATACTTCTTTTCAGATAACTATGGATATTCTTATTTGACATTACACAAAGCTCAAAAGTGGTAGCTTCTTTTTTTCTAAAATTTTATTTTTCAATTACAGTTTACATTCAATATTATTTTGTATTAGTTTCAGGTGTACAGCATAGTGATTCGACAATCACATGTTTCACAAAGTGGTCCCCCTGATATTTTAAGTGCTCACCTGGTACATAGTTATTACAATATTATCGGCCACAGTCCCAGGCTGCCCTTTACAACCTGGGTAATCCCTGGGCACTTCTTAATCCCTTCACCTTTTCCACACATCTCCCCACCACCTCCCCTCTGGCAACCATCCGTCTGTTCTATTTTCTTTGTTCTTTTATTTTGCTCTTTAGATTTCACATATAAGTGAAACCATATGGTATTTGTCTCTCTCTGACTAACTTATTTCACTTCACATAATACCCTCTAGGGACATCCATGTTGTTGCAAATGGTAAGATTTCATTCTTTTTTTATGGCCAAGTAACATGCCATTGTATTATGTACCACAACTTTTGTATTCAAATGTGGTGATTTCTTAAAGGTTAGCTGCAACAAGAAGTCTTAAGCCATATCAATAAACTTTTCAGACTGTCACAGTAAAAATCCAATGATCAACTTTGCACTTTGTGCAGATCCTTCACCCATTTATGGCTTTTTAACATCATGCTTAGCATTATTATGAGGAAAGTGTTGACTCTGCAGATCCCCTAAAGGGCTTAAGGGATCCCCAAGTGTCTGTGGATCCCTTTTTCAGGACCAAAGCACTAGGTGACCCTTCTAATCTAAGTGGTAAGATCTGAGGCAAGAGTGATTCCAATGCTCTGCAGGAGGGGCGAAGCTAATCACAGTGAGAACCCCCAGGGAAATCCACCCGCCCAAAGGGGCTTCTGGCCGTTAACTGGGCCCGAATTCATAACAAGAGACCATTGGCCGTTGCTGGCAGAGCCCTCTCCTGCACCTGCATTTCTGGGAACAGCCATAGACTGAACTTGCTAAGCTCCTTGAACTTGATTCAAACACTATAAGGAAGTTCTTAGTTTTGTCTTTCAATGAATGGACTGAGACCTGCACTGGCCAATCAGAAGTGCTTCAGAATGACCAATCAGAATGCACAATAACAACCATCAGAACTTCATGATGCAGACCAATCAGAATTGCAGGAATTTGAAAACCTTATTTGAATAAAATGGACCTCATTGGGCACCTGGGCGGGAAACTTCTCTATAAAAGGAGGCACACTTTTGGTTTCCACCAGAGGCTGTTAATCAGCGTCTGCAAACTGTTCACCTGAGTGGAATTCTTCTCCACACCTACTAGTGTTTGGGAATTTTGGTCTATACACGTATATTGCAAGGAAGAGAAACCCACTCAAACTGGCTTCAGCAAAAAAGAAATTAGCTAACGTTCACCCAGGCAGTCTCCCAGGAATTCAGGGGCAGGAGGTATGTGAGGCCACCCAGGAGCCATCCTCCGGCAGAGGGCAGCACCGCTGCCGCACAGCTCTGTGAAGGGGATCCGATTTACCCAACAGCGTGTGCCAGCTCCAATTCTGTGAGACCTTCAGTTCAAGAAACACCTTCTGTCAGAGTCTCGGATTCCCGATTTCCAGCTCCCGAGAGAGAACCTGATTGGATCAGCCTGATTTATGATTGGGTCGGATGCCAACTCTCGGTTTGTCCTGAGAGCTGTGGCCTGGGTGATCAGGTACAAACATGACCCCAAACAGGCAACACAAACTATGTCTCCTCCATTAGGCCTTTGAAGTGCGAGCAAAATAAAATAAAAGGTGAACCTGTGGGACACCATCAGAGAGAGCAATGGGAGGGGACGTGTTACAGCAAAGAGAGAAAACAGGAAACCCGTGTTCAGCATGGCGGTGTGGGCTGTGTAACACTTAGTGTCAGAATCATGCTCGCTGGTGTTTATTGGGGGCTTATGTGTGGCAGCCAGTAAGCTAAGCACTTGGAATACATTTTCCTTGTTAAAACTTAAATACAAAACCCGGGATTTAGGCTCATTCTTATCCCCAATTTAGCAAACGGGTAACAGTCGGGGCCTCGCAGCGAACCCTCTGAGTCTGTGTTTGTATGGTGCCGGCAGTTCTCTCGCCTCCCGCGCCCGGCTCCTGTGCTCTTTGGCTGTGGGACTAACGGCTTCCCGTGGAAAGCAGTGGGGCTGGGAGTGGCGGGTGAGAGGCAGGGATCGCATTTCCTTCCTCAGCTCTCAGGGGGGACAGCGAGCAGAGGTGTGAGAGGGAAGGGGTCATGGGAAAGCCGAGTGTTGGGTAGATCAGAGCGCAGGCCAGACCCGGGTGCAAGTCCCTGCCCTGTGTTCCCCGATGCTTGACTTGGGCAAGTTTCTTGAAGACTCCATGCCTCTGCTCCCTCATCTGCAACATGAGGTCCTCATCGGGCTGTTGGGGGACCTCATGAAGGATGGCTGTGACGTCCCTGTCACGTGCGTGTCTGCTGGGGTGAGAATTGTCCTGTGGTCAGAGCCTGATCAAAGCAATGGGGTCCCGACCTCCACCTTCGCGGCAGGTCTGCTAATCCAGCCCCTGAGGCACACCCTTCGCTCTCACACAGACCGAGGAGCACCCGCTGTCCTGTCCGGGGTGCAGGCTGCAGACATGCCCTTGCTTGCTCCAGGACGGCCGCTCTCTCTACCCATGGGCTCCTTGAACTGGGGAGACGGACAAGCGATGGCCGGTCGGGGGCATGTTAAAACCCTTGGGCTCGACAGGCTCGAACGGTGAAATCTTGTGAAAGGCAGTTTTGGGTTAGCTGCTTCCATCCCAACTCCTTTTCTAATGCCCAGACACATGCTCGGGCCTGCTGGGGAGAGGTGGCCGCCGGCAGAGCTGGCCCCTGGGATGGTGATGCGAGTGGTCGGAGGTGGCTTCGTTCTCGCCAGCGCGTGGAGTGAGCAACAGCTCAGAGAGGGCATCGCTGGCAAGAGCTCCTTGCAGGTGACAAGCAGAAAGTACATCATTGTTCTCAGACAAGGAACTGAGTTGGGGGATGAGCTTCGCCGGCAGAGGGAGAGCTGCAGAATGTGGGCCCTGGACTTGGTGTCCGCAGGTCTGTGAGCGAGCCCTGGACTTCCTATGGCCTGTGCAGCAGTAATGGACGGTGGCCGAGCTCTTTCCTCAGCTGGGAAGTGGGAATGCCGCTGATGCCCTCCTTTCTCACTCACTGGGGTGTGGAGAGGAAGTGAGTTATTGAAAAACTTCGTACATAATTTTGACTCCTCTCAGGGCTTCCTATTCCCTTTGCTGTGTGTGCCTGAGAGAGGAGCGGGGGAGGGAGGAGAGAGAGAAGCAGAGAGAGGAAGGGAAGGGGAAGAAGGACAGAGAGAGAGGGAGAGGAAACGGTGGGAGAGGGAGGAGAAAGGAGGGGGAGAGAGAGAGTTTCCCATGGCTTCTGTAACCAGTTTCCACAAACTCGGTGGCTTAATTCAACACACATTTATTCTCCCACAGCTCGGCAGCCAGAAGTCGGGAATCAGTTTCATGATCAAAATGAAAGTGTCCGCAGGGCCATGCGCTCTGGAGGCCTAGAGAGAAGCCATCCCTCCCGCTCACGGCTTCCAGGGCTGCATTTCTTGAACCCCTTGGCCTGCGGCAGTTCTCCTTCTAATCCAGCAGCATCTTATTTCTGTTGCCGTATCTCCTCCTCCTCTGAATGTAACCTCCCTCTGCCTCCCTCCTGTGAGGACCCTGGCATTGGGCCCTTCCACTGGGCCCACCCCCATAACCAGGATAACCTCCCGCTTCAAATCCCTACTTCATCACATCTACAAAGTCTCTTTTACAAATAACAGACCAGTCACAGGAGCCAGAGATCAGGACACGGACACCTCGGGGACCATTATTCTCGGACCACGTGTGTGTGTGTGTGTGTGTGCGTGTGTGTGTGTGTGTGTGTGTGACTCACCAGGAAGCTGGAAGCCGGAGGAGGAGCCGTGCCTCCATGGGGAGGGGCCGCCTGTGTTTCCAAGCACATCCAGCCTGATGCTGCTCAGCGCCCCCCTGTGGAAGACGGGGTGGAGGGTGGCTAGCCATTCAAGTCTGAGCCTCAGGCCAGTGTTCTCAAAGTGTGGTCCCCAGCCAGCAGCAGCAGCATCCCGTGGGAATTTGTCAGAAACGCAGAAATGTTCACGGCATCCCAGACCTGCCGGGTCCGAGGTCCGAGGTGGTTATGAGCCCTCCCAGGGATTCTGGCGCTTGCTCTTGTCAGCTCCAGTTTGAGCCCGAGTCCTTAGGAGGACGGTAAGACAAGGCCTGGGCTGGACCCGGGTCCGGGTTCTCAGCATCGCTGCACATTACAATCACTCGGGAGCTTTTAAAAAAGTAACGTAGGAATCAGAACGCCTGGGGAATGCGGCGCAGGCAGGGGCTGTCCTTTTAAGTTCCCAGGTGATGTGCAATCACATTTTGGAGCCTTTCAGAGTACACGACCCCTAGCCCACAGCTTGGCCTTGCGGAGAATCGGAGTCCCTAGATCAGGGGTTCTCAAACTTGAGTGAGCGCGAGAGCATCCTGGAGGCTTGTTGGGCCACAGATTCCTGGGCCCCAGCTGCCCGCACAGCAGGCCTGGGGCGAGGCCCGAGAACGTGTGTCTCTAACCCCTTCCCAGGTGATGCCCATGCCCACCCCAAATACCTTCTCCAATACAAGTTAGATCACACAGTCTGAAAGCACCAGAAATTAATTTACTCACTCCCCCCCCCCATTTTATTATGTTAGGGTAAATGCCAATGGAACTTAATTACCGTGATTATGGTATCTGTCACTTATAGAAGATGTAAAATAGATCATAGAAATGAAGTCCGAGGGAAAGTGAGGGAGAAGGACACTGAAAACAGGCAGGATAGGGCAAGAAAACAAAAATGACATTAGCTTGCTTTATGAATTGGCCAACGCATGACCATGGTGTGTGTGTGTACATGTGCGCATGAGTGTGTACATGTATATATGTGTGGACGTGTGTGCATGTGTATATGTGTATGCATGCATATGTGTGTGTGCATGTGTGTGTGTGATAAGGAACATCACTGACTCAGAGTGATGCTCTTAACTTAGTGAAAATCCTCAATGGTCAGGGACAGCTCCCAACCTCTGATCATGAAGAGATGATTTTCAGTTTGGGTCAGCAAAAATGTGTCCAGACATTACGTGGGGGTCCTGTCTGCCCTTGACATCCCATCCATGCCTGTCACACTGGAACCCTCAGTTACAGGACCGGGGGACCCAGTACCTTCGGAAGGCTCCTGTTAATCTCCAGGGAACTGAAGTCATTCTCGATCCTCAAAAATGTCTTTAAAGCCTCGATTTCCTTCATTCCTTTGTCTTTACCCAACTCCACCAGTTTTCTCCTGAAATTTAAAAACTCACTCCCACCAAGCGTTTCACAGCTCAGGAGGCTTGCGGAATCGGAGGTGAAGGACGCTCCCTCCTGCTTCATCGCACCCTCGCCTCCCAGCCCCTCCCCCGCTTGCTGTGAGCCCTCTCCCAGGCCAGCGGCACCCGTGATAGGCATCCCACTGGCACCCGGCTGCTTTGGGGAAGGAGGCTCACGCTCCATTCCTAAAGCACTTCTCAGAGCCCCTCTTTCAAACACATGGTTACACTCCTGATAGAATTCAGAGGAATTCTGGTGAATAAGTTTTCTTTACCCAAGTATAAATTTAGCTCGATTCGTCCTTTCCGTTTTAAGTAAAGTTTTTACTTTAGAATTAGATTTAGATTAAGTTGCAAAGCTAATGCAGAATCACTGTGTCCCTCACACCCTGTCCCCTATTGCTAACCCCTTACAGTGCTGTGGTGCACCAACAACGATAGATAAGTACTGTTACCTAAGTCCACACTTTAATCAGATTTCCTTCGTTTTTCCCCAATGTCCTTTTTCTGTCCCAAGATCCCATCCAGGACTCCATGTCACACAGCTATTAGGTTTTCTTAGGCACCTCAAGAATATTATAGTTTCTCAGACGCTCTTTGTTGTTAATGAGCTGTCTCAATGTGGTACAGTGAAGATATCTGAAGACAGAAAATGATGCAGGCAACCCCATAGGTTGTCACAGTTTATTGTGGGGTAACTTACTTACAGGGATAGAGTTGGAGCGGAAGAGGACCCCATAGCTAATCTCCCCTGGTAGACAGCTATTATAGTTTATTTTATAGTCCAGCTAAAGTACTGATTGACAAGGCAAAGGGACAAAATACAGCATGAGCCAGGGGCCATACCTCCTGATAGTCTTATGATGGAGAATTGCTTACAATTGATGCCATCACCTAGTTTGGTATTTATCTTGGTTGCTGTGCTATTCTGGCCACTACTGAAGGCCATTTATGTTTATATCGTGTAAGCTTATAGGGCACAGCGAATCATTAATTATGAGGCTTTGGTGCTGGCAGAGACTAGTTAGGTCAGAGTCCACAGCATGAAACCTTGAATAGAAAAACAAAAAAACAAAAAAATGGTGGTGGGGGTACAAAGATGGAGTCAGTCTTATTTACATTAACATCTTGTCAATAGATGGTCAATAGAATGCCAACTTCGGGTACAGTGAAGCTTGGCTGTGAAAACAGCATGTGAAGCAGCCTGGGGGTCAGGTGGCCCTGGGCCAGGTCCCTCTCCTGACCCGCTCTAAAAGGCAGTCTTCAGTCTCTGCTGGAAAGGGAAAATGTGCTCCCAGAGCCAGAGAGGAGGTGATTTATACAGGCAGATGTCCCTGCCCCTGGTCCCTGATTGGTCTGTCTTCATGCAAATGAGGACTCCAAATCCTCATAGTTTGATTGGTCCAAAAGGCACTGTCCTCATTGGACAGAATAGAGCTGCTTTGGGTGGTTGAAGCTGCACAGCTCTGATTGGATGGGGAAAGCCTCAGTTCTATTGGTTGAAATAGGATTCCAGGAAACCTTTATAAGCACTGGCTCAGAGGGCAGAACACAGTGCAGGCAGGCGATTCAGTGCAGAGGAAGGTTCAGTGCCGGTGGTTCTCCCTGAAGTACAGTTTGTGGAGAAATGGCTACTACTCTGGTTTTCTTTGCCATGTGTGTGTGTGTGTGTGTGTGTGTGTGTGTGTGTGTGTGTGTGTGTGTTTTATCCTCACCTGAGAATATGTGTTTTATTGATTTTTTTTTGAGAGAAAGGAAGATAGAGAAGCATTGCTGTGCAAGAGAAATATCAATTAGCTGCCTCCTGTATGTGCCCTGACTGGGGATTGAACCTGAAACCTAGGTGTGTGCTCTGACCAGAAATCAAACCCACAATCTTTTGGTGTATTGGAAGATGATCCAAACAACTGAGCTACCCAGCCAGGGGTGCTAGATTCTGTTTTTTTTTTTTTTTTTTTTTTTTTTTTTGTGTGTGTGTGTGTGTGTGTGTTTTTAATTTGAGCCCAGGCAGCCACCAGGAGTCCTTCTTAGTAGGTGTCTTCTTTCTTGGGGTTCACAATCTGTACGTGAGCTTTTCAGTTTTGAGAACTGAGCAGGCACTTTATAGAAGGTCTCTCAATTTGGGTTTGGCTGGTGTTTTTCTCATGAGAGTGGGATTTGAGATTGGGGAAGAAAGACCACCGGTGAAGTGTCCCTCTTGTCACATCAGGTTGAGGGTACCTGATCATCATGATTTATCACTGATAATGTTGACCATGATCCTCTGGCTGAGGCAGTCTGTCAGGCTTCTGTACTGTGAAGTTCCTCTCCCCATCCCCACATGCCTTTTCCAACTGTGCTCTTTGAAATGAAGTCACTAAAAAGCCACCCCCCGCCCCCCACCCTGAGGTGGGAGCTATGTGCCACCTCCTTGAGAGGAGTAGGATCTACATAATTATTTGGAATTCTGCATGGATTTGTCTAACCCTCTCCCATTTATTTCTTCAATCATTGTTAATTACAGGTACGTGGGTATCGTTTTATAGTTTTGGTTATAATCCAACAGTACATAACTTTGTTGCCCAAATTGTTCTAGCTTTGGCCATTGAGAGTTCTTTCCGATGTTCCTGTGTCTTTTTGCCATAACCCCATCATGTTTTGTAAACTCTTCTCTATTTTCTGACACTACAAGATGTCTCAACTCATTTCCAGGCACATTCCCTTTCTCATCTTAGACTCAGCCATTTCTCCAAGGAGCCCTCGTTCCTTTTGTTGAAGAATTGCATTAGAAACCAAGATCTGAGCAATACATGTGCTCACTGCAACTGGAGTATCATTGGTTTTAGACTCTCTCAGACAGAGCTTGGGAACATGAGTGTGCACATATCCATAACTATTTCTATACTAGAAGCCCAATGCATGAAGATTCGTGCAAGAATGGGCCTTCCTTTCCCTGGCTTCTAGCACTGCCTTCGCTCAGGTTGGAGCCGCCTTTCCACCTTCCCATGATACCCAGAGGCCCGGAGCAGCTGGGGCGGTGCGGAACACCTGCATTGTTGCCATGGCGACAATGCAAGTGTCCTGCCCCCAGCCACTCGGCACCTGTGTATGCAAATTAACCCACCATCTTTGTTGGGTTAATTTGCATACACACTCCTGATTGGCTGGTGGGTGTCGCAAAAGTACGGTCAATTTGCATTGTTCTCTTTTATTAGTGCAGATTTATCATCTGTGTCTATATGAAGTGAAACACGAGTTTATACTGATGTCTCATACCGACTCACCTCCTGATTCATTTTAGGCTTCCCCTTGCTTCTTTGTAAAATCCCAGCCCAGCACTGAGGAGCTGGCGCCCACCACCCACCATCTTTTGCTAATCCTGTTAATCCAAGTATACCCACACTTGTTCATCCCTCCACCTGTAAGAAACAACTTTACAGCTAAAGTTCAAGCACATGTGTGCAGTGTCTTGTCTTCAGTCTTACAGACACCACTCATTCCCAGTTCCTCAGGGAGCACCTTTCCTCCCATCTCTCTCAGTGTGAGTGGCATGCATCGGTACACAGCTACATTCTTTTGCCAGTCTACATCCCATCCTGTAACCCCCTGACCTCCTAATTGATTTTTAATGGGCCCACATTAAGGTTTATTCTTTGTGCTATAAGAGTCCATGGGCTTTTGCAAACACAATGTGATGTCCCCACCACTATAGTGTCCTACAGAACTGTCTCGGTCCTAAAAATCTTCTATGTGCTTCTTCTAATTCAAACCCCCTCCTCTCCAAGTCCCTGGCAACAACTGATCTGTTTCCCATCTTTATAGTTTTCCTTTATCGGAACATCATATCAATGCAACCCTAGAGTGTATACAGCCTTTCCGAGCGGCATTGCTCACTCAGCATAACACACTCATATGTAGGACAAAGCAACGTCCATTCATGTCGGTGAGTGGATTGGTAGTTTATTTCTTTGTAATCTCTGAATTGCATTCCATTGTCTGGATGGACCACAGTTTCTTTATCCACCCACCTACCGAAGGACATCTTTCTTGGGGTTCACAATCTGTACATGAGCTTGCGCCCAGGTTTTAATGATTATGAGTAAAGCTGCTCTAAACATGTATGTGCAGGTTTCTGAGTGCATTTTCAAATCAGGAGGTAAATGCCCACGACTGTAATTTCTGGATCGTATGGTAAGAGCACGTTTAGCCTCATAGAAGCTGTGAGATTATCTTCTGAAGTGGCTGCGCCATCTGCGTTCCCACCTGCTGCTCCACCTCCTTGCCAGAAATTGCTATTGTCACTTTTTTGGATTGTAGCTATCGAAGAGTGGGTCCTGGTATCTTACTGCACATTCCATTTGTTTCAGTCCATGTTGGAGCGTGGCCCCTTTGGAGCATGGGGCGATTATTCACTGGCTCTGGGTTTCACATGGCTTTTTAATGACCCCAGCCTGGCCAAGGGCTTCGGAAGGCAGCAGCACGGTTCCTCAGCTGTCCCTCAGCCTGTGGGAATGTTAGATGTGGTCAGAAGCATGGGGTCTGAATAGAGATTAGGGGAAATAAAGTGACCAGAGAATAGAGTAGAATGGAGCCCTGTTCAAGGTAAAAAAGAGTTTTAAAGACCCATTAAAATATTTACAATTAAGAAAAATATAAAGAGGCAAAAATCTGTTACACTAGGAAATGATGGTGGAGAGTGGAGTTTTCATGGTGTACAGAACCGCTTGTTCTTGGCCTGTGCCAACGTCACCCTTACCGCATCCTCGCCTCACCGGCTAACGACAAGCCTGTACCTGCCAGGTACGCAGCTTATCTGTTCTCCCATCAGCCCACGTGGGCCGGATAGGGGCAGTGACATCCCCGGTGGGCGAGCAGCTTTTGTTTGCACGGTGTCTGGTTCTCAGTGATGTAGGATGAGCTCTCCAGGCGCGCCAGCGAGTTCTTCCTGTTCCCCAGGGCCTCAGCCTCCCTGGACCCCTCCCTTCTTCCTCACTTCCAGGCACAGGCTGTTTGCACAACTGCTCATCTCAGAACGAGAGAACGTTCTGTGCCAGGAAATGAAGACGAAGAGCAAACTCCCCCGCCGTTTCTCTTGCCTGCCCCTCTCCTTCGCCCCTTTTTCACTACCCACTCCTCCTCCCTCCTTTTCTTTGTTATTGTCACTAAAATCTTTGGGAGTCTGGAGGCAGTCCCGGAATCACAGTCTGCAGAATCACACCACATCCACAGATCTCTGGGAGACACCACTGTGCCCTCTGCTGGTCTCAAAACACCTCCTCCTGTGGTGTGCGCCATGGACTTACTTTCAAAACCAGAAAGGCTTTTCTGTTCTAAAATGACCAGTTTTTAAAGTGTACCTAAAATGATATGAATGAACATCCAAATACCACGTATAAAAGAAGCCAGATATCAAAAAGTATGCATGGTTCTATTTTATATGAAGTTCAAGAACAGGCAAAGCAAACTTACAGTGTGTAAGTCTTAAAAGTAGCTCAGTTCGGGGAAGGTTGACTAGAAAGGGTATAGGGGAGCATTCTGGATGCAGGAAATATTCCATATCTCCTGATGAGGGTGTGTGTGTGTGTGTGTGTGTGTGTGTGTGTGTGTGTGTGTGTGTGTGTGTGTGTGTGTGTGTGTGTGTGTGTGTGTGTCCTTGAATGGACTGAATGCTTATGACCCTCCAAAATTCATAAGTTGAAACCTTAACCCCCATACGAGGCTGTGTGGAGAGGTGGCCTCGGGGAGTGATTAGGTGATGAGAACGAGCCTCCTGCACGGAAGTGGTGCTTCGGAAACAAGAGCCCAGGGGCTTGCTTCCTGGCATCTGCTCTCTGTCACAGGAGGACTCGACCAGAAGCTGCTTCTCAGCAGATGCCACATCCCCTGGCACTTTGATCTTGGACTTCCCAGTCTCCAGACAGTGAGAAGTAAAGGTTTGTTTCTGAAGCCAGTCAACCTATGACATTTTTGTTTGAGCAGTGTAGACTAAGACAGTCATTAAGCTGTGTACTTTATAATTGTGTACTTTATATACATTACAGTTCACTAAAGTATGAGGAAAAAAGTTTCCCTGAAACAAATGGACTAAACTGTGAACACTGAGCGCAATCTATTGATCAAACCCCCAGAACCATCCATTTAGCCGAAACCCACACAGGCTGAGTGTGAGCCTGGAGACACACAGCCAGTTAGGGAGCTTCCATGGAGAGTCACAGCATGAGGCTCACAGCTGTTTGACTACAGGCTGGAAAATTTACCCTAAATAGGCAGTTTTCTTTATTTTCAAAGATATTTTGTCACTGTAAGAGGCCAATCATAACACAACATGTGAGGCCCATTGACTCTATGAGGTAAAGGTAAGGTATAGTGAATCCTAATTCTAGAATCTGTGCGTGGTCACCCACCTCAACATCTCTGCCGCAAAACAGCTCTGCTCTCCACCGACCAGTCACACAGTACGGCCACTTTCTTTCTCACACAGAGTCAGAGTGCACTTATGTTCAATCAGGCCCAGCCTCACCAGGGGTGAGTGTTCCCACTCCTTCTGCATTTCTGTGAAGCTCATTCACTATGCCATCATCCTTGTGTGATTCACTAGGCCATCCTCTGAGTGATTCACTGGGCCATCCTCTGTGTGATTCACTATGCCATCCTCTGAGTGATTCACTGGGCCATCCTCTGTGTGATTCACTATGCCATCCTCTCTGTGTGATTCACTATACAATCCACTGTGTGATTCACCATGGCATCCTCTGTGTGATTCACTATGCCATCCTCCCTGTGTGATTCACTATGCCATCCTCTGTGTGATTCACTGTGCCATCCTCTGTGTGATTCACTATGCCATCCTCCCTGTGTGATTCACTATGTCATCTCACTGTGTGATCCACTGTGCTATCCTCCCTCATGATTCACTATGCCATCCTCTGTGTGATTCACTATGCCATCCTCTGTGATTCACTGTGCCATCCTCCCTGTGTGATTCACTATGCCATCCTCCCTGTGTGATTCACTATGCCATCCTCTGTGTGATTCACTATGCCATCCTGTGTGATTCACTGTGAAATCCTCCCTGTGTGATTCACTATGCCATCCTCTGTGTGATTCACTATGCCATCCACTGTGTGATTCACTATGCCATCCTCTGTGTGATTCACCGTGCCATCCTCCCTGTGTGATTCACTATGCCATCCTCTGTGTGATTAACTATGCCATCCTCTGTGTGATTCACTGTGCCATCCCTGTTTGATTCCCTATTCCATATTCCCTGTGTCATTCAGTATGCCACCCTTGTGCTATTCATTATGCCATCCTCTGTGTGATTCACTATGCCATCATCTGTGTGATTCACTGTGCCATCCTCCCTGTGTGATTCACTATTCCATCCTCTGTGTGATTCACTATGCCATCCTCTTTGTGATTCACTATGCCATCCTCCCTGTGTGATTCACTATGCCATCGTCCCTGTGTGATTCACTATGCCATCCTCTGTGTGATTCACTATGCCATCCTCTGTGTGATTCACTATGCCATCCGCTGTGTGATTCACTGTGCCATCCTCTCTGTGTGATCCACTGTGCAATCCTGGGTGTGATTCACTATGCCATCCTCTGTGTGATTCACTGTGCCATCCTCCCTGTGTGATTCACTATGCCATCCTCCCTCTGTGATTCACTATGCAATCCTCTGTGTGATTCACTATGCCATCCTGTGTGATTCACTGTGAAATCCTCCCTGTGTGATTCACTATGCCATCCTCTGTGTGATTCACTATGCCATCCACTGTGTGATTCACTGTGCCATCCTCTGTGTGATTCACTGTGCCATCCTCCCTGTGTGATTCACTATGCCATCCTCTGAGTGATTCACTATGCCATCACCTGTGTGATTCACTATGCAAATCTCCGTGTGATTCACTATGCCTTCCTCTGTGGGATTCACTATTCCATCCACTGTGTGATTCACAATGCCATCCTCTGTGTGATTGACTGTGCCAACCTCCCTGTGTGATTAACTATGCCATCATCTGTGTGATTCACTATTCCATCCTCTGTGTGATTCATAATGCCATTATCTGTGTGATTCACTGTGCCATCCTCCCTGTGTGATTCACTGTGCCATCCTCCCTGTGTGATTCACTATGCCATCCTCTGTGTGATTCACTATGCCATCCTCTGTGTGATTCACTGTGCCATCCTCTGTGTGATTCACTGTGCCATCCTCTTTGTGTGATTCACTATGCCATCCTGTGTGATTCACTATGCCATCCTCTGTGTGATTCACTGTGCCATCCTCTGTGTGATTCTCTATTCCATCCTCTGTGTGGTTCACTGTGCCATCACCTCTGTGTGATTCACTATGCCATCCTCTCTGTGTGATTCACTATGCCATCCTCTGTGTGATTCACTGTGCCATCCTCCCTGTGTGATTCACTATGCCATTCTCTGTGTGATTCACTATCCCATCCTCTTTGTTATTTTCTGTGCCATCCTTTGTGTGATTCACTTTGCCATCCTCCCACTGTGATTCACTATGTCATCTTCTGTGTGATTCACTATGTCATACTCTGTGTGATTCACTATGCCATCCTGTGTTTGATTCCCTATTCCATCTTCCCTGTGTGATTCACTATGCAATCCTCTGTGTTATTTCCTCTGTGTGATTCACTTTGCCATCCTCTGTGTGATTCACTATGCCATCCTCTGTGTGATTCACTATGCCATCCTGTGTTTGATTCCCTATTCCCTATTCCCTGTGTGATTCAGTATGCCACCCTTGTGCTATTCATTATGCCATCCTCTGTGTGATTCACTATGCCATCCTCTGTGTGATTCACTATGCCATCCTCTGTGTGATTCACTATGCCATCCTCTGTGTGATTCACTATGCCATCCTCTGTGTGTTTCACTGTGCCATCCTCTTTGTGTGATTCACTATGCCATCCTTCTTCTGTGATTTACTGTGCTATCTTCCCTGTTGCTGGCCTTGTGCATGTGTCTCAGCTGCGCAATCAGGTGGAATCACAGGAGACCCCGATTGGAATCTGAGTCTTTAGATGTTGATAAAAGTGTTGGCAGCCTCTTCTGGATATCAGGGAGCGGTGGCAGGTACTCAGGGCTAGCACCTCAGGGGACTCATTGTTATAGCTCATTTTCTGGCCACACACGACGTTTCGTTCATTATTTTAGAGCAATTTCCTAAAAATTTATCACCTTACTTCCCTCTTTCCAAACGTAAACGATCTCATGTTTTTCCTGAATATTCTTTAAAGTTTCAAATAGGTATTTTTCCATTCTCTCAAATATATACACAATGTTATAATTTTATATTTGAAAAATGTAAAATTATACCATTGAGTCACTAAAGTAATATCTTTATTTTTTTACCAAACATGGCCTGATCATGCTTGACCCCACCTTTCCTAGTAGGGCTCTCCTTAAGGGTGCTTAAGGGTGCAGATGTGCTCACAGTGGACATTGCCTCCACCCCAAGTGCAAGGCAGTGGCTGGAGCCCGCTTTCTGGATGACCTGGCAGCGTTTGGCCTCTTGGCGTGACCAGGCAGGAGGCAGGATTCATGGGTTAAAAGGAGTCTGTCACACTTACTGTCCAGTCCCATACCCTCCAGGCCCCAGCTGAGCTCTGCTCCAGGGTGACTTTGCAGGAAAAAGAGGTGACTTATCTGAAACAAGGCCCCTCACTCAGGCCACCCCATGCTCCAAGGGACCCCCCACCCTGATCCGGGAACACCCTTCAGGGCAAACCAGCCGGCCCCCACCCATGCACCAGGTTCTATCTATACTAATAAAAGGGTAATATGCTAATTAGACTGCGAGACCTTCCAGGAGACCTTGTTCTGGACAAAGCCATGGTGGCGGGGCAGAGGTAGAGGCAGTTAGAGGCAGTTGTGGGTGATCAAGCTGGCGGGGGGCATTTGGGGGTGTGCAGGCTGGTGGCGGAGGGCAGTTGGGGGCAAGCAGGCCGGCAGGCAGAGTGGTTAGGGGCAATCAGGCAGGCAGGTGAGAGGTTAGGAGCCAGTAGTCCTGGATTGCGAGAGGGATGTCCGACTGCCAGTTTAGGCCCGTTCCCTGTAAACCGGTAGTAGGACATCCTTTGAGGGGTCCCAGATTGGAGACGGTGCAGGCTGGGCTGAGGGACACCACCCCCCCATGCCCTAATTTCATGCACCAGGCCACTAGTTTCTTAAATAAAACATAGAAGGTATAAAGGAACAAATTGATATGCTCAATTATATTACATTAAGAACTTTTGTTTATTAAAAAACCAGAGGCCCAATGCATGAAATTCGTGCATGGAGTGGGGAGGGGGCAGTCCCTCAGACTGGCCTGTACCCTCTCACAATCCGGGACCCCTTGCTCCTAACTACCCACCTGCTTGCTTCTTACCACTACGCTCACTGCTCCTTAATGCTGCTGCAGAGGCAAGAGAGACTCCCACCACCACCACTGCTCTCACCAGACATGAGCCTGGCTTCTGGCTGAAGGGTGCTCCCGCTGTGGGAGAACACTGACCACCAGGGGACAGCTCCTGTGTTGAGCATCTGCCCCCTGGTGGTCAGTGCACATCATAGCAACTGGTTGTTTCAGTCTTTCCATTGTAATAGTTGCTTAGGCTTTTATATATATAGATATAGATAACTATATTTGTTTTCTAGGGCTTACACAAGACATTTATTTTCTCATAGTTCTAGCAGCTAGAATTCCAACATCAAGGTGTCAGCAGGGCTGATGTTTTGTCTCTTATGAGGTGCTTGAGGGCAGGCACTATGTTTCTGGTATCTAGTATCTGATATCTAGTTTCTAGACACTAGTTGCTCAGTGAACAACAATGAAACCATATTCTACATAGCATTCTTCACACACACACACACACACACACACACACACACACACCACATACATATACTTGCAATGTGGAAACGTTTCCTGGGGAGGGAACTAGAATTGGGTTATGAATGTTTCCCTCATCTCCTATGTCTTTTATTATTTTCTGAAAAAGACATTGTTCCTAGTACCAAAAAGGGAACAATTGTGTCAATAACAGATGAGCAAGATGTTTTTCCAACACCACAGATGGGTTTGCAAAACATACCCAAACTTTCCTGCAGGCCCTGCTGTGGCCATTCTGTGCATTGGCTGATGGCTAAACATGACGGATTCAGTCTAGGCTTCATTCCCAATCCTATCAGACACCAACCCTCTCTCTCTATAGCAACCAATTTACAAAGTACCCCGAAAGGACATTTATAGATTATATGCAAACTATATACATAATTTTAAGAAATCAACATAATTCACTAACTATAGTAAAAAAGAAATAAAAGGAAAATAATTTACAATAAAAAATAACATGTATTTTCATAGTAAATATTTGCACATTAACTACACTAAAAGGCATAATGAGGTAGATTCTCCTGGGGTGGCCGCTACCAGCACAACATGACATACCTGCCTCAGGTGTCACGTCAGTGACTCAGACACTCCTCGACCATTGCCAGTAGGGACAGCATTTTCCTGGAACCCTGATGATAATTGATAAAAATGCTTTAAAGTCTGGAAAATAGGGTGCACCTCAAAAACATGCAAAAATGCTTTGTGCTTATCTGTGAATCAAAGTGCAGTTCTAGACGTAACAGGTTAGAACAGGTCTTCATCCCCATGGTATCCAGTGGCCGTTAGCAGTTGTGCAGGACGCCAGGTTCTTTCTTATGGCATGGGACCACCCTTTGCTTGGCACGAGACCTAGCATCACTGGTCCCAAATGCCAGTGGACTCTCCCAGCCACCAAAAACAACAAACAAACACGTCCAAACAAGGGACCAGCCTTACCAGACACCTCAATGCAGCTTAAAGCCTCTGTAACTAAAGCAGGTACATGAATGGGTAAACCAATGGAACAGAATAGAAAATCTAGAAATTCACCAAAGTATACTTGGAAATTTATGATATGATAAATGTGGCATCCCAAAACACCGGGGGAAAGATAGGCCTTTTAAATATATTCTGCTAGCATACTGAATAGCTATTTGAAAAAAAAAATCTTGATCCCTACTTCACACCTTAAAACAGGATAAGCTGGACATCGATGAAACATCTAAATACTTAAAAAGTGAAAGATAAATTCCTTCATAACATGGTGATAAATTTGACTACATAAGAATATCATAAATCAAAGTCAAAGGACAAATGAGAAATGGGAAATGAGAAAATATTTGCAACATTCACCACAAATAAAAGACTAATCTCCATCTATATATATAAAAAGCCAGCGACCAGAATGCCGTAGTGACCAGAACAACTGGCTGCTATGATGCCCACTGCAGCCAGCGAACCAGCCCAATCAGGGGGTGGGGCCAGCCGACCAACCTCCCACGGCCCCTCACCCCAGCTGGCCTGGCCCTGATTGGGCCCCAATTGGGGCGGGCCAGCTGGCCAACCTCCCACTGTCTCCTCCTCCTGACAGGCCCTGCTCTGATCTGCCCCAATTGGGGCTGGGTCAGGCTGGCCAGACCCCACCTGTGCACAAATTCATGCACTGGGTCTCTAGTAATAAATAAAGAGTTCATAGAAATAAATAACTCTAGCTCCACCCAATAGTAATATTAGCAAAAGACACGAACAATCAATTCACAGAAAAAGACATAAGACCCTTAGACATATGGAAGAAAACTTCACTCATAATAAGAGATATGCAAATTAGTCATCCGGAGTTGCCATTTTCCATGTGACAGACTGACATTCACAAGCACAGCAGTGAGCCCACAGCTCTGACATACTCCGAGGACAATGGTGCAATCACTGTGAAGGAGAATGTGGCCAGGTCTCCCAGAATTACACACACATTTACTTTTCGACCCAGCACTTCCACTTCTAGGAATTTAGGCTGAAAAAAATAAACACCTCTACCAATAGAAAACAACAGTTACATGGTTTTTCATAGTGCCATTATTTAGAAGAGCAAAATATTGCTAACGACCTAACGTCCTCCCGTAAAAGACTGAGTGACTAAGCATGGGCACATCTGCTGGGAAGGCGGTGCAGTGACAGGAGGTGAACGCCACCGAGCTCGTCCCACCAACGTGAAATAATTTTGAAAGTACACTAACTGAAAACAGCAAGATAGGAAGTGTAAATAATATGCTATACTTTGTGTGTAAGAGAAAGGAAAATAAGCAAATACGTATTTTTCAAAAAGAATCAGAGGCAGATTAAATCAGAAACCAACGAAATGAGGATTTCGATAGGAGCAGGATGTAAGGGGTACTGATAGGAACGAGTATTGGCTCTGACTTTGGAATTATGTAACCATTTTACATATGCAGAAGTAAAATTAAATAATGAAATTTAAAGCTCTCTAAACCTGGATGAACACAAATACATGATTACACCATGTATCAAATTGGGAACATAAGTACACAGATGAAAAGATTTAGCTTAACCTGAAGGTGGTATCCAAGCACACACACTTAGTGGAACTTACTCTTAGGGCAAAAGATCTGCAAAGAGCTCTGTAAAAACGTTATTGGGGAAACATTGGTTCTGGCTTGCTTTATGCAGTTCCCAGATTGTGTCGATCAAAACCTTCCATCTGCGTGGAACAGTTGCCATTCTTCCCTCTAGCACCCTGACAGGTGCTAACGCCGTGCCATCCTTTCCTTAGCTCCTGACCGTGCCCACCTGCTCTGCAGCCCACCAGCCACTCCGGAGGCACGGCTGCTCACAGACACACCACAGCGCCTGGCGCCCTAGCAGGCCACTGGCCACCGCTGGGCCCAGCCCAGTGATCTTGTCAGTGATCTTGTCTCCATCAGGTGGTATTTCCACGTTTATCAGTAATAACTGGGAGACAGTGTCCTTGGACCGGTGCTTCCTTTTTTAAATATATTTTATTGATTTTTTTACTGAGAGGAAGGGAGAGGGAGAGAGAGTCAGAAACATCGATGAGAGAGAAACATCCATCAGCTGCCTCCTGCACAACCCTTACTGGGGATGTGCCCGCAACCAAGGTACTTGCCCTTGACCGGAATCAAACCCGGGACCCTTGAGTCTGCAGGCCGATGCTCTATCCACTGAGCCAGACCGGTTAGGACGGTGCTTCCATTTTTACCCGACCCCTCACTGGTCTTCTGCAGGAACCCTGGCTCGTCTTCAGCGAAACCTGGCGCTGTCCTCACGCGGTGGCCAGCTTCTAGAGGAAAGAGGTTCTCTCCTTGTCTTCTCTGCTGTCCCCACACGGAGACCCAGAGCACGTCCTGGGCCTGGCGCTGGCCATGTTCCTCTTGGGACAGCGGCTGCCATGAGCAGAGGCCAGCTGGGACTCTCCCAAACAAAGCCAAACAGACCTCTCTGTACGATTTCCGGTAGAAGACAGTAGGTGGTAGTAACCAAAAGGAGAGTCCAGGAGTCTTTTTATTGTAAAGACCTCCAGGAGCGTCCTGGGCTGTGTGGACAGGGGCGGTCTTCATCCTGACGGTTTACTTTGGGAGAAGGGCTGCCACAGCCGCCCGAAGGTCACCTGGAGGTCATTGTTTAGCTCAACAGCTCCGCCCTGGGAAGTGCACATTCTGAAAGGAGGTCTAGCCCACTGAGGCGCGTGGCTCTAGGACTGCGGTGTGAATTAAGGACGGTTTTCTCATGTGACAGCTCATGACCAGGAAAACCTGCTCTTGAAGGAGACCCAGAGGCAGCCCCAGGTTCACACCAGGCCGCACGGTGGGGTGGTGAGCGCAGCCAGCATCGCTCTGAGCACACGAGGTGCCTCTCAGAAGAGAGCGGAGGAGAGAGAAGGGGGAAGAGAGTCTGACAGGAAGGAAGAGATGCCCCTATCCCCAACGATGCCGCCCCCTCCCCGCCACGCTCTGGAGTTCCTGCCTCGCGGCAGACCAGGCTCCCGCGAGGTGGTGGGTCCTCGCTCACAGGCACCCTGGAGCTCTGAGGTGTCCTCCACACTCCCACCTCATTCCTGCTTCTATTTCAGAAAGTCCATCCTAAGGCCTCCTCAGACTGCGAAGGGGGACCCTGCCTTGCCCACAGCACCCGGCTTCGGGGGCTCAGCTGAGTATCCCACTGCCTCCTGGCGGGAAACTCAGTCCCCGCTTACATCGTCCTGTGCCCTCTGGTGTGCAGAAGGCAGGCGTCCTGTGCCCTCTGGTGTGAAGAAGGCAGGCGTCCTGTGCCCTCTGGTGTGAAGAAGGCAGGCGTCCTGTGCCGCCCTCTGGTGTGGGAGGAGGCAGGCGTCCTGTGCCCTCTGGTGTGGGAGGAGGCAGGCGTCCTGTGCCCTCTGGTGTGGAGAAGGCAGGCGTCCTGTGCCCTCTGGTGTGAAGAAGGCAGGCGTCCTGTGCCCTCTGGTGTGGGAGAAGGCAGGCGTCCTGTGCCCTCTGGTGTGAAGAAGGCAGGCGTCCTGTGCCCTCTGGTGTGGGAGGAGGCAGGCGTCCTGTGTCCTCTGGTGTGAAGAAGGCAGGCGTCCTGTGCCCTCTGGTGTGGGAGGAGGCAGGCGTCCTGTGCCCTCTGGTGTGGGAGGAGGCAGGCGTCCTGTGCCCTCTGGTGTGGGAGGAGGCAGGCGTCCTGTGCCCTCTGGTGTGGGAGGAGGCAGGCGTCCTGTGCCCTCTGGTGTGGGAGGAGGCAGGCGTCCTGTGTCCTCTGGTGTGAAGAAGGCAGGCGTCCTGTGCCCTCTGGTGTGGGAGGAGGCAGGCGTCCTGTGCCCTCTGGTGTGGGAGGAGGCAGGCGTCCTGTGTCCTCTGGTGTGGAGGAGGCAGGCGTCCTGTGTCCTCTGGTGTGAAGAAGGCAGGCGTCCTGTGCCCTCTGGTGTGGGAGGAGGCAGGCGTCCTGTGCCCTCTGGTGTGGGAGGAGGCAGGCGTCCTGTGCCCTCTGGTGTGGGAGGAGGCAGGCGTCCTGTGCCCTCTGGTGTGGGAGGAGGCAGGCGTCCTGTGTCCTCTGGTGTGAAGAAGGCAGGCGTCCTGTGCCCTCTGGTGTGGGAGGAGGCAGGCGTCCTGTGCCCTCTGGTGTGGGAGGAGGCAGGCGTCCTGTGCCCTCTGGTGTGGGAGGAGACAGGCGTCCTGTGCCCTCTGGTGTGGGAGGAGGCAGGCGTCCTGTGCCCTCTGGTGTGGGAGGAGGCAGGCGTCCTGTGCCCTCTGGTGTGGGAGGAGGCAGGCGTCCTGTGCCCTCTGGTGTGGGAGGAGACAGGCGTCCTGTGCCCTCTGGTGTGGGAGAAGGCAGGCGTCCTGTGCCCTCTGGTGTGGGAGGAGGCAGGCGTCCTGTGTCCTCTGGTGTGGGAGAAGGCAGGCGTCCTGTGCCCTCTGGTGTGAAGAAGGCAGGCGTCCTGTGCCCTCTGGTGTGGGAGGAGGCAGGCGTCCTGTGCCCTCTGGTGTGAAGAAGGCAGGCGTCCTGTGCCCTCTGGTGTGGGAGGAGGCAGGCGCCCTGTGCCCTCTGGTGTGGGAGGAGGCAGGCGTCCTGTGCCCTCTGGTGTGGGAGGAGGCAGGCGTCCTGTGTCCTCTGGTGTGGGAGGAGGCAGGCGTCCTGTGCCCTCTGGTGTGGGAGGAGGCAGGCGTCCTGTGCCCTCTGGTGTGGGAGGAGGCAGGCGTCCTGTGCCCTCTGGTGTGGGAGGAGGCAGGCGTCCTGTGTCCTCTGGTGTGGGAGGAGGCAGGCGTCCTGTGTCCTCTGGTGTGAAGAAGGCAGGCGTCCTGTGCCCTCTGGTGTGAAGAAGGCAGGCGTCCTGTGTCCTCTGGTGTGAAGAAGGCAGGCGTCCTGTGCCCTCTGGTGTGGGAGGAGGCAGGCGTCCTGTGTCCTCTGGTGTGGGAGGAGGCAGGCGTCCTGTGCCCTCTGGTGTGGGAGGAGGCAGGCGTCCTGTGCCCTCTGGTGTGGGAGGAGGCAGGCGTCCTGTGTCCTCGGGTGTGGGAGGAGGCAGGCGTCCTGTGTCCTCTGGTGTGAAGAAGGCAGGCGTCCTGTGTCCTCTGGTGTGAAGAAGGCAGGCGTCCTGTGCCCTCTGGTGTGGGAGGAGGCAGGCGTCCTGTGCCCTCTGGTGTGGGAGGAGGCAGGCGTCCTGTGCCCTCTGGTGTGGGAGAAGGCAGGCGTCCTGTGCCCTCTGGTGTGAAGAAGGCAGGCGTCCTGTGCCCTCTGGTGTGAAGAAGGCAGGCGTCCTGTGCCCTCTGGTGTGGGAGGAGGCAGGCGTCCTGTGTCCTCTGGTGTGAAGAAGGCAGGCGTCCTGTGCCCTCTGGTGTGGGAGGAGGCAGGCGTCCTGTGTCCTCTGGTGTGAAGAAGGCAGGCGTCCTGTGCCCTCTGGTGTGGGAGGAGGCAGGCGTCCTGTGTCCTCTGGTGTGAAGAAGGCAGGCGTCCTGTGCCCTCTGGTGTGGGAGGAGGCAGGCGTCCTGTGCCCTCTGGTGTGGGAGGAGGCAGGCGTCCTGTGCCCTCTGGTGTGAAGAAGGCAGGCGTCCTGTGTCCTCTGGTGTGAAGAAGGCAAGCGTCCTGTGTCCTCTGGTGTGAAGAAGGCAGGCGTCCTGTGTCCTCTGGTGTGAAGAAGGCAGGCGTCCTGTGCCCTCTGGTGTGGGAGGAGGCAGGCGTCCTGTGCCCTCTGGTGTGGGAGGAGGCAGGCGTCCTGTGCCCTCTGGTGTGGGAGGAGGCAGGCGTCCTGTGCCCTCTGGTGTGGGAGAAGGCAGGCGTCCTGTGCCCTCTGCTGTGAAGAAGGCAGGCGTCCTGTGCCCTCTGGTGTGGGAGGAGGCAGGCGTCCTGTGCCCTCTGGTGTGGGAGGAGGCAGGCGTCCTGTGCCCTCTGGTGTGGGAGGAGGCAGGCGTCCTGTGCCCTCTGGTGTGGGAGAAGGCAGGCGTCCTGTGCCCTCTGGTGTGAAGAAGGCAGGCGTCCTGTGCCCTCTGGTGTGGGAGGAGGCAGGCGTCCTGTGTCCTCTGGTGTGAAGAAGGCAGGCGTCCTGTGCCCTCTGGTGTGGGAGGAGGCAGGCGTCCTGTGTCCTCTGGTGTGAAGAAGGCAGGCGTCCTGTGCCCTCTGGTGTGGGAGGAGGCAGGCGTCCTGTGCCCTCTGGTGTGGGAGGAGGCAGGCGTCCTGTGCCCTCTGGTGTGAAGAAGGCAGGCGTCCTGTGTCCTCTGGTGTGAAGAAGGCAGGCGCCCTGTGCCCTCTGGTGTGAAGAAGGCAGGCGTCCTGTGCCCTCTGGTGTGAAGAAGGCAGGCGTCCTGTGCCCTCTGGTGTGGGAGGAGGCAGGCGTCCTGTGTCCTCTGGTGTGGGAGGAGGCAGGCGTCCTGTGTCCTCTGGTGTGGGAGGAGGCAGGCGTCCTGTGTCCTCTGGTGTGAAGAAGGCAGGCGTCCTGTGCCCTCTGGTGTGGGAGGAGGCAGGCGTCCTGTGTCCTCTGGTGTGGGAGGAGGCAGGCGTCCTGTGTCCTCTGGTGTGGGAGGAGGCAGGCGTCCTGTGTCCTCTGGTGTGGGAGGAGGCAGGCGTCCTGTGCCCTCTGGTGTGGGAGGAGGCAGGCGTCCTGTGCCCTCTGGTGTGGGAGGAGGCAGGCGTCCTGTGCCCTCTGGTGTGGGAGGAGGCAGGCGTCCTGTGCCCTCTGGTGTGGGAGAAGGCAGGTGTCCTGTGTCCTCTGGTGTGGGAGGAGGCAGGCGTCCTGTGTCCTCTGGTGTGAAGAAGGCAGGCGTCCTGTGTCCTCTGGTGTGAAGAAGGCAGGCGTCCTGTGCCCTCTGGTGTGAAGAAGGCAGGCGTCCTGTGCCCTCTGGTGTGGGAGGAGGCAGGCGTCCTGTGCCCTCTGGTGTGGGAGGAGGCAGGCGTCCTGTGCCCTCTGGTGTGAAGAAGGCAGGCGTCCTGTGCCCTCTGGTGTGAAGAAGGCAGGCGTCCTGTGTCCTCTGGTGTGAAGAAGGCAGGCGTCCTGTGTCCTCTGGTGTGAAGAAGGCAGGCGTCCTGTGTCCTCTGGTGTGAAGAAGGCAGGCGTCCTGTGCCCTCTGGTGTGAAGAAGGCAGGCGCCCTGTGCCCTCTGGTGTGGGAGGAGGCAGGCGTCCTGTGCCCTCTGGTGTGGGAGGAGGCAGGCGTCCTGTGCCCTCTGGTGTGAAGAAGGCAGGCGTCCTGTGTCCTCTGGTGTGAAGAAGGCAGGCGTCCTGTGCCCTCTGGTGTGAAGAAGGCAGGCGTCCTGTGCCCTCTGGTGTGGGAGGAGGCAGGCGTCCTGTGCCCTCTGGTGTGGGAGGAGGCAGGCGTCCTGTGCCCTCTGGTGTGGGAGAAGGCAGGTGTCCTGTGTCCTCTGGTGTGGGAGGAGGCAGGCGTCCTGTGTCCTCTGGTGTGAAGAAGGCAGGCGTCCTGTGTCCTCTGGTGTGAAGAAGGCAGGCGTCCTGTGCCCTCTGGTGTGAAGAAGGCAGGCGTCCTGTGCCCTCTGGTGTGGGAGGAGGCAGGCGTCCTGTGCCCTCTGGTGTGGGAGGAGGCAGGCGTCCTGTGTCCTCTGGTGTGGAGAAGGCAGGCGTCCTGTGTCCTCTGGTGTGAAGAAGGCAGGCGTCCTGTGCCCTCTGGTGTGAAGAAGGCAGGCGTCCTGTGCCCTCTGGTGTGGGAGGAGGCAGGCGTCCTGTGCCCTCTGGTGTGAAGAAGGCAGGCGTCCTGTGCCCTCTGGTGTGAAGAAGGCAGGCGTCCTGTGCCCTCTGGTGTGGGAGGAGGCAGGCGTCCTGTGTCCTCTGGTGTGGGAGGAGGCAGGCGTCCTGTGTCCTCTGGTGTGGGAGGAGGCAGGCGTCCTGTGCCCTCTGGTGTGAAGAAGGCAGGCGTCCTGTGTCCTCTGGTGTGAAGAAGGCAGGCGTCCTGTGCCCTCTGGTGTGGGAGGAGGCAGGCGTCCTGTGCCCTCTGGTGTGGGAGGAGGCAGGCGTCCTGTGCCCTCTGGTGTGAAGAAGGCAGGCGTCCTGTGTCCTCTGGTGTGAAGAAGGCAGGCGTCCTGTGTCCTCTGGTGTGAAGAAGGCAGGCGTCCTGTGCCCTCTGGTGTGAAGAAGGCAGGCGTCCTGTGCCCTCTGGTGTGGGAGGAGGCAGGCGTCCTGTGTCCTCTGGTGTGGGAGGAGGCAGGCGTCCTGTGTCCTCTGGTGTGAAGAAGGCAGGCGTCCTGGGCCCTCTGGTGTGGGAGGAGGCAGGCGTCCTGTGCCCTCTGGTGTGGGAGGAGGCAGGCGTCCTCTGCCCTCTGGTGTGGGAGGAGGCAGGCGTCCTGTGCCCTCTGGTGTGGGAGGAGGCAGGCGTCCTGTGTCCTCTGGTGTGAAGAAGGCAGGCGTCCTGTGCCCTCTGGTGTGGGAGGAGGCAGGCGTCCTGTGCCCTCTGGTGTGGGAGGAGGCAGGCGTCCTGTGCCCTCTGGTGTGGGAGGAGACAGGCGTCCTGTGCCCTCTGGTGTGGGAGGAGGCAGGCGTCCTGTGCCCTCTGGTGTGGGAGGAGGCAGGCGTCCTGTGCCCTCTGGTGTGGGAGGAGGCAGGCGTCCTGTGCCCTCTGGTGTGGGAGGAGACAGGCGTCCTGTGCCCTCTGGTGTGGGAGAAGGCAGGCGTCCTGTGCCCTCTGGTGTGGGAGGAGGCAGGCGTCCTGTGTCCTCTGGTGTGGGAGAAGGCAGGCGTCCTGTGCCCTCTGGTGTGAAGAAGGCAGGCGTCCTGTGCCCTCTGGTGTGGGAGGAGGCAGGCGTCCTGTGTCCTCTGGTGTGAAGAAGGCAGGCGTCCTGTGCCCTCTGGTGTGGGAGGAGGCAGGCGTCCTGTGCCCTCTGGTGTGGGAGGAGGCAGGCGTCCTGTGCCCTCTGGTGTGGGAGGAGGCAGGCGTCCTGTGTCCTCTGGTGTGGGAGGAGGCAGGTGTCCTGTGCCCTCTGGTGTGGGAGGAGGCAGGCGTCCTGTGCCCTCTGGTGTGGGAGGAGGCAGGCGTCCTGTGCCCTCTGGTGTGGGAGGAGGCAGGCGTCCTGTGTCCTCTGGTGTGGGAGGAGGCAGGCGTCCTGTGTCCTCTGGTGTGAAGAAGGCAGGCGTCCTGTGCCCTCTGGTGTGAAGAAGGCAGGCGTCCTGTGTCCTCTGGTGTGAAGAAGGCAGGCGTCCTGTGCCCTCTGGTGTGGGAGGAGGCAGGCGTCCTGTGTCCTCTGGTGTGGGAGGAGGCAGGCGTCCTGATCCCTCTGGTGTGGGAGGAGGCAGGCGTCCTGTGCCCTCTGGTGTGGGAGGAGGCAGGCGTCCTGTGTCCTCTGGTGTGGGAGGAGGCAGGCGTCCTGTGTCCTCTGGTGTGAAGAAGGCAGGCGTCCTGTGTCCTCTGGTGTGAAGAAGGCAGGCGTCCTGTGTCCTCTGGTGTGAAGAAGGCAGGCGTCCTGTGTCCTCTGGTGTGAAGAAGGCAGGCGTCCTGTGTCCTCTGGTGTGGGAGGAGGCAGGCGTCCTGTGTCCTCTGGTGTGAAGAAGGCAGGCGTCCTGTGCCCTCTGGTGTGGGAGGAGGCAGGCGTCCTGTGCCCTCTGGTGTGAAGAAGGCAGGCGTCCTGTGCCCTCTGGTGTGGGAGGAGGCAGGCGTCCTGTGCCCTCTGGTGTGAAGAAGGCAGGCGTCCTGTGCCCTCTGGTGTGGGAGGAGGCAGGCGTCCTGTGCCCTCTGGTGTGGGAGGAGGCAGGCGTCCTGTGCCCTCTGGTGTGAAGAAGGCAGGCGTCCTGTGTCCTCTGGTGTGAAGAAGGCAAGCGTCCTGTGTCCTCTGGTGTGAAGAAGGCAGGCGTCCTGTGTCCTCTGGTGTGAAGAAGGCAGGCGTCCTGTGCCCTCTGGTGTGGGAGGAGGCAGGCGTCCTGTGCCCTCTGGTGTGGGAGGAGGCAGGCGTCCTGTGCCCTCTGGTGTGGGAGGAGGCAGGCGTCCTGTGCCCTCTGGTGTGGGAGAAGGCAGGCGTCCTGTGCCCTCTGGTGTGAAGAAGGCAGGCGTCCTGTGCCCTCTGGTGTGGGAGGAGGCAGGTGTCCTGTGTCCTCTGGTGTGGGAGAAGGCAGGCGTCCTGTGCCCTCTGGTGTGGGAGGAGGCAGGCGTCCTGTGCCCTCTGGTGTGGGAGAAGGCAGGCGTCCTGTGCCCTCTGGTGTGAAGAAGGCAGGCGCCCTGTGCCCTCTGGTGTGGGAGGAGGCAGGCGTCCTGTGTCCTCTGGTGTGAAGAAGGCAGGCGTCCTGTGCCCTCTGGTGTGGGAGGAGGCAGGCGTCCTGTGTCCTCTGGTGTGAAGAAGGCAGGCGTCCTGTGCCCTCTGGTGTGGGAGGAGGCAGGCGTCCTGTGCCCTCTGGTGTGGGAGGAGGCAGGCGTCCTGTGCCCTCTGGTGTGAAGAAGGCAGGCGTCCTGTGTCCTCTGGTGTGAAGAAGGCAGGCGTCCTGTGCCCTCTGGTGTGAAGAAGGCAGGCGTCCTGTGCCCTCTGGTGTGAAGAAGGCAGGCGTCCTGTGCCCTCTGGTGTGGGAGGAGGCAGGCGTCCTGTGTCCTCTGGTGTGGGAGGAGGCAGGCGTCCTGTGTCCTCTGGTGTGGGAGGAGGCAGGCGTCCTGTGTCCTCTGGTGTGAAGAAGGCAGGCGTCCTGTGCCCTCTGGTGTGGGAGGAGGCAGGCGTCCTGTGTCCTCTGGTGTGGGAGGAGGCAGGCGTCCTGTGTCCTCTGGTGTGGGAGGAGGCAGGCGTCCTGTGTCCTCTGGTGTGGGAGGAGGCAGGCGTCCTGTGCCCTCTGGTGTGGGAGGAGGCAGGCGTCCTGTGCCCTCTGGTGTGGGAGGAGGCAGGCGTCCTGTGCCCTCTGGTGTGGGAGGAGGCAGGCGTCCTGTGCCCTCTGGTGTGGGAGAAGGCAGGTGTCCTGTGTCCTCTGGTGTGGGAGGAGGCAGGCGTCCTGTGTCCTCTGGTGTGAAGAAGGCAGGCGTCCTGTGTCCTCTGGTGTGAAGAAGGCAGGCGTCCTGTGCCCTCTGGTGTGAAGAAGGCAGGTGTCCTGTGCCCTCTGGTGTGGGAGGAGGCAGGCGTCCTGTGCCCTCTGGTGTGGGAGGAGGCAGGCGTCCTGTGCCCTCTGGTGTGAAGAAGGCAGGCGTCCTGTGCCCTCTGGTGTGAAGAAGGCAGGCGTCCTGTGTCCTCTGGTGTGAAGAAGGCAGGCGTCCTGTGTCCTCTGGTGTGAAGAAGGCAGGCGTCCTGTGTCCTCTGGTGTGAAGAAGACAGGCGTCCTGTGCCCTCTGGTGTGAAGAAGGCAGGCGTCCTGTGCCCTCTGGTGTGGGAGGAGGCAGGCGTCCTGTGCCCTCTGGTGTGGGAGGAGGCAGGCGTCCTGTGCCCTCTGGTGTGAAGAAGGCAGGCGTCCTGTGTCCTCTGGTGTGAAGAAGGCAGGCGTCCTGTGCCCTCTGGTGTGAAGAAGGCAGGCGTCCTGTGCCCTCTGGTGTGGGAGGAGGCAGGCGTCCTGTGCCCTCTGGTGTGGGAGGAGGCAGGCGTCCTGTGCCCTCTGGTGTGGGAGAAGGCAGGTGTCCTGTGTCCTCTGGTGTGGGAGGAGGCAGGCGTCCTGTGTCCTCTGGTGTGAAGAAGGCAGGCGTCCTGTGTCCTCTGGTGTGAAGAAGGCAGGCGTCCTGTGCCCTCTGGTGTGAAGAAGGCAGGCGTCCTGTGCCCTCTGGTGTGGGAGGAGGCAGGCGTCCTGTGCCCTCTGGTGTGGGAGGAGGCAGGCGTCCTGTGTCCTCTGGTGTGAAGAAGGCAGGCGTCCTGTGTCCTCTGGTGTGAAGAAGGCAGGCGTCCTGTGCCCTCTGGTGTGAAGAAGGCAGGCGTCCTGTGTCCTCTGGTGTGGGAGGAGGCAGGCGTCCTGTGTCCTCTGGTGTGAAGAAGGCAGGCGTCCTGTGCCCTCTGGTGTGAAGAAGGCAGGCGTCCTGTGCCCTCTGGTGTGGGAGGAGGCAGGCGTCCTGTGTCCTCTGGTGTGGGAGGAGGCAGGCGTCCTGTGTCCTCTGGTGTGGGAGAAGGCAGGCGTCCTGTGCCCTCTGGTGTGAAGAAGGCAGGCGTCCTGTGTCCTCTGGTGTGAAGAAGGCAGGCGCCCTGTGCCCTCTGGTGTGGGAGGAGGCAGGCGTCCTGTGCCCTCTGGTGTGGGAGGAGGCAGGCGTCCTGTGCCCTCTGGTGTGAAGAAGGCAGGCGTCCTGTGTCCTCTGGTGTGAAGAAGGCAGGCGTCCTGTGTCCTCTGGTGTGAAGAAGGCAGGCGTCCTGTGCCCTCTGGTGTGAAGAAGGCAGGCGTCCTGTGCCCTCTGGTGTGGGAGGAGGCAGGCGTCCTGTGCCCTCTGGTGTGGGAGGAGGCAGGCGTCCTGTGTCCTCTGGTGTGGGAGGAGGCAGGCGTCCTGTGCCCTCTGGTGTGAAGAAGGCAGGCGTCCTGTGCCCTCTGGTGTGAAGAAGGCAGGCGTCCTGTGCCCTCTGGTGTGAAGAAGGCAGGCGTCCTGTGCCCTCTGGTGTGGGAGGAGGCAGGCGTCCTGTGCCCTCTGGTGTGGGAGGAGGCAGGCGTCCTGTGCCCTCTGGTGTGAAGAAGGCAGGCGTCCTGTGTCCTCTGGTGTGAAGAAGGCAGGCGTCCTGTGTCCTCTGGTGTGAAGAAGGCAGGCGCCCTGTGTCCTCTGGTGTGAAGAAGGCAGGCGTCCTGTGCCCTCTGGTGTGGGAGAAGGCAGGCGTCCTGTGCCCTCTGGTGTGGGAGAAGGCAGGCGTCCTGTGCCCTCTGGTGTGGGAGAAGGCAGGCGTCCTGTGCCCTCTGGTGTGAAGAAGGCAGGCGTCCTGTGCCCTCTGGTGTGAAGAAGGCAGGCGTCCTGTGCCCTCTGGTGTGAAGAAGGCAGGCGTCCTGTGCCCTCTGGTGTGAAGAAGGCAGGCGTCCTGTGCCCTCTGGTGTGGGAGGAGGCAGGCGTCCTGTGCCCTCTGGTGTGAAGAAGGCAGGCGTCCTGTGCCCTCTGGTGTGAAGAAGGCAGGCGTCCTGTGCCCTCTGGTGTGGGAGGAGGCAGGCGTCCTGTGTCCTCTGGTGTGGGAGGAGGCAGGCGTCCTGTGCCCTCTGGTGTGGGAGGAGGCAGGCGTCCTGTGTCCTCTGGTGTGGGAGGAGGCAGGCGTCCTGTGCCCTCTGGTGTGGGAGGAGGCAGGCGTCCTGTGCCCTCTGGTGTGGGAGGAGGCAGGCGTCCTGTGCCCTCTGGTGTGGGAGGAGGCAGGCGTCCTGTGCCCTCTGGTGTGAAGAAGGCAGGCGTCCTGTGCCCTCTGGTGTGGGAGGAGGCAGGCGTCCTGTGCCCTCTGGTGTGGGAGGAGGCAGGCGTCCTGTGTCCTCTGGTGTGGGAGGAGGCAGGCGTCCTGTGCCCTCTGGTGTGGGAGGAGGCAGGCGTCCTGTGTCCTCTGGTGTGAAGAAGGCAGGCGTCCTGTGCCCTCTGGTGTGGGAGGAGGCAGGCGTCCTGTGCCCTCTGGTGTGGGAGGAGGCAGGCGTCCTGTGCCCTCTGGTGTGGGAGGAGGCAGGCGTCCTGTGCCCTCTGGTGTGAAGAAGGCAGGCGTCCTGTGCCCTCTGGTGTGAAGAAGGCAGGCGTCCTGTGCCCTCTGGTGTGAAGAAGGCAGGCGTCCTGTGCCCTCTGGTGTGGGAGGAGGCAGGCGTCCTGTGTCCTCTGGTGTGGGAGGAGGCAGGCGTCCTGTGCCCTCTGGTGTGAAGAAGGCAGGCGTCCTGTGCCCTCTGGTGTGGGAGGAGGCAGGCGTCCTGTGTCCCTCTGGTGTGGGAGGAGGCAGGCGTCCTGTGTCCTCTGGTGTGAAGAAGGCAGGCGTCCTGTGTCCTCTGGTGTGAAGAAGGCAGGCGTCCTGTGTCCTCTGGTGTGGGAGGAGGCAGGCGTCCTGTGCCCTCTGGTGTGAAGAAGGCAGGCGTCCTGTGTCCTCTGGTGTGAAGAAGGCAGGCGTCCTGTGCCCTCTGGTGTGGGAGGAGGCAGGCGTCCTGTGCCCTCTGGTGTGGGAGGAGGCAGGCGTCCTGTGTCCCTCTGGTGTGGGAGGAGGCAGGCGTCCTGTGCCCTCTGGTGTGGGAGGAGGCAGGCGTCCTGTGCCCTCTGGTGTGGGAGGAGGCAGGCGTCCTGTGCCCTCTGGTGTGGGAGGAGGCAGGCGTCCTGTGCCCTCTGGTGTGAAGAAGGCAGGCGTCCTGTGCCCTCTGGTGTGAAGAAGGCAGGCGTCCTGTGCCCTCTGGTGTGGGAGAAGGCAGGCGTCCTGTGCCCTCTGGTGTGGGAGGAGGCAGGCGTCCTGTGCCCTCTGGTGTGGGAGGAGGCAGGCGTCCTGTGTCCCTCTGGTGTGAAGAAGGCAGGCGTCCTGTGCCCTCTGGTGTGGGAGGAGGCAGGCGTCCTTTGCCCTCTGGTGTGGGAGGAGGCAGGCGTCCTGTGCCCTCTGGTGTGGGAGGAGGCAGGCGTCCTGTGCCCTCTGGTGTGAAGAAGGCAGGCGTCCTGTGCCCTCTGGTGTGAAGAAGGCAGGCGTCCTGTGCCCTCTGGTGTGAAGAAGGCAGGCGTCCTGTGCCCTCTGGTGTGGGAGGAGGCAGGCGTCCTGTGTCCTCTGGTGTGGGAGGAGGCAGGCGTCCTGTGTCCTCTGGTGTGAAGAAGGCAGGCGTCCTGTGCCCTCTGGTGTGAAGAAGGCAGGCGTCCTGTGTCCCTCTGGTGTGGGAGGAGGCAGGCGTCCTGTGTCCTCTGGTGTGAAGAAGGCAGGCGTCCTGTGTCCTCTGGTGTGGAGGAGGAAGGCGTCCTGTGCCCTCTGGTGTGGGAGGAGGCAGGCGTCCTGTGCCCTCTGGTGTGGGAGGAGGCAGGCGTCCTGTGCCCTCTGGTGTGGGAGGAGGCAGGCGTCCTGTGCCCTCTGGTGTGGGAGGAGGCAGGCGTCCTGTGCCCTCTGGTGTGGGAGAAGGCAGGCGTCCTGTGCCCTCTGGTGTGGGATGAGGCAGGCGTCCTGTGCCCTCTGGTGTGAAGAAGGCAGGCGTCCTGTGCCCTCTGGTGTGGGAGGAGGCAGGCGTCCTGTGTCCTCTGGTGTGAAGAAGGCAGGCGTCCTGTGCCCTCTGGTGTGGGAGGAGGCAGGCGTCCTGTGTCCCTCTGGTGTGGGAGGAGGCAGGCGTCCTGTGTCCTCTGGTGTGAAGAAGGCAGGCGTCCTGTGCCCTCTGGTGTGGGAGGAGGCAGGCGTCCTGTGTCCTCTGGTGTGGGAGGAGGCAGGCGTCCTGTGTCCTCTGGTGTGGGAGGAGGCAGGCGTCCTGTGCCCTCTGGTGTGGGAGAAGGCAGGCGTCCTGTGCCCTCTGGTGTGGGAGGAGGCAGGCGTCCTGTGCCCTCTGGTGTGGGAGGAGGCAGGCGTCCTGTGCCCTCTGGTGTGGGAGGAGGCAGGCGTCCTGTGCCCTCTGGTGTGGGAGGAGGCAGGCGTCCTGTGCCCTCTGGTGTGGAGGAGGCAGGCGTCCTGTGTCCTCTGGTGTGGAGAAGGCAGGCGTCCTGTGCCCTCTGGTGTGGGAGGAGGCAGGCGTCCTGTGCCCTCTGGTGTGGGAGGAGGCAGGCGTCCTGTGTCCTCTGGTGTGAAGAAGGCAGGCGTCCTGTGCCCTCTGGTGTGGGAAGAGGCAGGCGTCCTGTGCCCTCTGGTGTGGGAGAAGGCAGGCGTCCTGTGCCCTCTGGTGTGGGAGGAGGCAGGCGTCCTGTGCCCTCTGGTGTGGGAGAAGGCAGGCGTCCTGTGTCCTCTGGTGTGGGAGGAGGCAGGCGTCCTGTGCCCTCTGGTGTGGGAGAAGGCAGGCGTCCTGTGTCCCTCTGGTGTGGAGGAGGCAGGCGTCCTGTGTCCTCTGGTGTGGGAGGAGGCAGGCGTCCTGTGCCCTCTGGTGTGAAGAAGGCAGGCGTCCTGTGCCCTCTGGTGTGGGAGGAGGCAGGCGTCCTGTGTCCTCTGGTGTGGGAGGAGGCAGGCGTCCTGTGCCCTCTGGTGTGGAGAAGGCAGGCGTCCTGTGCCCTCTGGTGTGGGAGAAGGCAGGCGTCCTGTGCCCTCTGGTGTAGGAGGAGGCAGGCGTCCTGTGCCCTCTGGTGTGGGAGAAGGCAGGCGTCCTGTGTCCCTCTGGTGTGGGAGAAGGCAGGCGTCCTGTGCCCTCTGGTGTGGAGGAGGCAGGCGTCCTGTGCCCTCTGGTGTGGGAGAAGGCAGGCGTCCTGTGCCCTCTGGTGTGGGAGAAGGCAGGCGTCCTGTGCCCTCTGGTGTGGGAGGAGGCAGGCGTCCTGTGCCCTCTGGTGTGAAGAAGGCAGGCGTCCTGTGCCCTCTGGTGTGGGAGGAGGCAGGCGTCCTGTGCCCTCTGGTGTGGGAGAAGGCAGGCGTCCTGTGTCCTCTGGTGTGGGAGAAGGCAGGCGTCCTGTGCCCTCTGGTGTGGGAGGAGGCAGGCGTCCTGTGTCCTCTGGTGTGGGAGGAGGCAGGCGTCCTGTGCCCTCTGGTGTGGGAGGAGGCAGGCGTCCTGTGCCCTCTGGTGTGGAGAAGGCAGGCGTCCTGTGCCCTCTGGTGTGGGAGGAGGCAGGCGTCCTGTGCCCTCTGGTGTGGAGAAGGCAGGCGTCCTGTGCCCTCTGGTGTGGGAGGAGGCAGGCGTCCTGTGCCCTCTGGTGTGGGAGGAGGCAGGCGTCCTGTGCCCTCTGGTGTGGGAGAAGGCAGGCGTCCTGTGCCCTCTGGTGTGGGAGGAGGCAGGCGTCCTGTGCCCTCTGGTGTGGGAGGAGGCAGGCGTCCTGTGCCCTCTGGTGTGGGAGGAGGCAGGCGTCCTGTGCCCTCTGGTGTGGGAGGAGGCAGGCGTCCTGTGCCCTGTGGTGTGGGAGGAGGCAGGCGTCCTGTGCCCTCTGGTGTGGGAGGAGGCAGGCGTCCTGTGCCCTCTGGTGTGAAGAAGGCAGGCGTCCTGTGCCCTCTGGTGTGGGAGGAGGCAGGCGTCCTGTGCCCTCTGGTGTGGGAGGAGGCAGGCGTCCTGTGTCCTCTGGTGTGGGAGGAGGCAGACGGGATGAGAGACTGAGCCCAGGGCAGCGGGAAGGCAGAAGGGGGTGGAAGTGGCGCCTTACAGGGCGGGCAGGAGGGCGTGCTTTCCTGCTCTGAAGGGCCTTGGAAATAAGACACTGCTGCTCCCCCCCCCCCGCCCGCCCCCCCCCGCCCCCAGCACACTCTCCTGCCTGGAGAGGTCAAAGCCTCCACACACATAATTGCCAAAGCACGGAAGCCAGGCAGAATATAGATTTCCCACCTGTCGCTCCATTGGTGAATTATTTACGAAGCTAAGAAGCCTGTGTGCTGGCCCGTTGACAAGGCTCCTTCTTTGCCACGTGAATAAAAAGCAGAAGCAAATCCAGCTGCCGGAGAAACCGGGCCACGATGCTTGCTGATGTGGTCACCAGGCCCACGCCACCCACCCCCCCCCGCCCCCGCCCCAGAAATTGCTCTTGACCAACAGGTACAGATGAGTTCTGGGTTGGGGTTTTGTCTGGAAACACCATGTATCACAAAGAACCAGGCACAGGGAAGCTGAACTCCTCCCATCTCCTCCCAGGGACGGAGGGCAGGGGTCACACAACTTGGAGCCATGGACTCTTGGAAAGAATAGGCCACCACTGGGCCCAGACACGCCTGGCTCACGGGAGGCCCCTGTCTATTAGACCAGCCTTTTCTGTAGGGGTCCCCCACCCTGTCAAGTCTGGGAAAATCAAAGCAAACCCTAAAAGACGGGGGTAGCGATTTTCAATGGGTGTGCCGCAGACTTTCAACCCTGCAGTGCCTGACTGCCTGGACGTGGCCTGTGGGAGCATCTGTGACGATGGCGCCACCCAGCTCCAACCCCAGCTCCAGCCAGGGACGCCTGTAATATGGTATGTGCAGCGAGTTCTCTTCTAAAAGCGCATCGTTCTCGATTCTGAAAGGACCCAAGGCCTTGGCTGAGGGTTAGGGTTGGCAGGGAAATGGCCGTTTACCAGGTTCCTGACATGTGCCCAGCCATGCGGGGCACGCTGCCCACACTGCACATCTGGGGGAGGGAGGCACCTCAAGTCCCCATTGCAAGCACACTCAAGGAAACAACGTCCAAGGAAGCAATTACTGAGGCCAAGGGGGCGCTTGGCTATGGCATAGCGGGTTCTCAAGTCTGTCTGTTCCCTCTAAACGTTGCTGCCTACTCGCAACTCCAGCTCTCACTTGGGGAAACGGGGCTCTGAGAAGGAATTGTCTAGAGAGTTTATGGCAGAACCAGCCCTGGAGCCTCAGTCCTAACTTGCTGCCCCTGCTCCTATCACACAGGTGGATTTCTCCTTATGACACTGGAGAGTGTCAGCATCTGTGGGCCCCAGGACCTTTGCACGTACTGTTCCTGCTGCCTGGAGTGATTTGTTGCCTGGATATTCACATGTTTTGCCCCTTCACCTCCTTCACCCTTTCTTGAGGCCTTTTCTAATCACCTATAATAATAAAAGCGTAATATGCAAATCGACCGAACAGCCGAATGGATGTCCTTCCAGACAACCTTTAGGACAAAGCCGGGGCTGCAGCCATGGGATCAAGGCAGCCACTGTGGCTGCGAAGGCCTATTCTTACACACATTTCGTGCATCGGGCCTCTAGTTCCATACAAAACTGTAACCACCCTCCCGGCTCCCCTTATAAGCCTTCCTACTTGGATTTCTCCAGAACACTTAACCACTTCTAATATACTGTGTAATCATTTATTGAGCTTGTTTTTATCTCCATGTAAGAATGCAAATACCATAATGTCTGGTCCTTGCCCCACCATTATACCCCCAGTGTGCAGGGCCAATAAACATGTGCTAAAGAATATATTTAAATTATATATGTTACATATACATGTTATTCATACATATCACAGACATATTATATATCATATATTACTCTAATTCCTGTAAGAGTTTATACTATATATAATACATAAAAATATACATATGTGTGTTTATGTGCAATATTTAAATTCTTTTAGAGACATTTACTTCCCTGGTTTAAGAAATCAGAAATATTAAAAAAAATAACCATTTCAAAGGCTGCCACAGCCCTCTCATTCCCAGTGCACTTAGGCTCAAAGAACCGCGACCCACAGATGACCTTCAGGAGGCCTGGCTGCCAGTGTGAGGCTGGGACCTCCTGCCTGTCTGAGCCCAGCGAGCAGCCCAGGCTCCTTCCCTGCTGTTCCCTGGAAAAGGAGGTGCAGTTGCAGTCTCCCCACCGGCCAAGCCCGGGAAGAAGCCCTTGTTCCTCCACGGAGGCTTCACTCTGAGCCCAGCCGCTGGCAGGACCCTGCAGGCGTCGCTGCTCTGTGCTCCGGCAGCGCGTGCACCCAGGACTTCGCGTCCAGAACTGGGCCTGCACGCAGTGGTGCCATCGTCACTTGGTTCCTCCCGAGAATAAGCCAGCAGCACCCAGATAAACTGGGAAGCACAGGCGACCTGCAGTTTGGAGTGTGCTCCTGTTCTGGCCGGAACTTCCGTGCTGAGAGAAGCTCTCCTCCTCTGTGAATTTCTCAGAGCGTGGCCTGTCTCCCCCGAGGCAGAGAAAACAGCTATGGCTCTATTTAAAAGGTGACTCGTCACATTACGGTCACATGCACAGTGCTTGCAGGAGGGAGCAGCCCGGCCCTTTGATGTTAGTCGTGGGTCTGCGGCGAGCTCTGAGCAGGCCGGAGAAACTGCTGGGCATCGTGGCCGTGGAGTGCTGGCGAGGGCAGGTGACAGCCGTGATCAGCCTTGTCTCCGGCTCCCCATGATCGCTGCCTCTCACAGTACCCCGTGTGGCCACCTCCCACGCGGTCCCAGGTGGTCTGTGTGACCACTAGAACATGGCAGAGTGATGGCAGGTCACTTCAGAGATAAAGTTATAGAAAACAGTGCAGCTTTTGTCTTCGTCACTCTGTCCCTCTCTCAGGAAACACTTTCCCTAGACAAAGCCACCTGGCCTATCATGAAAAGGCCAGGGAGTGAGGAACAGAAGCATCCTGCCCAGAGCCACGTTGTCCTCCAGCCCCACTCGAGTATTCAGATGACTGTAGCCCTGTTCATGGCTTGACTGCAACCTCGCGAGAGAGCTTGAGCCAGACCCATCTACCATCGAGCTCAGCAGCCAGGTCCTGGCTCCTAGACATTTTGTAACATAATAAGCATTTATCTTCAGCTACTATGTGTTGAGGCTGCCCAACAATAGATAGATAATACAGATTTTGGTAACTGAAAGTAGAGTGCTGCCCTATTCCTAAAATATGAGTGTCACATTTTAGTGGCAGTGGGAAATAGTGGGAAAACATGAATGAAATCTTAAATTGCCTTGAACACAATGTTAGCAGAATTTGAGTTTGAGGCTGCTGGTGAGGCTTAAAGGAGAAGCCTTATTGGATGCTGGAGGAAGGGGGTCCGTGTTATGTGGCGCAGAAAGTGTAATGACTGGGGTGATGTGAACAGGGATGTTCGGACAGAGTTGAAGGTGCTACTGCTTCCTTCTTGCTGCTTACAGTGACAAGGAGAGAAGACACACATATTGAGGAGAAAGGAGCCACTATTTGCTGCTTTCGAAGATTCCCAACCTTTCCAGCTGGCCATTGACGTTGAAATTAAGAAGTAGCTTCTGCCCGAGCTGGTTTGGCTCAGTGGATAGAGCATTGGCCTGAGGACTAACGGGTCCCAGGTTCACTTCCGGCCAAGGGCACATGCCCAGGTTTCAGGCTGTATCCTCCCCAGTAGGGGGTGTGCAGGAGGCAGCCAATCAATGATTCTCTCTCATCATTGATGTTTCTACCTCTCTCTCACTCTCCCTTCCTCTCTGACATCAATAAAAATATTTTTAAAGAAAAGAAATAGCTTCTGAGCAAAGATCAAATACAGGACACGTTTAGAACAGCATAGTCCAGAGATGAAAACAAGTACGTGACTGTAAAAGCCTTTGTTAAGACTTCAGGAATATCAGAGATGGTGCCTCAGAGTACCAGTCCGTCAAAAGGAAAGACTCCTAAACATTAATGGTATGCTTCACAGACCCTCTCAACCACACCACAGGACTTCTCAGAAGCTTGGAATGACGATTCCTCAGCAGAAGTCCCAGATAGGGAGGGCTTATATTGAAGAGGTTTATATGCATGGCTTTTATCTAATAGAGTGAACCCCGATTAGATTCATGTGAGACCAGAGGCTTTAAAGATAATCATATCTCCAGAAATATTGCCAGCTTACACTGACGCAGACCATTCAAATGGAAAGGCCTTTGGTCCCCCTAACTTCTAGAAGCAGAGGAGGCTGAGAAAACCACCCATGTTAAGTATCGTGCGTTACCTGTCATGAAGAAGAAAGGTGACTCAGGAAAGAACCAAGAGCTCTGGTGCCTTGCTGGGCAGGTGTGGGGCTGAGTCCTCACCCACGGACTGCCAGCATTGCTCAGTGGAGTTTCAGAACTGCTATGGGCCAGTGGCTCCTCTGTGCTCTCATGTCCCCTCTTTTGACACAGGAATGTCTATACAGCTGCCCTCTACCTGTTTCTACCAAGGGTGGGTGTGTGAGGGACAAGCTGCTTCTGCACCTGGACCTGATTTTGATAATGAGACCTGGACTTTGAGCTGATACTATAATGAGATCATTGTTAGCAGAGGCAGTGGGGCACGGATCTTAGGAGAGAGTGAGTGTATTTACATGTGGGGGGACACGAGTCATTGGTGATGGGAGCTGGGGACTTCGATGCTCAATCTCTAAGGTGTCCCCCCATGCTTTATGCCTCCTGGCAGTCCCTTCCCACATTGCATCAGGGTTAGCCTGTGTGAACAGGAAATACAACAGAAATTCTGGTATATTACTTCCAAGACTTGGCTATGAAAGATATTGAAGCTTCTGACATGATTGTAACCTCCCCCGCCACCCCCGCCACCCCATCACTCACTCACCCTGGGGGGAGCTAGCTGCCATGGCTGTTGTGAGCATCCTGAGTGAGTGTGTGAGTGAGTCATCCAGCCCCCTGTCGAGCCTTCAGGCGACTGCAGCCCCAGCCATCTCCTTTCCTGAAACTTCATGAGAGGTCCAAAAAACACACTTCCCAATTAGGGCACTTGCGGACAACTGACTCTCTCAAACTCTGTGAGATAATAAATGTTTGTTGTCTTAAGCTGCTCAGCATGGGAGGCGATCTGATATGTAGCAATGATACCTAATACTGTGGTTGGCTATTAAAGTTCTAATGTGGGAAAGTAGAGGCAGAGAAAGAAGATGCTTGTGTCTTTTTTTTCCAAATGGAAAAGGAAGAAAACAGGCAAAGAAATACTCCCAGTTCATTTGAGAAAAGACAGTTTTTAGGAGAAAGTGGCTGTCACGTTCCTTTAATGTGACTCAACTGCTGCCCAAGATGCAACAGAAATCTCTTCCCTTAAAAGAGATGGTGTCCTTTAAGTCCCAGAACATCCTGAAGCCCAAACTCAGGAGAGTGGCCATCCTGAGGGGCAGTCCTCAGGGAGAGTGATGTTAGGTATGATGTAATAGAAGGAGAGGTGGCGGGATTTGGGGTCAGGAAGCCTGGGGTTCAATGCCAGCTCTTCTCTCACTGGTTCTGCCACATTCATAGTCACATGGAGCACCTCTTTATTTGTCTCGCCCATCAATTAGGACATCTATCCTGTGGGTTTATGTGAGGAGTCAAGGAATGACTTGAAGATAGATTGCCCCCCCTCCCCCACTGCTCCCCTGGCTCATGCACAGATTGAGGGCATTGATAATGTCAGCCACCCGCCCCACCCTACCTTTCACTCTGCCCCTAACTAATTCCCAGAACTTCAGGAATGATGCTTTTTTCTCCAAGATTCAGAGGTAGTCACTCCTGGGGAATGTCTACCCACTAGCATTATGGAAATCAATTGCAGGTCACACTTGGCAGTTTAAGCCATGCTTGACACTTAGTAGCTTTTTATGTATTTGCTTAATAAGTACATAAATAAATGATTGATTTAAACAGAAGACTGACAATTTGCTTCAGAGATTTGACTAGTTATTCACTAACCCATCTAATTTATATCTACAAGGAAAATTCCAGCATTTATCCAGTTCTCACTACTGGTGAACATGAAGCAGGGCCTGAAAGTCAGGTCTCTCTTAATGTCTAAGGCAGCTCTCATGGTTGTTTAATAAAGGATGTACTGGATATGTGGTCTTTGTCCCAGGTTCCTAGGAGGGAGTTTCTAAGCCACCGGAATTCCCAAGTGATAGCTGTGTCTTCATTATCATGGAGCCCCTGGGACTACACCTGAGTTTATATTAACAAGATGACCCAGCACAGATGTGCATGAAGACCAGCCGTGTGATTAGAGGGTTGAGGCTTTGAACCAGGTGATATCCGCCCAACCTCAGGGAGAGAAGAGGGGCTGGAGGGGGTTCGTCATGTGATCAATGACTTCATCATTCATGCCTACCTAACGAAACCACAATAAAACCCTGGAAGTCAAGGCTGTGTTAGGCTTCTCGCTTGGTAACCAAACATCAACACGCCAGGGTGCAGTGAACCCTACTTTCACTAGAGGGCATAAAAGCTTTGAGTTTGGGGCCCTCCCACACTTTGCCTTAGGGGCCTATTCTTTTGCCTGGTCTTTATTTGTACCCTTTACATTAAACTACTAGAGGCCCGGATAAAATTTGTGCACGGGTAGGGTCCCTAGGCCTGGCCAGCAGTCAGGGCCAATCGGGGCCTTCCAGCTGCTGGCTGGGGCCTTCCTTCCATGGCTGCTGGCAGCCGGCCAGGGCCTTCTTTCATTCCCTGCTGCCCTCTGGTGGTCAGGGCACATAATAGCGAGTGATTGAACTCCTGGTCTACTGGTTGACCTCCCGAGGGGACATTTTGCATATTAGCCTTTTATATATATTGATAATTGGAGGTATAGTGTGTTCCTAAATTCTGTGAGTCATTCTAGAGAATCATTGAACCTGAGGAGGTTGTGGGAACCCTCTGGATTTGTCACCAGTTGGTCAGAAGTGTGGGTACCCTGGGAACCCTGGAACTTGTGGTTGGTGTCCGAGCGAGGGGAGTCTTTTGGGGATGGTGTCCTTAAGCTTGTGGCATGTGTGCTCACTTTGGTTGGTGTCAGAAGTGCATTGCAGTATCGCCTTGTAAACTCACCCGTCTTCATCGTACCTCTCTTGGGGAAGTGTATGTGTACGTTCTTTTTTTATGCAGTTCTACAATCCACACTCGATGAGACCAGTGGAAACCAGAAACAGCTGCATATCATTTCAACTCAGGTTTGCTCACTGAACATAAGCTGTGAAAAGATTTCTATTTTCAAGTCTGTTTCTTCTCTCTGGCACCAGACCTAACACTGGAGAGAAGACAATTATTAGAATGTGGGGGTGTTAGTGTGAGTCTCCTCTCAGAGCTCAAGGGGGGTGCTGTGTCAAGCAAGAACACAAGTGGAGTTTTAACCTCCCATCTTTTAACATTCCTCAGTTTTGTTTCCTTCTGAAGAAAACACCTGCTCTCAGAACGCACCCAGGCCCCCCTCCCCTTGCCTGCCTGGGGGGGGGGCTCCTCCTGGCTTCGGCAGGGGCAGGAGTGAGGGTTGGTTGTCTCAGATCTCTACCAATAAACGACTGCTGTGTGTGACTGCCTGTCCTGGAAGGGAGGGGACAGAGGATCCGATTTGCTGCCTCCCATGTATCACAGTGACCTGGCCAGGCTCCCCTCTGAGCCAGGGCATGGCAAAGTGAATGCCTTAGTCTGTTTTGGCTGTGATAGCAAACATACATGGAATAGGTCACTAATAAAAACTGGAGGCTGGGAAGTTCAAGATCAAGGTACTGGCAAAGTCAGTGTCTGGTGAGATCCCTCTTCTTGGTTCACAGTGGTGCTATGGTCTGAATGTTTGTGTCCCTCAGAATTCACATGTTGGAATCCCAATGCTCAATGTGATGGTATTAGGAGGTGGGACCTTCGGGTGATGGTTAGGTCATGAGGAGGAGCCCCCACAAATGGAAATACTGTTGTTATAAGAGATCCACCGAGCTCCCTCACCCCTCCTGCCACGTGAGGACCCAAGAAGTCTGCAGCTGGAAGAGGGCCCTCACTTGACCTTGCGGTCACCCTGACCTCAGACTTCCAGCCTCCGGAGCTGTGAGCAATACATTTCTGTTGTTTATAAGCCACCTATCTCATGGTATTTAGTTATAGCAGCCCAGAGGGCTGCTATAAAACAGATGGCCATTTTCTCCAGGGCCTCTTTTATGGGGGCACTAATCCCTTTCACCAGGGCTCCACCCTCATCATCTACTCACCTCCCCAAGGGCCTCACCTCCAGATACCATCATATTAGGGATTAGGTTTCGACAGATGAATTTGGGAGTGGGGAGAACACAAACATTTGGTCCTTAGCAATGTGTAAGGAGGACTTTTATTTCCCTTGTGCTCCGAGGGTTTGTTCTGGCTCAGGGTTTGTCATGCCAAGGCTTAGCCTGTCATGACACCTATTGACATGTTTTTCTCTGTGAAAAGAGCTGCAGCTGAATTGCTTCTTGGTAGACCACAGTGCCTTCCTCTGGGTTCAAATCCTGCTTTATTACCTGCTGGGTCACTGTCATTTCCTAGTTGTATCACGGGGATAATAATGGCAACTACTCAGCATTGTCCACTTGGTTAGGGCACATAAAATGAATGGCACAATTCTTGGCTCATGGTGATCATCCAACAAATGAACGCCAACTTTCTCTCTTCTTTAATTCTGGGTCTAAATAAAAGGGAAGCACCTCCACTCCCACTGTTTGTGTAGAAGTTACCCACTTCCTTTCATGTGCGGTTTAAAAAATTATGACCAGTTAGGGTGATGTAAACTTCAGAGAGATACTTGCAACTGTTTTGGAACTAACATTACATCCTTCCAATGGTTAGTCAGGAAGCCTCACTCCTGGTAAGTTCTCCTGGCAACACGCCGCACTGATTCTTGTTTGTCTGAGGAAGTGTTTATTTCTGTCTCGCTTTTGAAAGGCAGTCTCACCGGGTATAGGATTCTAGGTTGGTGGTGTTTGTTTTTTTCCTCAACACTAAATATTTCACTTCACTCCCTCTTGCTTCCCTGGGTGCCTGGTTTATGAGAAATTGAACATAATTCTCCTCATCCTCTAGAGGTGAGGTGGTTTTGTCTATGGCTTTTCCCACAATTTTCTTCTTTGCCTTTGATTTTCTAGAGTTTGAATATGACATGGGTAGGTGTAGTTTTGGGGGCACCTATCCTGCTTGGTGTTTTCTGAGCTTTGGTGGTTTGTTCGCTGGAGAAATTCTCAGTCTTATTGTTTCAAGTATCTCTTCTGTTCCTTTCTCTCTCTCTCTCCTTCTTGTATTCCCATTACATGTATGTTACACTTCTGTAGTTGTCTCCCAATTATGGGTTATTCTATTCTCCCTTTCCCAGGCTTTTCTCTTTGCTCTTTAGTGTCAGAAGGTTCTATTGTGAGATCTTTAAGCATAGAGATTCTTTCCTCAGCCTTGTCTGCTCTACTATGGAGCCTACTGAAAGCATTCATTTCCGTTCCAATGTTTTTGACCTCTAGCATTTCTTTTATATATTTTTTTATTGATTTCAGAAAGGAGGAAAGAGAGATAGAAACATCAATGATGCGAGAGAATCATTGATTGGCTGCCTCCTTCACGACCCACACTGGGCATATGCTCTGACCAGGAATTGAACCGTGACCTCCTGGTTCATAGGTCAACAATCAACAACTGAGCCATGCCGGCCAGGCTCTAGCACTTCTTTTTTATTCTTTCTTGGAGATCTCTGCTTACATTATCCATCTGTACTTCTGCACTGTCTGTGTTTTCCTATTAAAGTCCTTAGTACATTCCTTAGTACATTCATCATCATTTTTAAAAATTTCCAATGTGATAATTAGAACATTCCTGCCATGTCTGATTCTGGTTCTGATTGCTTGTTCAGTCCCTTCAAACTGTGTTTTGGGCTTTAGGTATGCGTTGTAATTTTTTATTGACAGGCAGACATGGTGCCCTGGGTTAAGGAACTGCTGTAAACAGGCCTTCAGTGAGGTGATGGTGAGGTTTGGGGTGAGGGAGGTGCAGTCCTGTGGTGAACCTTCAGCTGGGAACTTCACAAGTGGTCCTCAGTCCCTTGCTCTCTCTCAGGGGCACAGGGTGGCCCGAGGGGGCTGGAGTTGGGTGTTTCCCTTCTCCAGCAGGTGAGGCTCTGGTTTCCCCCTGAGGGCAGGCCTTGTAGGAAGAACAGAGTGTTCTCACATGGCGCTTTTTCCTCTCCCCTTGCTGATCTTCACTGTGAGGATCTGGTAGAGCTCCAGGAGGTAAAACTCACAAAAGTTACACTGCCCTAACTGGTTATACTTTTCTAAGCAATTGAAAATACCATGAAAGGCCCCCTTGACTTTTTATCTCACAGGCTTGTCCACACTGAGCCTCCAGCAAGTTATCAACTACAGTTCAGGTTTTGCAGCCCAGCCTTGGTTCCCAGTGAGATTTCTGCTTATGGGTTTCTGCTCAGGTGCTTTGTGACTCTGTACCTGCCTGCTGGTCTCTTCCCTTTGGGGCCAGCCATTTGCCCCGTAATTTCACTTAGATAAACCTAAGAAAAGTTGTGGATTTTTCAGTTTACTCAGCTTTTTACTTGTTGTTAGGATAGAGTGATGATTTCTAAGCTCCCAACATGCCGGACTAGGAACCAGAGGACCTTTTTTCGAGCAACATCTTGTTAAATGTGCATCTGTGATTCCCACATTACTAGCATAGATGTGCGAGAGCCTGCTGCGCCCCTTCCTCAGCAGATCCTTCCAACTCACTCAGTGTTTGCACGTTGGGGCTGTGGTTTCTGAGCCCGGGGTACACCTGGGTAAAATGGCAGACTCTCCCCTGGGGCCTGGGGAAGAACATCAGAACATCAAGGTTCATGTATTTTTATCGCAGTTTTTCATTTCTATGTTGGTAGGTTTTACAGTGTGTATAAGACATAGATGCAGAAGTAATGTATATACTTTCTACGTAAATATACATATAACTAGACGCCTGATGCACGAAGATTCGTGCAGAATGGGCCTTCCTTACCCTGGCTGCCGGCACAGCCTTTGCTCCGGCCCAGAGCCGCCTTTCTGCCTTCGCTCCGCCCAGAACCGCCTTTTCCCCTTCCCACGCTGCCCAGAGGCCCGGAGTGGCTGGGGCGGTGCAAAACGCCTGCGTCATCACCATGTCAACAATGCAAGCATCCCGCCCCCAGACTCTCAGCACCTGTGTATGCAAAGTAACCCACCATCTTTGTTGGGTTAATTTGCATACTCGCTCCTGATTGGCTGGTGGGTGTCACGGAGGTATGGTCAATTTGCATCTTTCTCTTTTATTAGTGTAGATGGGGCTAAGTGCTCAAACATCCTTAATGATAAAATTGTGCTCAAATTAAAATGGAGACCACTATTCTAGAGATTGAGGAAGTATCATCATTACTGGCTAAAACACTACATTTGTTTGCTTCTAAAATACTGTGATGTATTCCCCTCTCTTGACAGAGATTTACCCAAATACACGTTTGTGGAGTTTTTTTTTTGTTTTGTTTGTTTTATTTTGTTTTATTGAGGTTCTCAGATCTTTGGAATATCATTACACTGTGCACTGATTTCTTAGTGTTTATTGCTCATTCCTTCGGCAAAACAAAACAAAACAAAACAAAAGCCAAGTATTTGTTTTTTTCTCCATTCCACTGTGAAAGTTCCCACGCCAACAAATGGAAACTAATTAGTTGTCCCGGATTGAGGACCACGATTGCTGATCTTCACTCTGGAGAGCTGCCTTCCCTTTTCTTATCTTTCTCTTGTATTGGGGGCAGTGGGAGAGAAGGGGCAGTGGCCCTGCACTCTCCGAGCCGGGAGAGAACCACAAAGTTGTCCTCGGGAAGCCAACAGGTGGCGCTGTGGTCTACCTGATGGTTAGAGGTGGATGCTCTGCTCTCACCGTCTAATTCTAAAAATAGAGGCCGTGTTCACTGGAGGGCTTGAAAGCTGGCACAGACTGAAAAAATACTCCCATGCTCCTCCCAGGCACCACCGGGAACTAGCTCTTGCTTTAGCTAGAATTCAGAGCCTGGAGTCAGCGAAATTACCAAGGCTACCAGACAGCCTGCCATGGTGGGTGGTCCGGCCCTGGTGGCAGTTTCCTGGAACAGCCCCTGTTGTGATGGATGGCCTGCCTGGGCTGCTGTGAAGTCAAATGAGCTCACGTACAGATGAGCCTGGACAGGTGGGAAGCCCATTGGCTATCCAGGTGGCCTCTTTAGTCCAACTCCATCAGCAGCCCCCTTCCCAACCCGTCCAGACAACCCGGTGCCCGGAGACACTCCCTCCTGTGATCCCTCCAATAGCATCTCTCCTTCCTCTATTCGTGCACAAAAATGTGCCTTTGCATGGCCTGTTCACCTCTGGTACTGGCAACATTTGAAAAGTATTTCTGGGAGGTTTAGGGGAGGCCAGCGGGTCCCCTTCAACCACTGGGGTTTAATCTGGCTGTGCAGTAGAACCCCCCGGGAAGCTTGGAAAACTGATGCCACATAGGCACCCTGCCCAGGGCAGGTTATGACTTTCCCGGGCCCCTCCTCTATACAAATATACTGGAAATGATGTTGTATGACTGTGTTGGTATAAAACCAGATATGTTAATATTACATATTAAAACCTTTTCTTTGCCCTCAAAGTTCATTTTCTTTTTCTGATTTTAAATGAAATTAAAATACTCTGTGGCCCCTAGGAGTATGTGGGCCCTACACACTGTGCCAACTGGGCCTGGTAAGTGAGTCGGCCCTGCTGAGAAGGGCTCAGTGGGACTTTCTCAGGTGGAAGCCAGACCTCAGCATTTCCTTACGTTCCCCAGGCCAACCCAGTATCAAGCCACGGCCAGCACTCACTTCCAGCCATTCAGGGAGGAGTGCCTGTGGGCTGACCTGGTGAAAAATAGGCCAGAACGATCACCTTCCCCTAGTCCTAATGCGCCATGGCCAGCCAAGGCCAGCCTGTGGAAATGCGGCTCAGCCTGCCTCCAGCCCTGACATCCCAGCAGGACAAAGCACCCCCAACTCCTCATCACCACACACCTGGGACTCTGACCCCTACCTGCCTGATGAGACACCCTGACTCAGAGTTGAAGGACAGAAAGACCTGCACCTGTCTCACTTCCACATGCAGGAACGGCCTGTCCCTGCAGGGCTTGGTCCAAGGTCACGGAGATGGCCGAAGCCAGACGGGCCCTGAGCCCTGTCCCACACTTCATTATAAGCGGCAGCCTCTCGAAGGCTCCAGGAGCAGAGCCTGCTCCTGTGAGGGTGTGATTTGGTAGGTCCTTCCCCTGCCCACGAGCAGGCCCGACCGAGGATGGCAGTCCCTCCCGCTGACCTAAGGGTGAGCCACCAGATGCTACAACAGAAGTCTCCTTGTTTGGGGGACAGGTCCGCCATGTTGACACAGGCTTAGAGGGAGCAGGAAGCAATGATGAGTAACATCCACAAGAGAGCTGTGGGCATTCTGAAAAAGCACGTGGCTTAAGCCGCTTTCACACAAAGGACATCCCCGAGCCACTTTCATTGCCTCCCTCCCTCCCTCTCCCGCTCTCCCGCCTCCCTCCTCCCTCCTCCCGCCCTCCCTTCCATCAACAAACACTTGTTGAAAACCTACTAAATGAGTGGGACACTGCAAAGCATGTCCAACAACGAAGAATGGCCCGCACCCAGCATCTCGGATTCACAGCCCCGTGGGGGAAAGGTCGCACATGGGTTAACGACTGAACATAACGGGCTACATGGCCAGATACATGGGAGCATGGAGCAAGGGCACGTCCCGGTGCCCAGAGGCTACTGACTGGGTGTCTCATACGAGGTGCCATTTGGGTTGAGCTTTGAAGACGTTTCTTTGGTTGCCATGGAGATGAGGGTTGGTAGGTGTGAGTGCACGAGGCATGGAGCTGGAGGGGAGGTCAGGTGTTCCCGGTGCTATTTAGTTAGGTGTTTCCCACTAGGAATCAGGTCATTCGTGAACGGCAGCCATCTTAGTCATTCTCTTGGTGTCCTTTCTGCAAACGCAGCCAAGGGGCATTCTTTTTCCCTTCTGTGCACACCCCCTGAAAGCAAATTACAATCATCGTCCAAAAAGCCTGCTTTCCCGCAGGTTCCTCGTAGCAATCGCATTAAGAACTGGGATTGGCACTTGGCTCAGACAGAGATGAAACTATTGCCTGAAAGCAAGGAAAGCATAAAAGGCGATGAGCAATGTATGTTCTTTAGGGTTTTCCTTCTCACCCACTGCTCCCGGAAAAGCGGGCTCAGGCCTCTGCTTCCTGCCGGTTACCGGTTACCGTGGTGTCTCTCTAAGCTGTGCCTCCCCAGGTGCAGCGCAGCCCCAGGGCCTCTGAAACAGGCCTCGTTCCGCATGGCTGTTAACCGCGCACAGAAGACGGGAAAGAAATGTGCCCGATGTCAACAGAGCTTGTGCTTGAGTGATGGGATCTACATGGCTTCTTTTTCTTCTCTCATATTTTTTCTTATTTTTTACTTTGAATTAATTACAGACTCACAGAAAGTTGAAAAACTAGTGTGAAGAGATCCTGTGCCCCCTCCCCCCAGCTCCCCCAGCGGCTGCGCCTTCTACACCCAGGACTCAGCGATCAAAGCCCAGAGACTGACCTCAGTACAATGCTGCTACCTTGATTACTCCCTCGCTCAGATCGCACCAGTTTTTACGTGTACTTGTGTGTGTGTTTTATGCAAATGTACCACATTTTGTTGTTGTTGTTAATCCTCACTCAAGGACATTTTCCATTGATTTTTAGAGAGAGTGGGAGAGAGAGAGAGAGAAACATCAATGTGAGAGAGACACATCGATTGGTTGCCTCCACACGCACCCGACCAGGGCTGGGGATGGAGCCTGTGACCAAGGAATGTGCCCCTGACCAGAATCGAACCCAGGACCCTTCCACCTGAGGGCCGATGCTCTATCCACTGAGCCAAACCATCCAGGGCAGTCAAATAATTTTTTAAACTTTTAAAATAAAATTATAATTGTCTTACAATGAAAAAGAAAGATTTACATTTGGAATCTTTTCTGGGAATCTCTCCAAGGGGGTGAGGGACCCTAAATATGTTAACTGCTAGGCACGAAAATGTGGGAAACCACCTATTGTCTTCACCAGCAGAGAGGTGTGGACAAGGATCCTGTAATGCTGGGGACCCTTGAGCTCTGGCAAAGGTCAGGGCTGTACACCCACTGTTTAGTCCAGACAACGGTAGCTGAAGCAACTTCCCTACCAGCCAGTCTTGTAAATTCTTACTGATAAGATAGTCTGCCTGTTACTGGAAATTGCCTGCCTAAGGGCTATAGGTGTATCCCAAATTGAATAAAAGGATGGCAAGGCAGGAGCCCAAGCAGAGTCTTTCCTCTTGAGTTGGGCTCCCTCCTGGTCCCCCAATATTTCCAAATTATTATTTCTTGTCTCTTTCTTTGCATGTGGCCCCTCTTCCAGAGTCCGAACCCTGAACCACGTGGGACATGGGACCTTCACACGAAAATATTTATTGTTAAGTTAGTTATAAAAAAATGTAATTGCTTTTCTTTGCCGATAGCGCTCGACGTGGTGAATGTTCCTAAAGCCGCAACCTTTCGGTAAGAAGTCCCGCAGAGGAGCACAGAGAGAGGGCGGGGCCTCTGTGCGCAGGGACAGCGGCTAAGGGGGTGGGGGGCGGGATCAGCCACTTTCCGCAGAAAGGCTAAAGCCACCCAGGACTGTGCCAGGCTCTGAGGGAGGGAGGGAGGCTGACGATTGAGCGATGCAAGCATTCTGAATTGGAGGAGATGAGAGAAAGGGCCAGCGATCCAGTTCTAAGCTCCATATTTTGTTTTGTTATGTGACAAAATCTTCAGGATAAAAATCATTTTTTAAAACCACTCACGTGTCCAACCAGAAGTAATTGGATTCACTAGATACATTCCCTACTGTGCGACCATGACCAGTTTATGACAAAGGACGTGGAAAGATGCTTATGATGAGGTGAAATAAAGGACTAAGCTGCAGACAGCGGCGGGCCGGGGGCTGTGTGAGAGGGAATTCGTGCGTGGGGGCAGACACGATGCAGACTACCCACACTGCTCTCTTGACTGCAAGTATTTTCCAAAATTTCCTTCTTGGGAAGGACTTCTCAAATTTTAATGCACATCGCCTGGCGATCTTATTAAACTACGAGTCTAACTCAGGAGGTCGGGGCCCGAGACTTTCTATTTCTAACAAGGTGCCAGGCGGTGCAGGTGCTGTGTTCTGTAAGCCACACTATTTAAACCAGGGCCACTATACAGAATGAGCTTGTAGAAATGAGGAGCTTCCTGGCTTAAAACTGGCCTCAAGTGCCAAAGCACCGCCCCGTCCCCCCCCCCCGCCCCCCCCCCAAAGTCTAATAAAAGCCTCTCTTTGCAGATTCCACTTGGATTTTCCAAGAAACAGGCAATGGGGACTTGGCCTTGTCAAGCCCTGGATGGGGGGCTATTCTTTTGCTCTGGGTTGTCTGATTTACCAAAAGTTGGGGGCATGGCTTCCCCCTGTTGTTAGGTGCACTTGCCTGCAATCCAAGCTTGAGTCTCGTTGACTCTTTGTTCCCCACGGGAGGCCTCATTTCCCCTCCTCATCATGATGAGAAACAGGTGTCTACTTAGACCTCACAGGGGGGTGGGGGGTGGGGGGCACTCCTCAGACACTCAGTCCTCGTGCCCTACACCCAGCGGCCTGTTTAAGGAAAGCGGCGTGAGGACTGTGGACTCCCGTCATCTCTTGGCAGCCTGAACTGTGAGGCATTTTCTTTTGCTTTTAATCTCTCTGCAAGGCTTTTTCTGTTCCCACGTTGCACAGAGCTTTCTATTTTTAAAATGACCTATCTCTGGAGCGATGGATAATGCTTTCCCTGTGGTCATTCCTAGAGTTCGGTGTTCTTCTACAAACAGTACTTGACCTGTACAGCATATTCCTCATTAGAACTCATGCATGTGCTGTAGAGACTATGCGGACTCTTTTTTAAATGTGGAAATAAATTTCCCCACAAGCTCACTACTCTAAGGGTGGTCTTTGTTGCTTCACTTTGTTTTGTTTTTGCCGTGAAGTCATGCACAAGTCTCTTCTTTATGAAGTGACCATACCGTGTTGCAGTGTCACCACATCTTCCTTATCTTACTTGATGCTCAGAGTAGCTTTGGAAGGAGGCAGGGCTCCCTGGTGGTCCTGCCAGTGGCAGACATGCCTTCCCCGGGCACTTGGCCCAGCGCCTCGACAGAGGTGCTCCAAGGTGAAGGCCGTCACAGCCCACATTGCTCTACAGACACATCGGGATGAAATAACGGAGGAGGAGGGACAGATTATTCCTAAATAGTAGTGGGAGGAAATGGAATTTATGGAGAACTCCTATCTTTAAAGAGGTGGCTGCAGTAACTAAATTGTGTTTCCATCCTGCCTAGAAAATGACACAAATCAGAAGCACATTAAAACGGAATCGCGAATGCACAGATGTGGCCCGCACCGCAGGGCTGCTCCGCCTCGCGAGCGAGTGCAGGTGCTCTGCGCTGTCCCAACAACGCGAGTGACGCTCTCATGAGCTGCGGGAGGAAAGAAGCGAGGGTGCACACAGCATGGTTACGTTCACATACAGTGTCACACAGGCACACCGAGCCTGTGGTGTCAGAGGTCAGGGAGGAGCTGCCAGGGGGTGGGGGGAGGACTGGAAGGACTGGGAGCAGGTCTGGCACAGCTGGAAACCTCAGAGCTGTGCCCGGCCACAAGCGCACAGCTCTGTATGGTAGCCGGTTTGTAAAAGCCTATTTTAATGCAAAGGGTGGCAGGGTGGGGCACGCCACAGGGACTCCTGTTTGGATCTCCAGGTGACAGATCCGCTCTTTCATCCGTGAGACAGGCTGCTTGGCCCCCCGGCACCGTGAGCACTGAGAGCTGCGCCTCGGCTCACCTGGCTCTGGGCGAGGAGGATGCTGCTGGGCCCGCCAACCTCAGAGGAGCAGCGCCAGGTCCTCCAGCAAGGGCACCTGCTGCCCCCCCAAGCCTCTCTGCATCGAGGACAGAGAATCTGTCCCCCCAGTTCAGCTTATGGAGGCAGGGACTCATTCTTGCTCCGTTTTTATTCTTTCAGGCCTCAAGCATGTGGGCCTCGCTGGGCAGAAGGGCCCGGAGGCAGGCCTGGCCACACAGGGACCGCTCTTGTCCGCTGGCATCCAACTGCTCCCACCTGAGGAGGGCGCCCGGGGAGTGGGAGTAGCGACTGTCCGTCTCTCTGTGGAAAGACAACTGGTGCTGGCCGTCAGGGGTCATCTAGACCCGCCCTCTGCTGCCCCGGGGGCAGTGTGCTGCTAGGATCAGGATTTGCTCTTGTGCACTTTGCGAGCTGCCCAGGGTTCTGGAACCAGTTGGAATAATCTGAAACTAAGTCTCTGGGGGAGGCAGTTAAAGAGTTCCTCTAAGTGAGGGCCTTGTCCTAGCCCTTTAGCTGCCTTCACACAGTGAGGAGGACTGAAGCGGCTGCAGTGTTTCCATCAGAATTCTCATGGCAGCAGAGAGTGTAGCAGAACCAGCAGATCTGGGCTGACCACTGGCTCTGCCCTGAACAGCTGGGTGACTGGAGGCAAGTCCCTGACATCCCAGCCTCAGTTTCCACAACTCTAAAATGGGGGTAGAAACCCCTACTTTGGGGTGATTCGAAGGGCTAATGTATACAAAAGGGGCCAGCATAGAGGTTGGCACAGAGTGAGCATTATGAAGTATCCTTAGGAGTAATGTTCCCTGGGCTTTCAGTCCCATGGGACCAGGCACCCTGCTGGGCGGGGGCTGCAGCCAAGAATGAGATGCACCCCCTCCTGCCTCCTAGTGTTTCCATCCTAGAGGGGTGAGGGTGGGGCGCAGGCAAACACACACACAACACACTTCTAGAATGTGGTGAGTGACCGTGAAGCAGCTAAATGAGGTGATGAGATAGAGAAAATAGGGGTGCTGAGTCCATTTCAAATAGGAGTGGGTCAGGGAAGCTGATATTACCGAGACCCTAAGGATAGAGACACCTAGTCACTGGAATAATGAGAGTTGGGAGAGGGGATTAAAGGGGGTATGAAGGTAGCACCCAGAACTAAAAAAAGGCTTGGCATGTGGGGGCGGGGGCAGGAAGGAGAGTCGGAAGAGGCAGCTGACAGAGGAGCGGAGTCCTAGGTCAGGCAGGAGCCAAGTGACGAGGTGGGAGGGGCAGATCTTCAAAGGCCAAGGCCAGGAGTTCCCGCTAAGAGCAGAGGGGCTCCTGTGGCTCCAGCTGGGCATGTGCTTTGACTTCCACTTTAGAAAGAACACATGATGCTGACTGCATGGAGAACAGACTGAAAGGCCAATGAGAGGAAATGAATGAGGTCATTGTAAAAGCCCAGGTAGAAATGAGGTCCTACCCAAGATGGTGGTGAGGAGAGGAAGAGATGTGAGTAGAGAGAAGACTGGTTTTGAAGGTTGAACTAACAGGAGGTGAGAATAGCAGAAGGGAAGATGGCACCTACATTATGGAAGAGCCAGGAAGATGGGAGCCATGGTCTGAAACAGGACAGACCGATGGCTCTGGGAAGATGGGGGAGGGGACAAGTGCCCATGTCAAGCTGGAAGCTGAAATCCAAGACTGGAGTTCAGGAGAGAGGTCCGGATGGAGACACGGACTTGGCAATGATGACATGCATGGCATATAACACCCAGGATAATGGGCTGATCTCTTCCAGGGAGAGCTGACAGAGCAGAATGATGGGCTGGGCTTCAGCCTGGAGGCTCGCCAGCATTTAGAGTTAAGCCAAGAAGCCAGCCAAGGAGACTAGGGAGGGGTGCCGGATGCGGGAGGAAAACTAGGATGTGTGCTGTCTTGGGAGCCCAAGGGTGGGGGAGTGTGCAGTAGCGGGAGTGGTCAGTGCACTGGATGCAGCGAGGAGTCAGGGCATGGGCTGGTGGTGGACTTGACCTGAGTTATTCAGTGGGTGGTGGGCATGATGCCAACTGAGGTCAACAGTGAACTGGGGATGAGGCAGGAGGCTCAAGTTATTCTACTGAATTGAAGTGATTTGAATCCTCAAGTAAAAAGAGTAAAGCTATACAATGGCCTGTTTGAATCGAGTTTGCAGTTGCTAAAGGGTCTTGGCACTTTTGGTTCGTCTGAGTGAAGATGCTGCTGCCCTGGGGACGGAGCGGGTGCCTAATCTCCAGAAGCCTGGAGGCCCTCGCTGCGGTTCCCTTCCCCTCCCCAGCCCTCTCCATCCCCCGTCATACTGCAGCTCAAGGGCACAGTTACACATCTGGGGCTCTGGCAGGCCATGCTCTCAACTACTGAGGCCTTTCAGCCAACTGTTTATATTCAGAAAGTGCCCCCTTGCAAGGTTTGAACTGGCAAAGGAGGATGAAGATCTCAAAAGGAAAAAAAAAGCTACGGTATATGTGCAACCTCATTCTTCATAAACCTAATGGCACCACACACACAAATCCCCAAACAGGACATGCAGCTTAAAACAAGAGGAAAGATTTTTGGAATTCCACCAAACAAAAGCAACAGACAGAAGCATAAAGGAAAAGAGCTACCAGAAAACAAAAGATAAAATGGCCAAAGGAGATCCTCAGACACCAATAATTACCCTAAATGTAAATGGTCTGAATCCACCAATAAAGAGGCACAGAGTAGCAGAGTGGATCAAAAACCAAAACCCAACCGTATGCTGCCTACAACAGACACATCTAAGCAGCAAAGACAAAGGTAGATTCAAAGTAAAAGGTGGAAAATGATTCTCCAAGCAAATAACATCCACAGAAAAGCAGGTGTAACCACACTTATATCTGACAAAATAGATCTCAAAGATAACAAGATACAAAGATAACAAGAGACAAAGATGGGCAATTTATAATGATAAAGGGAACACGACATCAATAAACATAACACTTCTCAATATATATGCACTCATAAAGAAAACACAATGAAAGAGAATTATAGGCCCATATCCCTCATGAACATAGATGCCAAAATCCTCAACAAAATTCTAGCAAATCAGATCCAGCAGTACATCAGAAAGATCATACACCACGACCAAGTAGGATTTATCCCCGGGGGTGCAAGGATGGTACAATATCCACAAATCAATAAACGTGATACATCACATAAACAAATTGAGAGATAAAAATCACATAATCAATAAAAATAAAAAATATATCATAGGTTTAATATAAAAATATCTTTTAACATTGTCACAAGAATATGCATTTTTCCACACAAAAATAAAAAATAAATAGTGTTCTTTATAAAAAAAAACACATAGTCATATCAATTGATGCAGAAAAGGCATTTGACAAAATCTAACACCCTTTCATGATAAAAACCCTCAGCAAAATGGGAATAGAGGGATCATACCTCAACATAATAAAAGCCTTATATGAAAAACCTACAGCCAACATCATACTCAATGGGCAAAAACTAAAACCATTTCCCCTAAGAACAGGAACAAGACAGGGATGCCCACTCTCACCACTCCTATTCAACATCATACTGAAAGTACTAGCTATTGTGATTAGACAAGAAGAAGAAATAAAAGGCATCCAAATTGGAAAAGAAGAAGTAAAATTGTCCTTATTCGCAGATGACATGATACTGAACATAGAAAACCCTAAAGATGCCATCAAAAAATTATTAGACTTAAATGAATTCGGCAATGCAGCAGGATACAAAAGTAATGCCAAGAAATCTATGGAATTTCTATACACCAATAGTGAACTTACAGAAAGAGAGACTAAAAAAGCAACCCCATTTACCATTGCACACAAAAAAAAAAAAAAAAAAAATTAAGATACCTAGGAATAAACTTAAATAAGGAGGTAAAATACCAGGAATAAACTTAACAAAGAACGTGAAAGACCTATATACTAAAAATTACAAAGCATTATTAAAAGATTGAAAAGACACAGCAAAATGGGAAAATATTCCATGTTCATGGGTTGGAAGAATCAACATAGTTAAAATGGCCACATTACCCAAAGCAATATACAGATTTAATGCAATCCCCATCAAAATCCCAATGTCATTTTTTAAAGAAATAGAACAAAAAAAATCATCAGATTTGTATGGAATCACAAAAGACCCCGAATGGCCAAAGCAATACTGAGAAGAAAGAACAAAGCTACAAGTATCACACTACCTGACTTCAAATTATGCTACAGAACTGCAGTCATCAAAACAGCATGGTATTGGCAGAGAAACAGACACACAGATCAATGGAACAGCATAGAGAGCCCATGGGCAGATAATTTTCTACAAAGGAGCCAGAAACGCACATTGGAGGAAAGATAATCTCTTTAATGAAGGGTGCTGGGAAAACTGGAAAGCCATATGCAAATGAATGAAACTGGGTTACATTTTATCTCCAGTTACAAAAATTAACTCAAAATGGATCAAAGACCTAAACATAAGACCGTAAACTATAGTTACATAGAAGAAAACATAGGTACCAAACTTATGGACCTGCATTGTAGAGAACATTTTATGAACTTGACCCCAAAGGCAAGGGAAGTAAAGGCAAAAACAAATGAATGGGACTGTATCCAACTCACAGGCTTCTGCACAACAAAAGAAATGGACAACAAAACACAGAGGCAGCCAATCAGATGGGAGATGATATTTGCAAACTGTAGTTCAGACAAAGGCTTAATTTCCAAAATATATAAAGAACTCATAAAACTCAACACCAGACAAACACACAATCCAATCAAAAAGTGGGCAGAGGATCTGAAAATACACCTCTCCCAAGAAGACATATGAACAGCTAATAGATATATGAAAAGATGTTCAACCTCAGTGGCAATTAGAGAACTACAAATTAAAACTACAATGAGATACCACCTCACACCTGTTAGAATGGCCATTATCAACAAGACAAGCAATAACAAGTGTTGGAGGGGTTGTGGGGAAAAGGGAACCCTCACTCACTGCTGGTGGGAATGTAGATGGTATAGCCACTATGGAAAGCAGTCTGGCAATTCCTCAAAAAATTAACAATAGAGCTACCATATGACCCAACATCCCCACTCCTGGGTATATACCTGAAAAACTCAAAATCATTTATATGCAAAGATATATGCACCCTATGTTCATGGCAGCATTATTCACAGTGGCTAAGACATGGAAACAACCAAAATGTCCTGCAATAGAGGACTGAGTAAAGAAGACATGGTACAATACACAATGGAATACTTCTCAGCCATAAGAAAGGTTGAAATGCACTATTTTCAACAACATGGATGGACCTTGAGAACATTATGCTAAGTGAAATAAGTCAGACAGAAAAAGCTAAGAACCATGGGATTTCACTCATTTTTTATATACAGATCTTGTAACATAGAAGCCCACACCTGAAATCATGTTGACCAATGTCACCCCAATCAGTTTAATAAATAAAAATAAAAAAGAAATATAAAGAAAGTGCCCCCTTGCTGGGAAGTGATGGTAGTAGAGCCGTTGAACTGATTGACACAAAACTGTAAGTACAGGATGTGGGGTGTGTCCTGAATACTAGCCCTTCTCTGTTTTAGAGCCAAAGGAAACTTCTCTGGAGGCCATAACTCTTTGGGTGGATCCAAAAGAAGGGAGGATGCCGCTTACGTGGTTTGGAGCACATTTTTCCAGGTGGTGTGACAGAAGCACTTCTTGGGACTGGGAGGAAAACAGAGAAGAAAGGGCAGGGCTGTACTGGCAGGAAATGTATGTCCACAGAGGTGGAGAGTGGAGTCAATGGCCTCTAAGGTGTGGGATCAATGACCTCTAAGGTGTGGAGTCAATGACCTCTAAGATGTGGGGTCAATGACCTCTAAGATGTGGGGTCAATGACCTCTAAGGTGTGGAGTCAATGGCCTCTAAGGTGTGGAGTCAATGACCTCTAAGATGTGGAGTCAATGACCTCTAAGGTGTGGAGTCAATGGCCTCTAAGGTGTGGAGTCAATGACCTCTAAGATGTGGAGTCAATGGCCTCTAAGGTGTGGAGTCAATGGCCTCTAAGGTGTGGAGTCAATGACCTCTAAGATGTGGAGTCAATGGCCTCTAAGGTGTGGGACCAATGACCTCTAAGGTGTGGAGTCAATGACCTCTAAGATGTGGGGTCAATGACCTCTAAGGTGTGTAGTCAATGGCCTCTAAGGTGTGGGATCAATGACCTCTAAGGTGTGGAGTCAATGACCTCTAAGATGTGGGGTCAATGACCTCTAAGATGTGGGGTCAATGACCTCTAAGATGCCTTCCAACTCTAATATCCATGTTTGTAGACTCCATGTTTCTAAATAAGGGAAAATACAATCAAAAGTTCCAAAGGACAATTGTTTCTTCATTCATTCAATTAGTTTTTACTGTGAGGAACTTCAACATAGAGGACAAATTAAGTGAACAAAGGAAATAAAAAATGTTAAAGATATAGCTGAGAAATGTAAAACCTAATGAATTGCTCTAGAAGACAAATTTAAGCTAAATAGGAGATGAGAGGCAGAGAAGCTATAGCTATAGGATTCCTTGAGCTGTGTGGAGAGAAGAACCCTGAGTAAGTGTGGCCTATGTACGATAGACAGCCTCACACACCGGCACGGTGACTGGTCTCTCGATTACCCCTAAAGAACACTTCCAACGTCACTTCCTACTAATTACCCAGAATTCTTCAAAGATACACTTCCTGGGCCACAAAAGGCTTGTTTGTTTGCAAACACTTAGAAGGAGCAACTATTCCTCTTAGTGGGGGGCTCTTACTGGGTTCCAAGTGTCCCTGGGAATCAGGGTTCTGGGGTTTCTTTATGCCAACACTCCAATTATATGGAAAAGCGCAGTTGGGAACATGTGTGCCTGCACTTAAGGAGGGAATCCAGACTTAACTTCTTACAAATGTTTAAAGAGGTCTATTCCCCCAAAATATTAAGAAATATTGATCGTTTACCGGCGCTGAACCCTCCCACTCGGAAGCACTTCTAGGACATCAGAGATCTGTGGCTGGGACAAGAGAACCAAAAAGGAGACCAGGCAGCAGCAGGTCCCTGCGGTCTTGCTCGGTGTCCCCGTGGAACAGGGATCAGGGCTAGATTCTGGAAGAGGTGCCCTCAGCCTGCGGCAGAGCCATGCCGCCATCACCAGCACATGGCATGAACAAGGACACAGATGCATGGAATTCTGCGTGGATGAAAGAGGGTGGTTTTGGGGGTTTAGGGCTTTCACTCTGCCCATAGCTGAGCTAAGCTCTGGCATCTTTGCACAGATTGGTGGGGGCGGGGGGGGAATGGAGGAGTAAATAGAACTTTGCAAAATATATTAAACAATGGTCATTTTTAAATAACTCCCCTCATTTGTTTCCATTACACTGGACCTTGCCATGTGTGCGAGACCTGGATTTAGTATACTCTTCGCAAGCCCTTAATCATGTAAAATGATTCAGAGTTAGAACTAATATTCCAACCACCATTAAGATTTTGGTTATATGAAAAACCTTTAATAAAACAGGAATCCTGGTGGGGAGAAGAGCTTGAAACTGCACGCGATTACATGAGGTACAGCTTTTTACTAACACACTGTCCAAGTAACATGGGCAGTATCGTTGCATGCTGTGCGTTTCAGACTGCACATGCGACCAGGACTTCATGAGAATATGTTATGTTTAATTATACAAGACGAGAAAAGGTTCTTGTGTCAGTGGGCCTTCTCCCGTCAAATTTCCATAGTCTAATCAAGGGTCCAAGAGCTACACTGAACATATCATGGGAATTAGAAATAGAAAAGATTTGCTTCCTTTAGGACATGATTTTAGATTTGTTCATTCATGTGGTCATTCATGGATACTTAGTGAGCACCCATCTTAAGAAAAATTATCTAAACTTGGAAGTAAGGAGGGAGCACAGCATGTCTTCCCAATGTCACACTGTGGCAATAGCAGGCCAACGAGAAAATGTTAAGTCTCAAGGAAAACGTGTTTGACATTGCTGCTCACTCACTAGAGCCCGCCCCTGAGAAGTTGCTTGTCAATTACTGTTCACTCAGGAAGCTGCGGTCCCATTGCCCTGCAGAGCATGAACCGATGTTCTAGCTAAACTGACAGTCTTATCTTGGCATTCTGTTTTTCAAAATTCCTATAAAATCCAAGTTCTTTAAATTGTTTTCTAAACCAGCATTATTATTATTATACTAGAGGCCCGGGGCACGAAATTTGTGCACAGAGGGGGGGTGTCTCAGCCCAGCCTGCACCCTCTCCAATCCAGGACCCCTGGGGGGATGTCCGACTGCCAGTTTAGGCCCAATCCCCAGGATCGGGCCTAAACTGGCAGTCGGACATCCCTCTCACAATCCGGGACAACTGGCTCCTAACTGCTCACCTGCCTGCCTGCCTGATCGCCCCTAACTGCTGGCCTGGTCACCCCCAACTGCCCTCTCTGCTGGCCTAGTCATCCCCAACTGCCCCCCTTTGGCCTGATTTCCCTCAACAGCCCCCATGCTGGCCTGATCACCCCCAATTGCCCCCCACTGGCCTGGTCACCCCTCACTGCCCCCCTTTACCAGCCTGGTTGCCCCTCACTGCCCCTCCCTGCAGGCCTGGTTGCCCCATGCAGCCTGCTGCTCAGTCATTTGGTCTCCCCTCACTAAACCCCCTGCTGATCTGGTTGCCTCATGCATCCTGTTCAGTTGTCCGTTCAGTTGCAATGGTTGCTTAGGCTTTTATATATATAGACTAGCAGCCTGTTTGCACGAAGATTCGTGCAATAGACCTTCATTCACCTGGCTGCCTGCACCAGTTTTCTGCTGGCACCGGGGACCCAGGCCTTGACTGTGGCCACCGCCTTCTGCCTTCTTTCAGGGTCGGGGCTTGGCCCTGGGCGGCGGCCTTGGGCTCTGCTGCACCCCAGCGTCCCTGCTAAGGATCATAGGAGCCAACCCCGGTGGTTGCCTGCTATCCATGCAGGCTCCCCGCTGGTGCCCAAGGCCGGGAAAGCCTCAGCCGGCTTTCCCGGCCTTGGGCTCCGCCGCACCCCAATGTCCCTGGGACGGTTTCCTGGTGGGCGTGGCTGGTGGGCATGGCTGGTGGGTGTAGCGAAGGTATGGTCAATTTGCATATTACTCTATTATTAGGTAGGATGTCTTTCCCTACTAACCTTTTGCACTTGGATGTCGAGTGTGACTCGACACAGTTAGCATCTGTAGCAGCTCGTATATTGAATTGTATCGAATGTATCAATAATTTGAAATATAAAAAAATCCAAATAAATAAGTTTGTATGAAAAGAAACTCCAATTTTTTATTCTACTGCCGCACTTTGTAAAATCTGGGGTATTTAAAAAATTAAATCCCGAGTAGAATAAAGGAATCGAGAAAAAAGCAATCGAGTGCAAAGGGTTAATGATTTGATAGATCTTTGACACATACTTACTCAGGATTAGATAACATCATGTTTTGGACTCTTTGAGAGCTATACTCCATGCTGGAAAGATATGCAGGAATGTAAATGATAACTCCTGCCCCCCCATGCCAATCCACAGCGAAGGGTAGAAGAAGTACGGTAGGGAAGGCAAATAAGAATCATGATTTATAGCCAGAAATTTAGGGAAATTTTTTAGAAAGCAAGGGGATGCTTTTGAAGAGCCTGGGCAGTGAGGAGAGGCCATGGGCTATGCCATCCTGTCCTTGTTTGGGAAAATTTTATTTCTCCCTTTTTCTTTTATCTCTTCACTAGAGGCCCGATGCACAAAATTTGTGCGGGGGTGGGGGGGGTGTCCCTCAGCCCAGCCTGCGCCCTCTCGCAATCCGGGACCCCTAGCTCCTAACTGCTCACCTACTCGCTCCTTACCGCTTGGTGCTCCTTAGCACTGCCATGGAGGCGGGAGAGCCTCCCCTCACCTCCGCTGTGCTCACCAGCCCTGAGCCCGGCTTCTGGTTGAGCGGTGCTCCGGCTGTGGTAGCACACTGACCACCAGGGGGCAGTTAAGTGCTATCTGGTCAGCAGCCCTCCAAAATGCCCCTTTGATTCATGTCCCTGGCAGTGAGCAGCAAGGGATTCATGGAAAGCGGTAGGAGAGGGCTCATCCCTATGCAAAGCTCCTCACAAGAGTGGCTGTGAATCCCTTCCCTGACCACAGGGCTCTCACTGCTGGCCTCTCCTCTCTCCCTCTGGGCCTCCTAGGCTGAGAGTCAGACACACAAAGCAGCTCTTCCCTGAGGACTCCCCCGCGTGGCCTCAGCTCCCCCACGTGGAGGCTGGTGTAGGAAGGAGCACGGCGGGGCATGGGATCACACATTTCCAGTTTGGTAGGCACAAGGGGGTGAAAAGCAGTCACCCACGTGGCCCAGGCTGTAAGCACACCCCACCGAAAGGACACACTGTAGCCACCAAAGAGCAATTTCAAGGGACCATGCCAGCGCCGTGGCACCAGCACCGCACTGCTTTCCTGGGAAAGTGGAGGCAGGCCGTGGGAGCAGTCCTCAGTCCATGAACGGTGGTCGCTCAGTAAATACCCCAGCATCCTCACCCATGGCAGCACATTCTTCCAGATTCCCACGGGCTTAAGCTCCGGATCCCCGCAGCAGCGTCACAAGCCTCTCCTGACAGTCTTGCTTCTCTTCTCTCTTCCCCACTCTCATCATATCGAAATACACTTGTACTCCAATGCTTGTCTCAGACTCTCACAGTCCCGGGCCCTGAGGAAACTCCTCCCCCAGGTCCAGGCCCACCCGAGTCCCTTCTACAAGCAGGCAGGAGGAAAAAGAGGACGGAGAGATTTATGTTTCATTATTTGGGTCCTATCACACAAGCTATGGCATTCATCAAAGAGCTTACATAAGGCACCTACTGAGGGAGGTGAATTGTGAGTTGAATTTTGACAAATGGTAATATGATCATGTATGGCATAATAACACTTCAGTCAACAAGGGACCACCTATGATGGTGATGTCAGAAGATTATAACAGAGAAGAGAAAGCCCTATCACCTAGTAACACCACAGCTGTGCTAACATCTTAGCACAATGCATTGCGCACGTGCTCATGGTGATGTTGGTGCAGACAAACCCACTGGGCTGCCAGTCGTATAAAAGCACAGCATGTGCAATTATGTACAGTCCGTCTGTAATACTTGATAATGAAACTAAATGACTGGTTTATTAATTACTATAGTTTTTATTGTTATTTCAGAGTGGACTCTACTTATTTTTACAAAGGTTGCTGTACGACAATGTGTCATGATACACCAACAGCAGCTTCATACAGCTGTTCACTGTGTCTCTTGATTGCATCATTTTCTTTTGTGCTTGATTTAATCACATCTTTTCTTATAAATTTCATGTAGCCTAAGTGTACGGTGCTTATAAAGTCTACAGGAGCGTACAGTAATGTCCTAGCCTTCACACTCACCTCTCACTCACTTACCCAGAGCAACTTCCAGTCCTGCAAGCTCCATTCATGGTACACAGGTGCGCCATTTTTATCCTTTATACCCAATTTTACTGTAACTTCTCTATGTTTAAATCTGTTTAGATACACAAATCCTTACCATGGTGTTACAATTGCCTATAGTATTCAGTACAATAACATCTGCTAGGCTTGTAGCCCAGAAGCAACAGACTATACCAGATAGCCTCGGTGTGCAGTAGGCTGTCCCAGCTAGGTTTGTGTAAATGCATGTCATGGTCACATAACCATGAAATCACCTAAGGACACATTCCTCAGATGTCTCCCTGTCGGGAGGTGGTGCATGACTGCCATAGTTAATATCTAGTAGGGACCTACTAACATGCCTGGTCAGGGCTCCCACTGGCAGCAACAGCTCCCTGAATCCGAAGCTCCCATTCTTCTAGTCTGCGGCACTGCCTCTTCTGGAAAGAAGTGAGGAGGAGGAAGTGACTGCTCAGTGAGGGAGAAAGAGGTGACTGGGGCAGGTGGAGGGAGCTTGGGACTGCAGGAGCTGGCCAACATAGGGGCTGCCATGCTTGTGAATGTGCTTGTGAACTCAGCTTTTGCTCAAGAAGGAGAGTCCTGGGACATCCCTTAGGAGAGCATGCACTGCTACAGAAGCACCACCTCCAACCTCCTCTTTATCATTGAAAACAAAGACAAAGTACCAGAGTTCTGACTGGGTTCTTAATTTGTACATCCTCTCCCTGGTCCAAATGAAACTGGAACCAAGGTCTGGCTGCCTGTCACCACGAAAGTCAAGCTCATGAGACGGGAGCTGGTTAATAAGGAAAGAGGTTTATTTGAGTGCTGGCATCTTGAGAAGATGGGGGGCTCTTGTCCAAAGCCCATCTCAACGTCTCAGTGCAAGCAGAGGTTTTTATAAGGAGGGGGAGGGAAAGCAGAACAAAGAAATCACGGGGAAGGGGTTGAAAAATTCTCTGTGTGCAGGCCAGCACAGTCCATCCCGATAAGGACCTTGAAACTGGTCACGTGATGGACTGGTGTGCATCGTCCTGGTCTTCGTCATCCTGGGTCTGTGTCATCTGGTTGTATGGTTGAAGGTCAGCAAATCTCCCAGAACTGGGATGACGCGAGATCGGAGTCTGCATCTTCTGAGGTTAGTTCCTAGGATTCTTACACAAACGTACTGTTTACCTACAAGCTACATATTAGTCAGAGTCAGCATTCACAGAGACAGTAACAGAATGGTGGGGCGGGTTACTCCCCCTGTCACACCAGAGCTTCACTGGGCTGATATTCAGAAACAAGGATTCTTTTCTGCTTCCTCAGGTTCTGAGTTTGTCTGTCTCTCCGACCTTGTTCATCTCTTTCTTTCCCGCCCTCCTTCCTTTTGTCTTTCTGGTTCTGTCATTTTCTCCTTTTTTCCTCCTATTTCTTTCATCTCTTACTTTTCACAAACATGTCTGAGCTGCCTACTCTTTGTCGGGTGCTGTGCTGGAACAAATGGACAGGGCATCCAACGGTGGCTACTGGGCAGTTTTAGGGGGTAACTCAGAGAGACCCAGGGGCTAAGGCCCTTTCCTGAGTCTGTCACATCGGGTTCTCTCTCGGTGCTGATGCTCTGGGGAAGCCACCCCCCCCACAGCGGAAGCTTGCATGAGCCCAACGGGTAAATCAGAATTCCACTTTGATGACTAATTTCCATGGGTGATGTACCTGTCAGGACATTGAGCATCAATCATTGCATCCAAGGTCCCTCTGGATGGCAGGAGACCAATTCAAAAAGCAAAAGCTGCTGGCATACCACTAACCAGGGGAAAGGAATTCCGATCATGAAATGATGGAAACTATCTTGAAGAATCCAGGTATTCCTAAAGAGAGGTTTCTCTTCAACCAGTGTGCCTTCACCCTAAGGCTGGCTTTGTTTAGAAAACCAGTAACAACTGTTAGAATTTGCCACCCCCGGCAGGCTGTTGAGCTCCCTGCACTTCCCCACAGGGCGGATGGGTGCCACAGCCCTTCCCCCTCCCCTTACAGGTAGAAACGCACTTCCTTAAGCTCCCTTTTATGGAAATACTGAGAGCCCTGCTGTATCAGAAGCCAAAAGCCGGCTCCACAGAGGGGTTGTGATGTAGGCAGTGTCTTCCTCCAAGTCCACAGAGGCTTGTTATCTCTAAATTGCTTCAATTGCCACCCAGACTAGCATTCTGTTGATTCAGAAAGAGGGCTCCTCTCAAGTTACCAGACACCCCATTGCCGTGGAGCCTGGGGGGCAGGGCTAGGAGCCTCCAATCAGCTGAGCATCGGCTGCCTGACCTACTTGGTGCTGGGACGGGAAAGTTTGTCTAGCTCTGGAGAAATCGGCCCCGGGTTACAGGGTTGGCATGTGCGGGTGGGAGGGGAGCCTCACGGTAGCTGACACCCGGCCAAGTGTCAGGCTTTCATCTAAGAACAATACGGCCACGCCACCTGTGGGGTCAAAGCGGCATTTTGACCGTGAAAGACTCAAAATGAGGCTAATTGTAACAAAAAGGCAAGGGAATAACGAAGGGAGGGGGAGACTTGAGGAGAGGAGGTCAGAGAGGGGAAGGTTGGGGTGAAAGCAAGATCAGACATCAGAGGAGGGACCGGCAGAGGCAAAGGCTGGGGTTTCTCTGATGACATCACTCGGCAGTTGGCAACCAGCTGCGTATGTGGCCTGAGATGGTGCCTGGGTTGATATAGCTGAGACTGTCAGGGGGATCATCATCCCCTCAGATCGGAGGTAGCCTGGCTCTCACCTCCTCCTCCAGCAGCTGCCACTGCGGCCTGTGCCTCCTGTGGGGCCAGCAGCGCACGCTCCTCATACTACGTTCAGCCTGCCTTTTAGTGCAACCCGGGACGTATTAGATGTGCACTGGGTGGGCTTTCGGGAGAGCCAGGCCCAAGAGGATATATACAAGCAGATGCATTACTTAAGTCTCCATCCAGAATGCAGGTCCTCAGGCTCCGCACAGACCCTCTGGAGACGGCCCGAAAGTCTGTGTGACCGCCTGGGCCTGGAGACAGACAGGCTGGGCGGCGCGGTGGGACGGGGCCTCGGAGCGCTGTGTGAGAGCGTCACGCACTTCTTGCATGGTTCCGTGAAGTGCAGCAAGGGCCTCCGGGTACGTCTGATGCTCACGATGCTCTGTAAAACAGTTAGGTTGACCTTTGCCAAGGATGAAGTTGAATCTCTGTAAGATTAAAGTGACCTGGTTATGCCTCTGGTTGTAATGCGTCCTGATGCAGCCACCACTGCCTTCCTTCTGCCCTCCCTCACTTCCTTCCTTCTTCCTTCTTCCTTCCTTTCTCCTCCCTCCTTCCCTCCTTTCTTCCTTCCTTCCTTCCTTCCTTCCTTCCTTCCTTCCCTCCTTCCTTCCTTCCTTCCTTCCACCCTCCCTCCTTTCCTTCCTTCCTTCCTTCCACCCTCCCTCCTTTCCTTCCTTCCTTCCTTCCTTCCTTCCTTCCTTCCTTCCTTTCTCCCCTCCTTCCTTCCTTCCTCACTCCTTCCTTCCTTCCTCCTTCCTTCCTTTCTCCCCTCCTTCCTTCCTTTCCCTCCTTCCTTCCTTCCTTCCCTCCTTCCTTCCTTCCTTCCTTCCTTCCTTCCTTCCTTCCTTCTTCCTTCCTTTCTCCCCTCCTTCCTTCCCTCCCTCCTTCCTTCCTTCCTTCTTCCTTCCTTCCTTCCTTCCTTCCTTCCTTCCACCCTTCCTTCCTTCCTTCCTTCCTTCCTTCCACCCTTCCTTCCTTCCTTCCTTCCTTCCTTCCTGCCTTCCTTCCTTCCTTCCTTCCTTCCTTCCTCCTTCCTTCCTTTCTCCCCTCCTTCCTTCCTTCCCTCCTTCCTTCCTTCCTTCCTTCCACCCTCCCTCCTTTCTTTCCTTCCTTCCTTCCTTCCTTCCTTCCTTCCTTCCTTCCTTCCTTCCTTCCTTCCTTCCCTCACTTCCTGCCTGCCTTCCTTCCTTCCTTCCACTCCCTGCCCCTACCTTTCGCTCCCGCCCTTCCTTCCAGGCCCTTGTTCTCTGGGGGAGACGCAGTGGCCTGAGGCTCACTCTGCCAGCTGCCAGGACTACCAGCCTCTCGGCGCTGCCTTGTGAGGACAGCTCCGCGCCCAAGGTCGCACCTTCCCGAAGGCAGCCGTGTCCAGTGACTGATCCGGTGAGTGTCACAGCGTGGCCCAGCCTGTCCTCCCAACGAGGGGTGTCCTGCTCAGAGCTCCGGGGGTGATTGGGCTTCTGTCCCTTCCTCCCACAGGTGTCCACCCTGCACCTTCTAATAAGTGTCCTGCACGCTAATCACCACATCAGAGTGGGCCTTGTGCGGAGCCCAAGCTGGGACACTGGTGTCGCGTGCTTGGCCACTGAGCTGACGCTGCTATTGTAATGCAAGGCACTGGTATTGTTACTGTCAGTGGGACCCCTGCCCCCCCCCCCCCACCACACACTGAGCAAACCTGCTCCAAAACAAAAGTGGATGATGCAAAGTCTGAAGAGATATATACATACACACATACATATACATACACATATATCATATACATACACACATATCACATACATATGTACAATATACATATATAACATACATTACATACACGTATATCACATACATACACACACATACACATATTCATACACATACCTGAAGCTGTTTTCAGGCTGACCCTTACGAACCCTTTAACCACACAAAGCTTTGCTTTTCCCCTGAAAAATCGTCCTTTGAGCCTCTGACGTGTTCAGTTGCTGAGGCACCAGGACCGTGCACAGTTCAGCTCTCCCCTCACAGGCCTGGAGCGGCAGGAACGAGCCTTCCCGGGGGCCTGTCCCAGCCGTCCCTCTGGACACCCCTCGGCTGCCCCCCGTGGGGCACGGAGTGGCTCACAGCCGCAGGGCTGCTGCCTTCCGCACAGACGTCAGGTGCGCCCTCTTTCAGTATCAGACATCCATGCCTTTTTTCCGTGACGGGAAGGAAGCCTGGGCATGCTTTAGTCATGACCCCCACCAGCCGTTGCCTCCGTGAAGCAAGTGTTCATTCGCATGGCGACGTGTGGGCCTTCCTCTCCCAGCCCTGCCCTTTGTGGCTGGAGGGGCAGACGCGTCTGAGGCCAGGAGAATCGGAGCAGCAGCTCAGTGTGAAGCCCCAAGTGATGGTACCAGAGCCAAGGAGCCGAGTCCCCAGGCCCCATCCCAGACGCCTGCCCTGCAGGGAGGCCTGCTGCTCGGGAGCCAGGCCTGGCCGTGACCGCACACAGAGCTGGGCTTTATGGTGTCAGCAAAGGAAGGCCGAGCTGACCTCACTCATTGGCCAGGGAGGAGCAGAGTCCTGTTCTGGGCCGGCCCTCTGTCTGCAGGTGAGGCCCCCAGCACCAGGGAGGGCATGCCCCCCGTCACACTGAGCCGCTGTGACCCAGACTCCGTCTTCACTTCTCCCTCTTCACAATGATCTTCAGCAATTATGCCTATAGTATTAGGCAGTGTTTTCATGAATTTTACATTTTTGGTTTCAGAGATAACTGAATTGTTTGAAGAAAATTGGTTGAACATCAAAGTTTCCACCCACTATACAGGTACTTTTAAATTTTATCAATGGGTAATTTTAAAATGTTTAAAATTCATTTTAAAGCATATTTATTCATTATTTGCCTTTACATTTTTAAATATGTATATTTAAATTGTGGTAAGACATGCATAAAATTATTTGATGTGTACAGTACCAAGGTGTTAAGTACATACACATTATTGTGCAAACATCACCGCCATCCACCTCCAGAACTTTCCATTCTTCCCAAACTAAAACTCTGTGACACCGAATGGTTCCCATCCCTTCCCTCCCAGCCCCTGGCAACCACCATTCTCTTTTCTGTCTCTATAAGTGTGACTAGTCTAGTTTCCTCACATAAATGTAATCACATGCTACCTTTCTTCTGTGTCTAGCTTATTTCATTTAGCACAATACCCTCCAGTTCATCTATGTTATATCTTGTGTCAGAATTCTCTTCCTTTTTCGGTTGAACGATATTACATTGTGTTTACCATTCATCCCCGATGGACGTTGGTTGCGTCCTCCTTTGGCTGTTGAGAATAATGTGTTGTGAATATGGATGTACAAATAGATAGACAAGTTTAAATATAATTTGTTGTTGTGAATCCTCACCCAAGGATATTTTTTTCATTGATTTTTTTTTTTTTTTAGAGAGAGTGGAAGGAAGAGGGGAGAGAGAGAACCATCGATGTGAGAGAGACATGTCAATTAGTTGCCTCCCACATGTGCCCTTGACCTGGAATCAAACCCATGACCCTTTGGTGAGAGGGTCAATTCTCTGACCACTGGGCAGCATCGGACTTAAATACAATTTTCAACATTTAAATTTATTTTTAGAAAAAGTAAAGGTGCATTTTCTACTGGTGAAGCTCACTTCATATTTGAACCAGGCTTTCACCGTTTTATGAACTGTTCCTATTACATTTAGGTGCTGGGTGTTTTTCTAAACGTAGACTGATTAGCCAATGTGCATGAAGGTCAAGTGGGCACCACTGTCAGAAAAACGGTGGGGCTCCCCTGGAAGGCCCTGCCCTGGATCGGCTGGCTTTCGTTCCGCCATGCGGCCAAGGCCTAGCAGTGCCTGGCACAGGAGGCTCTCAGTTCACGCTTGTCAGATGGGTAATTGAAGGAACGATGTGCTTTTCAGCAATTTACTGTATTGATCTATTCACTTTTTACCACATTTATTTTTAACCAAACTTTCCTCCCATGCCTACCCAGTTTAGCACTACTTTCTGTCAGAGCCACCACTGGGTGGGGTCAAGAGGACCTCCTCCCAGAGCTATGCGCTTGTTACTGAACAGATAGAGGCCTCCTTGACAGCGAGAGAGGCAGCTCCTCCTCTGCGATGACCTCTGGTCTCTGAGGAATCTTTTTTTTTTTTGCCCCAATAACTTAGATGCCTTGTTACTGGACTGGAGCTGTTTAAACATGTAATCTCTGATCTCTTAGCGACACACAAGTCTGCAACCCTCTGGCCTGTCAAACACGAGCCTGTGCCCCAGATCGCTGTGACCATGGTAACGCAGCAGGAGCAAACGACCGCACGCCAGTGGCAGAGACAGAAAGCCCAGCTCAGCTCATGAATCTCACAGTTGGCTAGGGCTTGGCTGATCGAGCTGGGCTTTGCTGATCGAGCTGGGCTTGGCTGGGCTTGCCTGCTCCCAGGCCTGGGTCCAGTTGGGGGTGGCTTCTCACTGAGGTTTGGGCACAAATCTTCTCTGTGTTGGCTCTGAGACTGCTGATGGGACAGCAGCTGTCTAAGGGAATCTCTTCCCACACCCAGGCAGAGGCTCAGCCAGCAAGTGGAAGCAGCAAGGCTTGCTGGAACCTGGATCCAAATGGGCGCTCCGCCACTTCTGTCTCAATTACCGACTAAAGCAAGTCACGTGGCCAACGAAGGGGAATATGTGCTACCTCTTAAGGAACTGTAAATTCACACGGCGGGGATCTGGGTGCAGAGAGGGCTGAAGAACTGGGGCCGTAATGTAACCTCCCACATCCAGCTGTGAAAACTAGCCAAGAACGACTCAGTGTCCCCAGAGGAGGCAAGGCCTCTGGTCAGAGGTGCTCACAGAGCACTGAGGGCGAAGACTCCACAGGGACCTGCCAGGACCCAGCGGCGGAGCATGCGTGAGAACAAGCACAAGGCCTGCGCCCCTGGCTGTGCTCCGCTGGGCACCGCAGGACAGGCCTCACAGCAGTGTGGGGAATGGGCTCCCAACTCCCTACTCGGCGGGAAGGGTCACTGTGCCTCAGGCTCCTTCATAGCACCTAGTCCTCAGAGCGGTCATTGACTCGCAAGTCAGTTCCCTGACTGTTGCTAAGTAAGCCTCGCTTTGTCCCACCAGAGGGAGAGATGAAAATGACCCCTCCGTGCTAGGGTCACTAGTGTCAGATGCCGTTTTGGTTCCATTGCTCGCCCAGCCGCTGGAGGTGAGCACCTGTGATTCCGTCAAAAGCAAACAGCAAGGCCCCCCAGCTGCTGGCCCTGGAAGCCCGGCGCGGTCCTCGGCTGCGGAGGGGTCTCCCTCAAACCCGGGCCGCTGGGACAGACATGTCTTCCTACATTGGCGGCGGCAACGGTTACACATTTCCCACCACACCGCGGGCTGTGATAGGCGGTCCTGCCCCTGCAGCAGGAGGAGGCTGCGTGCCGTCTGGCTGTAGCAGGAAGTGCTGGGGACAGAGCGGGCGGAGAAACCAGGGCCTTCCCTGCGTGGCTGATCATTCTGAACGACTCCGACGTGGGTGCGTTTCCCTCTGAGAAAGCCCTTCCCAGGGCTTGTTCTCGCTCAGGAAGACCTAAGTGATCTTGTTCACCGAGGCGGTGACTGGGAGAAGCTGGGCGCTGGGAAGCGAGTGTCTGTACAAGTGATGGTCAAGGTTCGTGGTGACAAGATGCACGCGGCCTCGGGAAGCAGGCACAGGGGCTGCCTGTGGGGAAACGGTGAGAGGAGAAGTCAACTGAAGGGTCTGCACTGCCGCTCCAATGCAGCGGAGGCCGCAGACTTCCCCAGTCTGCAGACATGCACGACTCACAGCCGGTCCCTGTGGAAGATCTGCTCACAGAAGCTCTGAAAACAAAACATAACGGGGCCCAGAGCGTCCGCGCGTCCCTGTTCTCAGACTGGCCCCCTTCCCTCTCCCCACGTGGCCTTTCTCCTGGAGCCAGCTCCAGGTCCCCTGCCTTCCTCACCAGCCGGCCTCCGGCTCTCGGAGGGCAGGCCCCTTCTTGGCACCTCCCTGCCAGGAGCGCCTCAGGCTCCCCACGTGAGTCTGGCCATGGAGGGTGTTCACGCAGGGCCTGGGGATGAGCGTGGTGTGGCGACACAACCCCGGGGCAGTGCCCTCTGTGGGCACTGGTGTCCCTAATAAGGGCGAGACTGAGACAGCTCCCCAGCCTCTCCCGGAGAGGAATGGGGGTGGCGGCAAGAGCAGGTCCCTGGCAGATGTTTTTGGTGACTCGTCCTGGTAGTGCAAATGGCCTGGATTCAGGATCCTGCTGACGGCGGCCTCCTGGCTTCTGTTCACATCACCCCCTCCCTCCTGGTGTTCCCGCAACTGGCAGGTCGCACTTTAGGCCGGAGGAGATTCAGAGTCAGCTCTCCCGACGACACTTCTTCGTGGTGGTGCTGTGTTTCCCGGCTGCATTCCCACGAAGAGGCTGCCCCTCTTTGGGGTGTTCGTCGAGCAGCCTGCTCCACCCAATCTGAAGGCGGCCATCAGTCCTTCCTCCAAGTGCTTTCGCATCTCGTGGGGATTGTTGCCTGGATCCACATTCATGGAGGACAATGTCTCTCTTCTAAACCGGCCTCAACCTGGGTCCTGATCCCCAATTTCATCCAACTCTCCCAAGACCATGGCTGCTAACGGGCCGGGTGGGGTGGGACACAACAGCGGCGGACACTAACCTGCAGGAGGCTCTGCGACTGATACTCTCCCCCGTGGCAGGCACTCTGTGACAGCGCAGGGCGTTCCCATAGTCCAGGTGCTTTTGTAACCGTGGCCGCTGCCAATGCAGGAAGACACGTCAGTCCGGAGAGCCTTACCCCACCTGGTGCAGGTGTTGCTGCCAACGTGGCCATCGCACGTTGGTGGCATTGGCCTCTGGCTTTATTCAACCACAGAAGCCAGGGCAACGGGAAACGATAGCAGGGTAGCTGGCGGCTTAGCGTTCATTGTCCCTGACCTGGACTCAGACGTCCAGGCTGCACCCTCCTTAGGCTGGTCCGCTGGGTGACTCTGCTTGACGACTTTATTTGACTCCCTATCCACGGGCCAAGCTGATCTTCTCAGGAGAAAGGCGGTTCTCACGCCACCTTCTCCGCTATCCAGAGCTTACTGGCGTCTGCTGCCGCGGGTGGTCGGCAGGGAACACTGTGAACCCAACTGCTTCTTGCTCCGTTCACCTGTCTTGTCAGCATCGCGTGTGTATCGGTCAGGATGGATGAGGCGATAATCTGGCAAAAACTGAGCCCTAAATCTCAGTGGCTTAACACAAGGCAAGTTTGCTTTTCCCTTGAAGTGCACACCTGCCGTGGGCTGTGGGGCGCCTTCCCTGCCCTCGCTCAGGGGCCCCCGCTGGCAGGGCTCCCCCGTCTCACTCCTGTGGCCGGAAGCGTGGTCTCCACAGCAGAGCAAGTTCTGGAGGTGCGAGAACCAGAAACCAAATCTTTGCCCAGAAACAACGTAAGTCACTGGGCTTTCAGCCTACTGTCCAAAAGTAAGAAACCTGTGGGTCCCCCTAACCTTTCATTCTCCCAGATGCCTGCCTTGGAGACGCAGGTACAGGCAGGGATGCAAAGCCTCTATGGCTGAAAGGTAGGGCCGTGAAGAAGGAGTCATTTGAAAGTTGTACACTGACGTTTGTCACGTGCAACAGGTTCTGGGATTGAGCACATTCGTTTATTTATTTGTTTGAAGAAGTTTTGCTGAACTTTCCCACTTGCCAGACACTGCTCCGGGCCCTGGAGATGAGCTGCAGGGACATCAGACAAGCCTTGCCCTGGGGTGTGCCCCTCTAAGTGAGAGAGAAGCACTGAGTGACGAAACAAGTGGACACGCTGTGCAGTGTCAGGCCAGACACAAGTCAAGCCGCGACTCACCTGCAGGGGGCGCGCTGCTTCGCATAGGCTGCCACGCAGGCTTCTCTGAGGTGAGGTCTTCAGAAAGGGAACCGTATGCGGCCACGTGTGGCGGGACAGTGACTGGGGTGAAGGAAAGCAAGCCAGCCCACGGCGGTGTGGGTGTGGAGGGAAGAGGTGTGGGTGCGGAGGGAACAGCAGCCAGACACAGTGGGAGGGCAAGGAAGGAGGGAGGAGCTGTGGGCATGCGGTCAGAGGAAGTGGCCAGGGACAGGGCCACAGGGTGGGGGCGGCTTTTCAGCCCAGAAAGCGTTTTGGCTTTTATTTAAGTGTGACAAGTCTCGGGAGGATTTTGAGCAGGGGAGACACCTTATTTAATTTGAACTTGTAAAGGATCGCTCTGACTTCCTGAGAGACAGTGCCTGGTGGGGGTGCGGGGTGGGGGATAGGGGGCTCACCCTTCACCCCGCCAGGCACTGTCTCTCAGGAAGTCAGGAGCGATCCTTAGGTGGGAGGCTCCTACATGGTCCAAGAGAGAGATGGCTGGTGGAGACGTGGGGGTGGCTGATTCAGGACGTGTTTGAAGGAAGCATTTGACAGCCTGTCCCCACTGGATCTTTCTGCACCAGCATGTTAGGCTGTGTGGTCTGAGATGTGAGGGAATGCGGGCAGGAGCCCGGGGGCAGACTCTTCGGCTCCACCAACGCCAGCTCTCTCATCCTATATAATAAAAGCCTAATATGCTAAGTGTCTGGTCGTCCATCATCCATTCAACTAATCAAAGCGTAATATGCTAATGATATGCTAAGACCACTCAACTGCTCGCTATGATGTGCACTGACCACCAGGGGGCAGAGGGTTGACCAGTCGCTATGACATGCAATGACCACCAGGGGGCAGACGCTTCAACAGGTAGTTTAGCTTGCTGCTGGGGTCTGGCCAATCGGGACTGAGCAAGATGGGCCAGACATACCCTGGAGCCCTCCTGCGGTCCCTCCCCTTCTGGCTAACCTCCTGCATCCTTCCCCGGCCCTGATCGTGCACCACTGGGGTCCCTTGGCCTGGCCTGCACCCTCTCACAATCCGGGACCCCTTGGGGGATGTTGGAGAGCCGGTTTCAGCCCGATTTTGCAGGCCAGGCTGAGGGACCCACTGGTGCATGAATTTGTGCACCAGCCCTCTAGTCTGGGGTAAGTTGCTGAGACTCACAGTCTGGGTGAGGGCTGGAAGTGGAGTAGGAGAGCTCACTGTTGCTCACTTACTTTTGACTATAATGATGGCAGTTTACTGGCACCGATGGGTATTTAATGACATCCTGAGAGGCCCTGATTGAGGTCCACGCCCCAGCAGTCATCCCAGGGGTGCTTCCAAAGTGTGTACATTAGAGCTTTCTTCAAAAATCGGCTTGAGAGATGGTAAAAAGACCCTCTCCCTGGTGGAACTGGTGTGGCCCGAAATCACAGAAGAACCTAGGAGGCCCGCAGCTGGGCACCCTGGAGCGGTGCCCTCGACTCCTGTCATTGTAGCTCGGCCATTTAATGGAAGGTTCTGTTGCCTGATCTGATCAGTAGCTGAGATGGTTTTGCCCTTGAAATACCACCCCATCTGCCTTCAGGAAACCTTCCATGCAAGAGGCCTGCCCAAGAGCCCAAGGGACAGAGCCCTGGAGTTCCCTGAACTGACATGAAGAGCTGCCCTGACTGCTCCCTGCTAATGGGGACGTTCAGAAGCCGGCACTCATGTGCTCTCATGACAGCCGTCCACCCCCCGGAGAGGAGGGGGTGGGGTGATCCCCAGCTCCCACTGACCGCTAACCAGCAGGGGCCACCTAACCAACTGTGTCAGTGTGCCTGAGCCTGTGTGTGCATGTATGAGTGTGCATGAGCTTGTGTGTGTGTGTGAGTGTGCATGAGCCTGTGTGTGTGCATGTGTTAGTGTGCGCGAGCCTGTGTGTACACATGTGTGAGTGTGCCTGAGCATGTGTGTGTGCATGTGTGAGTGTGCATGAGCCTGTGTGTGTGTGTGTGTGTTAGTGTGCATGAGCCTGTGTATGCGTGTGTGAGTGTGCTTGAGCCTGTGTGTGCACATGTGTGTGTGTGCCTGAGCATGTGTGTGCATGTGTGAGTGTGCATGGGCCTGTGTGTGCATGTGTTAGTGTGCATGAGCTTGTGTGTGTGCATGTGAGTGTGCATGAGCCTGTGTATGTGTGTGTGAGTGTGCCTGAGCCTGTGTGTGTGCATGAGCCTGTGTATGCATGTGTGAGTGTGCATGAGCCTGTGTGTGTGCATGTGTGAGTGTGCATGAGCCTGTGTGTGTGCATGTGTTAGTGTGCATGAGCCTGTATGTATGTGTCTGAGTGTGCATAAGCCTGTGTGTGTGCGTGTGTGTGTGCATGTGCGTGTGTGTGTGCGTGAGTCTGTGTGTAAACGTGTGAGTGTGCCTGAGCCTGTGTGTGTGTGTGTGAGTGTGCATGAGCCTGTGTGTGTGAGCATGTGTGAGTGTCCATGAGCTTGTGTGTGTGAGTGTGCATGAGCCTGTGTGTGTGAGCATGTGTGAGTGTGCCTGAGCCTTTGTGTGCGCATGTGTGAGTATGCATGAGCTTGTGTGTGTGAGTGTGCATGGGCCTGTGTGTGCATGTGTGAGTGTGCATGAGCATGTGTGTGTGCATGTGTGAGTGTGCATGAGCCTGTGTGTGTGCACGTGTCTGAGCGTGCATAAGCCTGTGTGTGTGCAGGTGTGAGTGTGCCTGAGCCTGTGTGTGCGCATGTGTGAGTGTGCATGAGCCTGTGTGTGTGCATGTGTGAGTGTGCCTGAGCCTGTGTGTGTGAGTGTGCCTGAGCCTGTGTGTGCGCATGTGTGACTGTGCCTGAGCCTGTGTATGCATGTGTGAGTGTGCATGAGCCTGTGTGTGTGTGTGTGTGAGTGTGCATGAGCCTGTGTATGCATGTGTGAGTGTGCCTGAGCCTGTGTGTGCGCATGTGTGAGTGTGCATGAGCCTGTGTATGCATGTATGAGTGTGCATGAGCCTGTGTGTGTGCATGTGTGAGTGTGCATGAGCCTTGTGTGTGTGTGTGAGTGTGCATGAGCCTGTGTGTGTGCGTGTGTGAGTGTGCATGAGCCTGTGTGTGTGTGAGTGTGCATGAGCCTGTGTGTGTGCGTGTGTGCGTGTGCATGAGCCTGTGTGTGTGCATGAGCCTGTGTGTGTGCACGTGTCTGAGTGTGCATAAACCTGTGTGTGTGCGTGTGTGAGTGTGCATGAGCCTGCGTGTGTGCATGTGTGAGTGTGTATGTTGGGTGGGACATCTGAACAGGAGATACACTTCACGGGACAGGTGTGTGGTTGCACCTGGAAGTGAACATCATGCACCGTCCCTTTCTAGGTCTCTGGTAGCTGAACTTCCATGAAAGGCAGCCTCTATTCTGAGTAGTCCATCTTCCGGTCGGCAAGAAAAACAAGCCCAGGCATCTGCCCATTGCTACAGGGACTGACAGTCACCAGGCGGGATGGTGGGTTGGATTCCTCCACCTTGGCTCGGGGTGTCCTCTTGGGCCTGCGGCCAGGGGGAGCGAGGCATCCCCGCTGGGGGTGGTGATGCGGGCTTCTTCGGAAGACCAGAACCCGGCTGCCTGACGACCAGCGAGGGTCCTCGGCACAGGCTAGAGGAGCTTCCAATGTCATTTTGAACACGTTGACAAACGTGAATTATGTCTTCCAGAGCTTAGCTTTATATTGGCGGGGAGGGAGAAATTTCTTTTCAAATACAAGGAACTCTTTGGTTGAGAGGAGCAGATGTGTTACCAAGAGTTAACCCCTTTAACTGCCATTTCCTGAGCACTTTCAAAGTTTCCGCTTTTAGTTAGAGAGATGCCGGAAGCTGATCTGGAGAGAAATCTGCTCCGAGTGTGTTCCTGTGACAGAGGGAGCCAGGGGCACAGGAAATACCACAGTGGCCGCACTAGCTCCTTCAGCAGCTGCCTAACTGCCCTATTGTTTTTGAGCAGCTTCCCAGCGTTTTGCATTTCTAATCCAGCCTTATTTCCGATACAACATTGCTTTTGAGGTATTCTGTCCTTTCTCAGAGTCTTAAACAGATCTTCATTCTCTCAGCTGGAGTTCAGTGGAGAGCCTTTCCCTCCCAGCAATTTAATTTCTCAGGAGTCACCAGAGAAACCCGCCTCTTTGGGAAAGCCTCCTTCACAGTGTAGCCGCCATCCCCAGCTTGGTCACAAGATCAAAGACTCGCATCCCTTTCTGCGGCCACATTTTTGCCACAAAGCACAGGCTGATGCCAGGGCAGCCAGGCCCGGCAGCTCCTCCGCGGAGACCCTGTGCCCCCGGACCAGCTCTCAGCCTGTCCTCGAGGCGGGCGATGGCCAGGCGATTGCCCCACGTCCGTTTCAGCTGCAAAGCTTCCCAATGGCCGATTACATCCGCAAAGGTTCTTGGAGTTCTCATAGCACCTCCCACCCCACCGCCCCTGCTCTCCATACCGGGAGAGCCCCCTTTGGCAGAGCCGGGAGGGGAGGATCAGGGCCTGCTGCAGAGCCCATGAGGGATGTAGATGACTTTGTAGGATGGGCTGAACATTTTTGAAAATTATCCTGGGGTCCCTAGCTTTCCCTTAGCATCATGGGTTGATCATTCCTGTGCTTATTCAACCGGAAGGGTCCTCAGCTCGTCCGTCGGGCCGTTTCGCCCACGGACGAGGGGACCTGCAGGCACAGGTGCTGCCTCTTGTTCTTTTGCCTCTTGCTAGTCTCGGCCTCTGAGCCAAAGCCAAGGTCACCAGCCACAGCCACTGTGCGTCCCTGCAGCGACGCTGCAGCCACCCCTTTCTCCATGTCTGCCTCTTCCACCTCGTGGAGCAAAGAGGACTTGAACTTCATAACGTGCTGTGATCTGGGGTCAAGAGCTGCACCCATTAGAATTCCCGGATCGAAGGGCAGATCTGAGTCCCAGCCCCTCCGGGCCTGGAGTGTGGCTTCCGAGGAGGGGCTGGGACCCCCAGCACGGACCCGGCACTCTTCCCTGGGTATCCCCGAGCAATGAGGGGGCACCCCCACCGCTCCCACCTCCACTCTCCTTCTGAGGCAGCTTCCCCCTCCTCAGCGTGTCTCCACACCCCAGGCATCAGCAATGGCTTGGGTATTTTTGTTCCCACCTAGTGAACCCGCCTGCCCTGGTGCTCTGCTGTGCCACCCCATCTTCCCAGTGCGCAGGCGCCGCCGGCAGCGGGAGGGCTGGGGCACCGGAGCCCCTGGCTCAGCGCTAAGAATGCCCGGGCCTCCCCTTGCCCTTTGAACCTCAGTGTGTGGGCAGATCCTGGCTGGTTTCGCAGCCTCTGAAACCTTGCCCGCTGACTCCGGCCCGGGATGCTGGGCGTCTTGGGTTGTCTGTACCGACTGCTCTGTGCGCCGTATTTCATTATTAGCCTTAAAACTCACAGCCTGGCTCCCGCAGTTGTGTTTAAGGGTCCGAGACCGGGGCATTGCTTTTCAGTGACGTTCCCAGGAGCTTGAGGGGCAGTGGGAAGGAGGCGGCGGGACAGAAGCTGCCGGCCAGGCCGTGCCCGCCGTTTTCTTCCTTCCCTTTCGGAAGGGGCACATCCAAGACCCCCTTTTTTGGCCACATGCTCTTCAAGAACGTACTCTTTGGGACAAAGTGCCCAATGGGTCATCGTCCAGCCCTTTGACGGGGGGACGTCTCGGGGTTTTGTCCTGCTGTTGGCAGTTTCTCTCCAAACAGCTCTGGGAGGTGGGCCGGCACTCTCCCTCATGTTTCAGTAGGAAAACCAGAATTTTAAATGACCAGCAACCGGGTCTCGTAGGAATAGGCAAGGGATGGGCATCTTGGTAAAAAAAAAAAAAAAAAAAAGGGTAGGAAATTGTGGGCAGGAAATGGGGAACATGGCTGGGTGACCCCACATCCTGAAGCAGCAGAATGTCTGCTCTCCGCCTGGAAGCGCGCGAGGCCGCACCCCCAGGGAAGCAGGCACACGGCCTCTGCGGGCTAGTGCTCCACGCAGCCAGGAGCTACGGCAGAGCAACCGAGGCAGGAGGGAGGCCGGGACGGAGGCGAGCCCGCACTCCTCGGGGTGGGTTTGGGCTCACTCTGGACCTGCTCTGAGCTGACCCCACAAATGGCCTCCTGCCCAGCTGGTGCCTTTGACAGCTGTCACCTGAGCAGGTGACTGACTGTGGGGCGTTCCAGGGACCCAGGAGAATCTAGCTTCCCCTCAGGGGGCCTCCACGGGGACCCCAGCGGGGGCCTCGCCCCTCAGCCCTGAGGAGCTCGGGATGGGGAGCCCCTGATGAATATCTGAGGAGCGGATGAGCAGGGCCTTCACATTCACATGCACCCCGCCCCCCACAATAGGACTTCAGCCCTGGTCTGTCCAGTTTTGAGGAGGTTGAGGTATGCTCTGTTTCCTGCATCACACGGAAACTCCCATTACGTCTCACGGTTACACTTCGCCCCGTCGCACGGAGCTGGCTGTCCCATCGGCCGCCATGGCCACGCGGCTGCTGGGCACTGGAAACGTGTGGGCTGAGCTAAGTGAGATGTGTTAAGTGTCAAATACACACTGGATTTCAAACACCACTTAAAAAAAGAAAAACATCCACATTTTTATGTTGGGTGCATGTTGAAATAAAAATATTTTCATATATCGAGTTAAATAAAATGCATTATTAAAATTCATTTCAATTACATGCTGCTGTTAGGAAATGTAAAATTATATTGGGGCTGGCATCATTTTCTACTAAACCCAAGCCCTCTGGAAGGAAAGGAAGATTCCCTTGCATGCTTTTGCTTCATCTGAGACCCAAGGAGGGGCGAGAGGGGCTTCCGGAACTGTCTCTGGGCCCCCACTCTGACCCTGGGCCCTCGTGGGTGTCAGAGCCAGAGGCACCCAAACAGGCGTCACGGTCACCAAGAACCCAGAGGGTCTCCCAGAGGGACCCCTCCACACCGTCCTTGGGGAACAGACTTCTCGAAGGGCCTGGAGGCACTTCATCTGAGGCCTCCCCCCCAGACAGGCCCCGGGTCCCCCTCCAGCTGCCGCCAGGGTGCTCTGGGGTGCAAGGTGCAGAGCCAGGTCAGGGAGCTGGGTGCACGCTCCACTAGTCCCTTCACTTTTCCTGTGCAGGAGTTCTCAGAGCCTTTATAACTTACTAGAGGCCTGGTGCACAAAACTCATGCATGGGTGTAGTCCCGAGGCCTGGTGGGTGATCAAAGCGCAAGCATCTGGCATGGAAGGGCAGGTCCCAGCTGACCTCTGGGCTCTGGGCAGCACCTGAGCCCCCACGCAGCTCCACCTGAGTCACAGCGCCCGAGCCCCCATGCGGAGATGCAGTGAGCACAGCTGGACACTGCAGGCTGGGGTGTAGCGTGGGCCTCTGGGCCACCCGGCAGCACTGCACAGAAGCCAGGCAGGCAGCGCACTCCCTCCCGACTGGCTTCGGAGACCTGGCTCCTGCGTGAACCCCCAGGGAGCCCGACCGGCCCCTGTGGTCCCGGTGGCTGCGGCCCGCTCACCTGGAAGAAGCCACATGGGTGCCCAGCACCTGAGCATGGGGGCTTCCCCGGCACACCAGCCCTGGTGTCCCGGGCGGGGGGGGTAGCAGGAGGAGTGACAGGAAGCTCGACAGACACCCGCATTCTCACTGCACCTCCGTCCCCATCACCCCAGGTAGCCAGTGAGAGGTTGGTTGCCGCCACCCGACCCCAGTTCCCCATCTCAGCTTGGGGCTCAGCCCCCGTCGGCGATCAGGGACTGCTGGCAGGTGGTCACCATCTACAGGGAGATGGGCAGGGCAATCGGGCCCCCACTCACCCACCTTGGCCTGGTGCCCCCCGCTCACCTGCTCCACCATCTTGCCACGGTCCCACTGTCCTCGGGGCTCATCAGGGCTGGCAGCGTCTCCACTGCCACCCACTGCCGGTGCCGCGACACTGACGCCCGCCACATTCCATGCTGCCCCCTGGTGGTCAGTGCACATCATAGTGAGCGGTCGAACTCCCGGTCGAACACTTTGCATATTAGGCTTTTATAAGATAGGATAGGCATGGTGACTTCTTGAGAGCCAGATGCTTTCTGTGACTTTTAGTAAGTTTACTAGGGACAAACCCCTCACACCTTTTTTGAGCACTCACTAAATGTGCATCAAGAAAGACTGTGTGGACTCTACCACCCCAGGCCCTCTCCCTTCCCTGCCCCTACACTGCCACTCCAAGTCATCCCCTCACACCACCACCCCAGGTCCTCTCCCTCCCTACTCCCCACTACCACCCCAGATCCTCTCCCTCCCTCCCCCCCACTACCACCCTAGGTCTCTCCCTCCCTCCCCCCCACTACCACCCCAGGTCCTCTCCCTCCCTCCCCCCCACAACCCAGGTCCTCTCCCTCCCTCCCCCCCACTACCACCCTAGGTCTCTCCCTCCCTACCCTCCACTACCACCCCAGATCCTCTCCCTCCCTCCCCCCACCACCCAGATCCTCTCCCTCCCTACTCCCCACTACCACCCCAGGTCCTCTCCCTCCCTCCCCCCCACTACCACCCCAGATCCTCTCCCTCCCTCCCCCCCACTCACCCCAGATTCTCTCCCTCCCTACCCTCCACTACCACCCCAGGTCCTCTCCCTCCTTCCCCCTCCCTCCCCCCCCCCACCCAGATCCTCTCCCTCCCTACTCCCCACTACCACCCCAGGTCCTCTTCCTCCCTACTCCCCACTACCACCCCAGATCCTCTCCCTCCCTCCCCCCACCACCCAGATCCTCTCCCTCCCTACTCCCCCACTACCACCCCAGATCCTCTCCCTCCCTCCCCCCCACTACCACCCCAGATCCTCTCCCTCCCTCCCCCCCACTACCACCCCAGATCCTCTCCCTCCCTCCCCCCCACTACCACTCCAGATCCTCTCCTTCCCTACCCCCCACTACCACCCCAGGTCATCTCCTTCCCTACCTCTCACCACCACCCCAGGTCTCTCCTTCCCTAGAAGAAATGGCCAAGGTACAAGGCACAGCACTGCTGGATCTGAGAGAAATCTGGAGCTGCTTCTACCAGTTTCCAGAGTATTTTGTTCAAGGGCATTTGGCAAATGGCACCTGACATAATAAAAGTAATTTGCTGATATTCACCCAGGTGAGACCATTTTTCTTTGCCTGGTTTGACATTCTCTCCTCCAGGTCTCAGAACGAATTGCTCTCTGATGTATATGACTCCAGGAGATCTCAAAATAGACAAATAAAATGTGTGTCCTGAGAGTCGGAGAGAGCCTCTATCAATGCCTCATTCATTTAACTCAGGGAGAAATTCAATCAATCTCAAACAGGCGACTTTAAGATTTGCAAAGTGTTGGATGAAGGCCCTTGCTCACCAACCATTTATGTCCTTCGGACCTGGGCCCCAAGCCTGCCCCTGGGCTGCTGCAGTGAGCGGCTGGCAGGCGGAGGCATGGCTGGGAGGAGGCCAGGACCCTCATTTCTGCAATCCATCCTGCTAGCACTGGCTGCCGTTCTAGCCCATCTCAGCGCTCTCCCTTCCCCACCTCCAATTCTGGGACCCCTCCCAAACACAGTTCAGGCTACACGCCGCTTTCAGCGTGCCATCCGCTGCCCACACCTGGCCCCCTTTACAAATAACAATGCCGCCTGCCGGCTGGTCTTACTTAGTTCAGTCTTCTTGGTTCCATCGTCACTGAGCAATGGAGCGGAGCAGAGCTGGGCTGCGGTGCGGGCAGGAAGGCGGGCTCCTGCTGGGCCCGCACCTACACAGGAGACTGCTGATTTATTGTTGTTTTCCTAGAGAAGCCCTGGCCTCTTTCGGCTGAATTCATTATTTCTTTTTTCCTTTTCAGTCTTCATGACAACTAAATTAAAGCTGACCCTTATTTGTGCTGGACCACGGGGGCTGGCGCCTTCAGAATGGCACTCCTGCCTTGTGAGCCCTCACCGTCCTGAGACTGGCAGTGCCCGTGGCCTCTGTTCTCCGGCCGCTCTGGCCTCCTCCGTGTCCCTTCCACGCGGGGCCAGGGCAGGCGTGGAGCCTCCCGCCTCTGCGCGGGTCCCAGTGAGAGCACAGCGGAGACCGGTTCCGCTGACAACTGCATATCGCAGGTCAGGAAACAAAGAGCAATTCAGCTCCCGGGAAAATGGCCCGGTTTCCACTCCACGGTCTCCTTCTTGAAGTCACTTTTGTGTTTCCGTCACAGACATGAATTAGGAGGAAAATGAGTAATTGCTGGTCTACTCAGAAGTAGTGCATTCCTGCGTGGATCTAGCAATTTCCACACCCAGGTATAAGGCAAGTGTTTGAGGTGACACACGCCACTGCTCTGTTGCAATGACACAACTCACTGCCTACACTGGCAAAGCACGACATCGGTCAGGATCAAGCTGGTCCTTAGGAGATGGGCACGTGGGAAAATGACTACCAGCCTGTGTAAGATTTCTTGGCTGCTGCTCTCCCCGAGTTACAATAGGAGGAACTGCTTCGTGGGGGCCCCGCTGTAATTCTCACACCAGCGGGGCTCCATGCACATGTGCTTGAAGGGGAGTGAGTGCGGGGCACCTCCAGTTATGAGTGACTGTATTCTGGCCGGGCCCGTTTCCGGCTCCTATGCGGCGCCATGCTGAGCACAGCTGGCGGGCGGGCGCAGTGCCTGTGTGGGGAGGAGCCGGTCACAGCTTAAGATGTGGGGTCCCCGGCAAGAGAAACAGCAGGCCCAGCGCGGAGTCAGCGGTCAGCCCCGCAGGGAGGCCTTCTGTTCTAGTGACCAGGTGGGACGCCGCCCTATTCGTGAATGTTCAATAAAGCCACTCAGGTGTTTGAATGCACTTGGTTGGATTAACTCTCTTTAACACCTGCCATTCTAAATCTATCACCTACTTCCTTCTTCTGCAAAGCGGGGAGGCCGGATTCCTGCCAGGCTTGGTGAGAATTCACTGCTCACAGCCAGTCAGTGGCAGGCCTTGATCGATTCCCAGCATTGCCTCCCTCCTGGCCCAGATCTTGGGGCTTCGGCTGCCACACGCAGCCCAGTCCTTTCCCCACACCTGGGACTGGGCCAGACGGGAGGCAGGGAGGCGCCTCTGCTGACCGCTGTCAAACACCGCCTCCCGCTTAGTTTTCTGAGAGACAGTCCCCGCTGGTATTCATCCGGGTTCAGCCGCAAAGAGAATCCACTGGAACTAGTTGAAGCAGAAGGGGTTTATCACAGGCTGCTAAGCGGCCTGCAGGCCGCTGGGGGCAGCTCAGACCCGGAGGAGCTCCCAGGAGCTGCACTCAAGCCATCCAGCAGCACCAGGTCACATCCAGGACAACGAGGGAGGGGCCTGCAGAATCCCCAGACAGCCCACCCCTCCGGCCTCAGAGCCACTCACCGCTGCTCCCCACAGGAGGAGGCTCTGCCTTGCTGGCCACTGGACTGGCTCCGAATGAAGTCTTCCACTTGCCCGGAGCTGGGCCCTGAGCGAGGTCTGGAGTCCTGGTGGCGGAGGACCCCGGGGACGCCCCTGCAGCATCGGAAGGCACACCGGGACCGGAAGGCGCGGGGAGGGCCGCTGGGGGACCCGACCTCAGCGTGGTCAGTTTCCCAAGCAATAACTGGACCCCCATCTATATCCATTTTCATCTCCAGAGTCTGCTTAATCCCCCAGGGCTCAAGCAACCTGTTTCCATTGGCTGGGGAGCAGCTACCTGTTGACAAATTCCAACCCCAGAACTGTTTGTTTTACACACGTTACCTGGAACAGTCCCCGCTTCCCTGTGAAGTGCCTTTCTCCCACCTCTCTCAACACAAGCGACCATTTTCTAAGTGAATCCCGCACCTCATGGCCGCAGTTGATGGTTCCAGGAATAAGCAGCTTCCTGATCTGAGCCGATCAGAGATTTCTTCTTGAATCTACGGCTGGAGACCAAGAGGGCTGAGTCAAGTCTCCGTTGGCTGAAGTCGTGGGGAAGAACTCTCAGGAGCGCTCCGAGGCCGTGATTTCTGCCCGTGGACACAGCTGACTAAGCCCTCTGAGCAGCGTTCGGCTCTCCCTGAACCTTCGCCATCTGCCGCAGGGCCCACGTTAGCCTGGCTTCTCTTCTACCTCCAGTTGCCCGACCAGCTTCCCCCATTGGTTCCTCCTCAAATCCCTGGCATCTTGATATTTGTGCTGTATCTTGCCGCTTTGCTTTCATATCCCTCCTTTGCCCCTTATCTGTCTTCTCTGTACCACAGGAGACCCGGTGCCCCTGCCAGCTGGCTTCCCCTGGGTATGGCCACTGGGAGGTGGTGAAGGGAGGTTGAGGTGGAGCCCTGGCGTTACCTCTAGTGGCAGCTGCTGTGGGAGGGTCCAGCCCCCAGGTTCTGCAACTCCACCCCCTCTCTATTCCCAAGCCACACGACGGCCTGTGGAAAATCTGGTGGAATCTAAAAGAGGCTGTTAGAATTAATGACTTTAGCAAAGTTGCAGCATATAAAATCAAGATAAAAAATCAATTATTTAGCTACATACTAGCAATAAACAATCCTAAATTAAATTCAGTATCATTTAATGTCACATCAAATATATTTGATATTTAGGGATGAATCCAACAAAAGATGTGAAAGATCTGTACTCTGAAAACCGAAAAGCCTATGGAAAGTGAAGCAGATTGGAATTAATGGAGATTGATACCTTATTCACAGGCTGAGAGCTCACTCCTCCCCAACCGGCCCACAGATTCAAAACAGCCCAAGTCAAAACCCAAGCAGGCCTTTGGTGTAGAGATTAACAAGCTGATTCTAAAATCTATATGGAAATGCGAAGGACGTAGGACAGGTGAAACAACTTTGAACAAAGTTGAAGGGTTCACTTTCCCTGATTTCAACAATTATTGTAAAGCTTCCCTAATGAAGGCACTGTGTTCCTGGCATAAACACTGACAATCAGAATTGAGTCTAGAAATAGGCCCACACATATTATAGACAATTGAATTTTTGACAAAGGTGCAAAGACAATCAGTGAAGAAAAGACAGGCATATAACCCAGTGGTCCTGTTTTAAAAATCATGTTTTTATTCATAACTTGCACCATATACAAAAAACAACCCCAAATGGATCAGAGTCTTTGGTGTATGACAATAAAACTTCTAGAAAAAAGCATAAAAGACAATCTTTGTAACTTTTGATTAGGAACTAGAGTTCTTAGTTACACACCAGAAAGGATGATCCATAAAAGAAAAAGTTAACCTTTGCTCTTTGAATGACACTATTAATAAACAGACAAGCCAAAGTCTGGGAGAAGGTATTTACCAGTCAGATCAGAGTAAAAGACTCTATCAGAATAAAAGATTTGGTAACTCAATAAGAAAACAAACAACCCAGTTTTAAAAAGGGGCAAAAGCTTTCGATACTTTACCAAAGAAGTTATTTAAGTGGCAAGCATGTGAAAGGATGTCCAACATCGTTAGTCTCAGGAAATTCACCTTAAAGCCACCGTGCGCTCCGCCCCGCACCAGCGGAACCTCTGGAGTCGGAAGACTGGCCTTCCAGGGGCTCAGGGGCACGCGAGCAGCCGAGGCGCTCCTGCCGGGTGGCGGGCCTGGAAGGCGCTACAGCCACTTTGGACAACAGTTTAAACATACGGATTCTTAACAATTTAACATACACTTATCATATGCTCCAGCCTGCTCACTCTAGGCATTTACCCAGGAGAAAGACGGCATCTATTCACACTAAGGCTGGCACACGAGTGTTTACAGCAGATTGATCGGTGACAGCCAGAAACTGGAAGCAGCTCCGTGCCCCCGCAGGCATGCATATGAGGGAGCCCTACTCCGCAGAGCAGGGATGCACTGTGGGTGCAGCAGCATGGGTGCGTCACAGAATCAATGAGGGCCAGGCAACGGGCAGTGCACAATTTAAAAACAAACCTTGACCCGCATGTGCAATACATATAAAGCTGGCGCCAATCACACGCGTGTGTTTCCATCTGTCATTGTTGATCATGAATTTGGCTGTTTTTGTTGACATTCTGAAGCTGAAAGAAAGCATGGTCGTGGACAGAATGTGTCTGAAGACCAACTACTGGCACAAAAGATTGTGAACTAACATAATCGAAGCTGAAGTATTAACAGGATCTGCGGAAGGAGAGGTTGTTCTGATTCCAAGAATTGATTTGTCCCTGTCTGACACTGGCTTCCCATTTAAATTAATTCAAAGAAAGTTTCCCATGATGCCAGCATTTGCAATGACTATTAATAAATCACAAGGACAAACTCTAGGCAGAGTAGGAATATTCCTACCTGAACCCGTTTTCGGACATGGTCAGTTATACATTGCTTTCTCTCGAGTTCGAAGAGTGTGTGATGTTAAAGTTGTAAATACTTCATCACAAGGGAAATTAGTCAAGCACTCTGAAAGTGTATTTACTCTTAATGTGGTATTCAGGGAGATATAGAATAAGTTTAATCAATTTATCAGTCTTTATTTTTATCAATGTTTTTTTAATAACATGTCTTTGTTGTTGTTATATCATGTTGTTATTGTTTATTTATTAATCAATTCATATATTATTTCCATATACATTTTACTAATTTTCTTTCATCTCTGACACTTCTATTCTAGAGAAATGGCGAATAGCAATATTAAAATATTTCTTCTAATTAATTTCCTTTCAATGTGCACAAATCCATGCACCAGGCCACTAGTTATTAATATAATATGGGATACTGGCCAGTTTGCCTCAGTGGATAGAGCGTCGGCCTGTGGACTGAAGGGTCCCGGTTTGATTCCGGTCAAGGGCACATGTCCAGGTTGTGGGCTCAATCCCCAGTGGGAGGCATGCAGGAGGCAGCCGATCAATGATTCTCTCTCATCATTGATGTTTCTATCTCTCTCTCCTTCTCCCTTCCTCTCTGAAATCAATAAAAAAATATATTAAAAAATACACACACACACACACACACACACACACACACATCCTATATAATAAAAGGCTAATATGCAAATCAACCAAACGGTGGAACGACCAGTTGCTATGACGTGCACTGACCACCAGGGGGCAGATGCTCAATGCAGGAGCTGCCCCCTGGTAGTCAGTGTGCTCCCACAGGGGGAGTGCCACTCAGCCAGAAGCTGGGCTCACAGCTGGCAAGCGCAGCGGCGGTGGCGGGAGCCCAAGCCATCAGTTGGACATCCCCCAAGGGCTCCCAGACTGCAAGAGGGCACAGGCCAGGCTGAGGGGACCCCCCACCCCACAGTGCACGAATTTTGTGCACCAGGCCTCTAGTATTATATATATATATATATATATATATATATATATATATATATATATATATATATAGTGGAGGGAAAGAAGTCAGATGCAAAATAATACAGTATAATTTTATTTATATAATGTTTAAAAGAGGCTGAGCCAACTACACACAGGTGGAAAAACTATAAAAACAGTGGAGAGTAGCATTACTTACTTGCAAGTCTGAACAGTGGTGCTCTGGTGGGAGGGAGGGCTGTGAGTGGGGAAGAGGGAGGGTGGGGCTTTGGGGCTGTCCCAATGCTCTGTTTGTTGACCTGGGTGGCAGCCATGTGGGTGTTTGCTTTATAAATATGTTTAACTGTGCATTTAAGTTTTTATGCATTTTGAATAGTTTTGTATAGTGGATTTTTAAGACTATAACCATTGATTATTAGAGATGCATCATATTCTTTTGTATGAATACACTACAATTTATTTAGCCAGTGTATTGCCAGTGGACATTTGGTTGTTTACAGTTTTTGTTATCTATATATATAAAAGCCTAAGTGATGGTCCAACCATTCAGTTGGCTGGCTGGTAGCTATGACACGCAATGACCACCAGGGGGCAGATGCTCAACATGGGAGCTGCCAAGCTGCAGTGACTTGGCAGCTGCAGTTCTTAGATGACGTACCCGGAACCAGAGAGGAAGGAGCCCATTCCAAGGTGGGTCACCTGAGAACCACTGTCTCACAATCTGGGACCCCTCGGGGGATGTCGGAGAGCTGGGATGTTGGCAGGCCAGGCCAAGGGACCCCACTGGTGCACAAATCTGTGCACCAGGCCTCCAGTTTATTATAAACAGTGCTGCCATAAACATTCTTGTGTCTTTTTGAATGTGTGTGTGTGTGTGTATACATATAGTATATATCAGAAAATTTCATTTTTATGTATGGAAGATATTTTTATGGAATTATAAATTATGGGAATGTGTGTGTATATATCTACCTATCTATCTGTCTATCTATGGAATTTCCTGATATCAGTCAAGCTGTGGAATTCCTCAGCCACACAACATGCTCACATTCAACTTGATTAGCTTTGTCACGTTGTCCCTAAGGAAGCTGTGTCCACTTGCATTCCCACCAGCAGTACACACTGACTCCGACCGCGGGCAGGTGTGACTGATGGGTGCGACACGGAAACGAGACTTGGGTCTCATCCTTCCTAGTGGACATTTGTGTTTCCTCAACCGTGTGTTTCCTGCACACACATTTTGCCCTTTATTGTATTGAACACTTCTCTTTTACTCTTTAAAGTTATTATTGTCAAGAAAGTGCTGAAAATATTTTCCTCTGGTTCCTAACTTGTCTTTATAGTCTCTGTTTTGTGTCTTTGGAAAAATGGAAGTTCTGATTTTCAATGGAGTTGCATTTGTCTATCATTTACTTCAGAGTTTATACTTTTTGTGTCCTATCTATTCATGTTTTCCCCTTCAAATTCATAAAAGCATTGTTTCGGGCATCCTCTAAGAGCTCTGCTTTTCGCATCGTGCCTTGAATCCCGCGGGGTTGTTTTCCTGGGATGTGGAGTTGGGCCAGGAACCACGACCACGGCAGCGTGGTCTGCCTCTCCCTTGCGGATCTGCAGCGGCGCAGCCCTCTGTCCGCGGCACGCAGGACGTTCTCCGGGCCAACAGCTGCCGCGTTCTCAGTCTTTCAGTTCCAGACATTTCCGCCTGCCTCCCTGCCCCTCGCCCAGTGCTTCCGATCATTCTTCCCAGCACTTTCTCCCCTGCTCTTGGGGTGGACATTCCTAGTGGTTCATTGTTAGTTCTTGTGTGTCCTATACCTTTCTTATCTCTTCTCTCCATTTTAGAAGATTTTTCTCAAAATTATTGCCCAAGCCTTCTAATAAATCCATGAATAGGGCCATCTCATTTTTAATTTCTGAGAGCTCGTTTTGCTCTCACTGGTCCTGTTTTATAGCGTCCTATTTTGGGTACCGATACATCATATTCTGAGAGCAGTATGTGCAGCAGCTAGAGGTACCGGACGGAAAGAGATAAGAGGACCCAGCTGGGAAAACCTGGCAATTCAGGCAAGAAAACCGCCCAGCAGCGCTGGCCCATGAAAATATAAGGCTACCCAATGACGTCATGCTAGCTTTCGTAATAGACACATTTTAAAAAGTGGGGGGAAGCCCTCTCTGGTTTGACTCAGTGGAAGCAGGCGTCCTCAAACTACGGCCTGCGGGCCACATGCGGGTGTTTTTGCCGTTTTGTTTTCTTACTTCAAAATAAGATCTGTGCAGTGTGCATAGGAATTTGTTCGTAGTTTTTTTTAAACTATAGTCCGGCCCTCCAACGGTCTGAGGGACAGTGAACTGGCCCCCAGTTTAAAAAGTTTGAGGACCCCTGGGATAGAGCATTGGGCCATGGACGGAAGGGTCCTGGGTTTGATTCCAGTCAAGGGTGTGCACCTTGGTTGCAGGATCAATCCCCAGCTCTGGTTGGGCCCGTGTGGGAGGCAACCAATTGATGTGTCTCTCTCACATCAATGTTCCCCTCTCTCTCTCCCTTTCCTTTCCACTCTCTCTTTTAAAAAAAAATCAATGGAAAAACATACATGGGTGAGGATTAACAAAACAAAACAAAAAAAAAAGGAAGGAAGAAAAGGAAGGAAGGAAGGAAGGAAGGAAGGAAGGAAGAAAGAAAAGAAAAGAAAGAGGTTGAAAAGAAAGGGCCTCGATCTGGCTAATTTTAATAATTGTTTAACGCAATATATCCAATAGATTATCATTTCAACATGCTGTCCACACACAACCTTGTTAATGAGATATTTCACTTTGTCGGCGTGCTCACCATTTGGTGTGTTTACACTTAGCACGTGTTCATGCGGACTCCCCACATTTCAAGTGCGTTTTAACAGCCGTGTGCGGCCGGGCAGCACCCGGAGCCCAGGCTCACCCCAGCTGCCCTTTCCCTCAGGGGCTCCCCCTCCTCTCCAGCCGCCGCCTGTCTTTCTGGAGAGACGTTGCTCCGTCCCAGCTGACGTGCCAGGTCCCACCATCCAGGGGCACGACAGGCGGAAAGACAGGCGGCGGGCTGCGGAGGAGAGGGAACAGGGCAGCTGACCTGTGGCGGCGGGCACGGGACCCCTCTGCACCATCTCCCCTCTCACCACCTGCATTTGCACCCATTTTCAACCTTTGAAAGTGCTAGATCCCGAACCTGAACCCGAACCCGAGCCCCATCCACAGGGCCTGTTCTGTGACTGTCGTCCTGGGCTCCCCTTAAGACCGCAGCTTTGCTGTACGGGTTTGGATGCAGCAGGCTGCTGCCGGCTCACGGCCTCTTAATCTCGCCAGAGCGCCACCTGGGGCGCCTGAAAGGCTGAAGGAGCTCATCGCTGTGGTGAGGACTGGACCCCACAGGCAGCAGCTCAGCTCCAACCACAAACTCTGTGTGGGCTGTGGGCCCCCAGCTCTGTGGCCAGCTCAAGAACTGCAGTAGCTTGGGGCTGCGATGCCTAGGGCCGGGGCTCCGGGCCTTTGCACTCTGCAGGGAAGGCAAGGCCCGGAGGAATGCAGTGGGGCCAGCAGGAGCGGAAGAGATGCCCCCGCTGCTCAGGGGGCAGGGACCTGGAGGAGACCCAGGGCGAGCAGGAAGTGCCGCCTGCCCGGGCCCTGAGGGCTGGGCAGGTGTAGCTGGTGAGTCAGCCTTGGGCCCCTCTGCCCTCCCAGTGACTTTCAGCTCAGACAATAGCCCGATTGTGTCACTGCATTTGGCTGTGGCTTGAGTTCCAACCCAGGGACTGAGCCCAGGGACCTCTAGGGACAGAGAAGCAGTTCTGAGAGAGGTCTTTGTGCGAATGTGCCCTGCAGGCAGGGCCCCGGGGCACAGAGAGCCCGCTGTGGCCAGGGAAGGACAGTGTCGGGCTGATGGCCCGTGGGTGTTGGAAAGTGACAAAAGGAAAGCTTATCACACCCTGTGGAACGGCCTGCGTTTTAAGTGGGTTTGCAGACAGTGTACCTTGGAAGTCGGAAGTTCCAGAGAGGTTAGCAAGGTCTCAGGACACTGCAATGATTTTTAACAATTTTAATTCATTTACCCCTTTTCTATTGTCATCACATGACTCTCTGTCCTCAGACAGACGGAAGCTCTCCTTTCCCTTGAGTAAGCTGGTGCCTCCTTATGCCTGTGTCTAAACACGGCCTAGAGACAGCACACCTTGGTCAAGAAGTGTGAGAAAGGCTGAAAACTGGGTTTAAACTTTTCTCCAAGGGAGACTGAGCTATTGGCCCCAAGAGAGCCGAGATTCTGCCCTAACCCACCCTCCACGTTTTATTGTGTTCCTCACAGCTCTGGAGGCTGGGAAGCCCCGGGCCCAGGTGCTGCAGGCTCCGTGTCTGGCGAAGGCTCTCTTCCTGGCTCCCGGTGGCTGTCCTCTCGCTCGGTCCTCACGGGGCTGGGAAAGGGAGGTGGAGAGGTCTCTCTGATGAGGCCCTAACCCCATTCACGAGGGCTCTGCCCTCCTGACCTTGTCACCACCCGACGGCCCACCTTCTAAGACCATCATGTTGGGGGCTAGGCTTCAGCATACGAATGTGGGGGACACACACCCACATCCTCTAGCAGACGCTGCGTTAATCTTCAAGGTCACAGGGACAAGGAAGACACAGCAGGAGAAGCTCAGCTCTGACGGGAGAGCAGGCACGAGGCAGGGCTGTGTGCTGTGGGAAGCCACGAAGGAGGTGAGCACAGGTCCCCTGGGGTCCTGGGGGGGGGGAGGAGGGGCCAGTGCAAACGGAGGCGGGGGTTCCAGATCTGAGTCTTGAACAACCCAGAGTCAGGTGGCGGGGGTGGCAACTGGGGGTGGGAAGGCAGAGGGAAGAGCAGGGCCAAAGGTAAGGAGGCGAGAGCGCACAGCAAGGCCAGGCGTCCAGGAGACTGTAAGTGGGGGACTGGCCGCTGAGGAGGAGGGAGGGACCAGCGGAGGGATGTGCCGCTGGGAGATGAAGCTGGCGGTGCTGGGCCCCAGTGCTGTCTCCATCATCGCTGTCAAACCACCCCAAACAGCGGCCTAAAACAATCACAATCGTGTATTTTGCTCACGAATCTGCAGTTTGACCAGAGCTCATCAGGGAAGGCTCATCCCTGCTCCACGTGGGATCAGCGAGTGGCTGACTACAGGCAGGCGGGTCTGCTTCCAAGAACCAGGACTCCCTCGCACGGCGGCCAGGCGGTGCTGTGCCGGCCGGGAGTCCAGCCAGAGCTGAGGCCGGGAGCCTCGACTCCTTTCCCCACGGGCCTCCCCGGGCCAGCCTCCTCACAGCGCCCTGGTTGTGCCAGGTGAGCACCTCCAGACAAAGAGCAGGAGGGAGCTGCGTGGCCTGTTATGACCTCACCTCCCAAATCATGTCGCGTCTCTTCCGCCTGATTTTATTGGTCAAGACGGTCACAAAGGCCGCCCAGTTTCAAGGGGACCTGTGGATGGCTGATTGGCAAGGTTCCTAAAGAGCAGAAGGGCCAGCTGTGTTTGGAAACCGGTCTCCTGGATGCAGTGCGGTGGGGACAGGGTGGGCTGAGGCTGGGGCAGGGAGAGCCGTCAGGACACTTATTCCAGGAGGAAGGAGCGGAGTGGAGAGATGAAGACGTGTTCCAGAATCTCCTCGTCTCAGGGAGGCAGAAAGGGAGGCTCAGCGATGAGGGGGAGCAGCTGCCCGCCACGCCTTGCCTTCTGGAGGCGCCCTCTCTGGGCTGGCGCTCGGTCCCCTGACCTCAGAGCCAGGCTCTGCTGAGGGAGCTGCCGCCTGAAGCTGGGAGTGGGTGGGGGGGGGGGGGTCCCCACACGAGTCGGGGCTGCGGTCTCCTGGTCCTGAGGAAGCCTGGGCGCCCTGTGTCACAGATTGATAGTGACAGCAGGGAGATCCGCCCCTGCGCTGCCGCGGGAGGGGAGAGGTCTTCCCCAGAGGCTGCTGCTGAGGGGAGATGTCGCCCGAGAGAAGGAGAAGGCCTGGGGGGCAGGCCGCTGAGACCAAGAATATCCAAGACAACATTCAAAATGGTCACAAATACGTAGTGTTCTTCCAAGGAAAGGGCTTGTTTTCAAATTCACCTTCAAATTCACCTTCAGTGGCCAGACGCCGGAAGTGAGAAATAACACTGTTCCTCTTCATTGTGAAAGGCGGGAATACTTACCGGGAAGCCTCCTGTCTCCTTTCCCAACAACGATGGCGTGTGTGTCTCTTGCTCTTGGACCAGCACGCACCTGCCTCCACCAACCTCTGAACGCACCGTGCAGGGTGATCCCGTCCCGTCACTCCCAGCAGCAATGAGGGAGGCGCCCAGCCCAGGCTCAGACCCGTGGCCTTCGCTCGGACCCCATTATCTTGGTGCGGCAGCTCAGGTGGCCACCAGCAGACTTCTACCTCCTGTGAGGCCTTTGGGGGTGCACAGGGAACCCCCGAGACATCCACAGACATCCTCACAGAGGAACGTCCACCCGGCCCCTGGAGGAGGCCAGCATGGAAGTGGGCAGGCAAGGCTGCCAGGTGCCTTTTCCTGATGTGAGGAGGATTAGTCTTCAAAGCTCAAGCACCCCTGGCCGTGGCACACCCCGTCTGAGAGGTGGCCCACCCCAGCGGTCAGTTCCAAGAGGCTCTTCCTGCGTTGCCCCCAGACTCGCTGAGCCTGTTCCGTTGCGTGTAACGTAAGTGATGCGCTCAGGTGACCTCTGAGGTTCCTTCGGCTCAGATGTCCCAGGAATGAGCTCCCACACCTGCCGGGGGAAAGAAGCAGTGGGTTTGACCACCGATATGAGTACAAGCCTCTGAGGCACATTTCCTTTAAAGGTAAGAATTGGCCAGGGCCATCCGGACGAATCCAGTTTCTTGACTTTCGACTCTTCAGTCTTCAGAGACATTTTCTCCTCTCCGTGAACACTGACTGCGCCCCTCAGATGTGCAATTCCCAAGTCCTACTTCCAGCCTCAGCCGACTATTCCTCCGCTGCGTTCACTTACTCTTCAATATCCCTGGGCCTCCCACCTCGCAGATGCCCAGATTTCTCTCTCTCTTCAGTTCCTCTCTACGTCCTCCTTCAACTATTTGGATTCCATGGCTTATCTTATAACTACAGTAGAGGGTATCTTATCTCATGTCATTTGGTCTGGCAATTGGTAATTTAAGTAAGCAAACAAATGTTTAAAAAGTTTTTAAAAATAAGTTAGAGAGTTCTAAAAAGAAAAGATGCATAAGCCTTTGAACATGCTATTTTAGCTTCCAACATCTAATGGGCAGAATTCACCGATCTTAATCTTTTGAGTTAGGCCCATGCTTTTCCTTTGAGAACGGGTTGGCTGACTGGAACTCTGCGCTGTTTTTCTTGCGTAAGCCTACAACCAACCGAGTGGACACCGAGTGATACTTGAGAAGCGATTTGAGTGCAATTATATTCTTAGGACAACATGTAAGCTGGAATAAGCAGGTGCTAGAACATCTGTAAGCCCAGAACAAACAAAACTGCCTCTTGTTACATAGAACGGTGGAGAGCAGGCTTGGGGCGTGCCTGCCAGAGGCCCCGTCACTAGAACTCGCCATCTGCCGGGGGCGGGGGAGGGGCGTGGGGGGGCGGGGGTTGTCCCTGGTGCTTGGAAGGCCACTGCAGGGCACTTCCTCTTCCAACCCCACCCCCTCGGCCCTCCCAGGCTGTCCCTCTCAGCTGATGGCCTCACCCCTGTCATTGGAATGGCCTCAGCACGGGACAACACCGGGAGGGATTCAGCGGGGTGCCAGATGTAGATGTAAGAGTCACGGCCATGGCAGGAGGACAAACATAGAAAGAACCCTGTATAGATGGCCACCGTGCAGAGTAGGTGCATCCGATCATGTGGAAGCGGGTGCCGGCGTCCGGAGGAGTGAGACTGCAATGGGTCCCTGGTGAAGGGGTGTGGGTGGGGAGCACCCACTGGAAGGGGACAGCGAGACCACAGGCAGCGCTCAGACCCTCCTGCCTCCCCAAGAACCCAACGTCGGAGCTGGGACTCTGATAATCAAAACCCCCGGCTGAGAAGGCAAACCCTGAAGCACGTTGGGAAAGTCATGGCAACACTATTGGGGTGACAATGATTTCTTTTGTAGAGAAGTGTTTCTGATCCTGGGAAGATTTGGAATTAAATCTAGAATGTTTAAGAGAATTAAGCTATAGCACTAATATTTTTTAGGTAAGAATCCCTGTGCACAGTGGGCTTATAAGTGAACTTACAATATTTATGCGAAGTTGGTGTATCAATTTAAAATGCATAACTGAGTTTAGACTTTTGAATTTAGGTTGTCATCTTAGTAAATGCCTAACAACGCCAGAACCTTTGGGACGGCTCAGGACTCACCACAGTTACAACTTTAATTTATTACGTTTCCAAGGATCACTTAAGTGCTTGGAAAGGTTTGTTTGTTAATTAGATAACTTAAGTACTTAAATAAGGAAATTGAATTAATCGACATATAAATGTAAATTAAAATTCTTAATGGGGGTTATTTAATCCACTTAAAATGAAACTAGATATTAATCAAACTAATTAAAAAGAAGTGCTGAATGCTGGGTTTAGAAATAGAATGAGAACATTGGTAAGCGAACCAGTGTACCCTGAGCAGCCGAATTCATAGAGACAGGAGGAGGATGTGGCTCCCAGGGCCGGGGAGGGGAGACTGGGAGCTGCTGTTTAGGGAACAGAGTTTCAGTTCTGTAAGATGATTCTGGAGATGGATGTTGGTGATGGCAGCACAACAATGTGAATGTGCTTAATGCCACTTAACTGTACACTGACAAATGACCAAGGTAACTTTCATTATGTGTGTTTTGCCACAATTTTTTTAAGAAGGTCACAGATCACATGTGGTGTCCACTTTGAGAGATTTTCCAGGAGTTCGGTGGTAGATTATTGAGACAGAGAAGAAACAACAGCTCTACGGAATAAGGCCCTGGTCCTTTTCAGATGACCTGCGGTCTCTGTCGGGAACGGAGACGAGAGAGCCAGGTCTGTCCCCTCCAAGGCTTGTGCTTGTGGGTGTGAACCGGGAAAATCAAAGTGCCGCTGGAACTTACAAAGAATGTACTCTTTATAGCCAACCTTTGATCATGTCAGTGTGCCCTCTGCAGTGCTTTAAATTGGGATTGGCTCAACTCTAGAGGATTTTATCTTATTTCATAGGCTCTCTTTTTTATTCAAATCAACAAATATTTATTAGCAGCTACTGGATCCAGGGAGCACAGTCTTACAAACTCTGAGACAGGTTTCTAGGTTGTAACTTAGGAGATGGCTAATGTTCCATATTTGACCTGGAAGAAAGGCAATTTCATATGGTACAGCCCAGAATGGCTGCTAGTCTGATGGGAGAGAAGGCACGCATAGACTCCAGAGAAGCCGGTCAGCAACGACCACGGAGGTCCCGGTGCCAGAGCAGAGCTGCAGGTCCCGGGGAGGGGCTGTGTGACAAGGGAGCTGGGCATGGGGCGGGGCGCAGGGCGTGGCGGGCAGAGGAGCAGAACTGCTGAAGGAGTGAGCCGATGCAGGAGGCCTGTGCCCAGTTAGGCCTGTCTGCGGGATGGCGACAGGAGTTCTGATACGGAGACTTGGAGGAACTGGCGCTCGAAGGGAAGTTGGAGCGTGTTGGGAACCCAGCGCTCAGCTTTCGTCATCTCTGGTGGACAGGAGGGAGCTGAGGAGCCTTCCTCGCAATTAAGTGATGAGAGGGAAGCGGAGACCCAGGAAGGAGAGATGGTGGGGGGAGGAATTTTGTGAGGGCAGTGCAGTTAGAAGTTACCCTTTAGTTCTATTGCTGTGCTAGTATATGTTTTGCTCTTTTTGAGTATATGTTAATAAGTGAGATTAGCTTGTTTATCTTTCTTCTCATTCTATCTAAATCTTGTTTGGGCATTAAATGTATACTAATCTCATTTTTAAGAAGTTACTATTTAGGCCCTCACCAGTGGCTCAGTGGTTAGAGCACAGCCTGTGCACCAAAGGGTACCTGGTTCGATTCCCCATCAAGGGCATGTATCTTGGTTGTGAGTTCACTCCCTGCCACCCCCCCCCCCCCCCCCCCCCCGTGTTGGGGCACCTGTGGCAGGCAACCAGTCGATGTATCTCTCGCGCATAGATGTTTCTCTCTCTCTCTCTCTCTCTTCCCCATCCACCCTCCCTCCCTTCCACTCTAAGAAAGCACTGAAAAAAATATCCTCAGGTGAGAATTAACAACAACAACAAAAATTATGATTTAGTAGAGCAGAACGCAGTAAGCAAATAGACTAAGTTCCTGGTGGCTGAGAGTAGGAAACGACGTATTGGGGATGGAGAAGGACCTCACGCAGGATGAAGGTGGTGCAGGGCTGGGGGAGGTGTGGGGGTGCTGACTGAGGGCAGGAACCCGCGGTGGGGTGAGGAGGACGAGGATGGGGTGCGGATGGGAGCAGCACTGGGCTGACTAAACGCCACAAAGATAGAACTGGATCCAGGATTATGAAAGAAAAAAAGCGATGCGTGAACCTCATCCAGCCAAGCAAACATTCCCCAAGGGCAACATCAGGGCGCTTTCAGAATGAGAGGGCTCAGCGCGGGCACTCGCTTCTCTCAGGCGGATTCGCTCAGCGCTGTTCAATACCTACCGCGTGCCGGCTATGTGGCACACACTGTTGGGGTTCTGTTGGGGTTCCAGCAGTAACAAAACCAACCCCCCGACCTTTGTAGAACTTAGAAGCCGAGCTGTGTGTGTGTGTGGGGGGTGGGGGTGGGGGTTGAACAGGTAGTAGGTAAGAAGCATAGTAAGTAAGTGAATGACCCCGGATGTTGGAAGCTGATAGGTGCTGTGGGATCAGCACAGTCAGGGGAGGCTTAACTGAGAAAGTTAAGAGCGTTTGATGATCTTGACCAGGATTCTGTTCTGTGGAAATTGACTTCATTTTTGAATTTGGCAATCATGTTTTTAATAGGCATTTTTAATAAAAATATTACCTAAAGATAAAATTATTTTCTAAAACCACCAGGAAACCAAGCGAAGTCCACAGCAGAGACCTTTCTCTGTACAGAAAGCAATGCTGCGTCTGAATTCCACCCGCGACTCCATGGAGTTCCAGGTTGAAATCATTTGCATGCGGTGTCTCTGTGGTCCTGCAAGACGAGGTGGTCTGCAGACTCGGATTACTAGGCTTATTTAGATAGGCATTTAGCGTATTAATATACTTCCCCTTTGCATTAGATCATTTAAAAGCTGTAAAAAGGGTCTCAGCGTCAGTGTGCACAGCAGCTCACCTTATTTAAATGTATGATAACGTCCTGTCACCTGTGCAGTAAGTGCAGCTCTCACCAGTGTTCTGAGGCCGTTTCATGTCAGAACGCGGTGGAGGTCACAGGCTGGCCAGGGGCAGACCTGCAGGTCGACGGGTTCGATGACCATGAAGGTAGGGCCATGGCCTTTCTAACTTCTATCTGTTCTCGCCCGCACCCATCAGTGGAGCTCGAGGACAAGCTCTGGGCCTCTGGTTCCCAACTCTGTTGCACAACTTGGTCCCCACACCGAAGAGCTGGCCAAATGCCCACGCCTGGGTGGGAGGCCATGCCTTGTAGGAGCTGTCAGTTCCCTTTCATACCAGCTGGGGCTCATCCACCTCCAGCGGTAACTTCCTGTCCAGCAACAGCACCCCGCAAGACGGAACACGCCGAGTCCTCCCAGCCAGCTTGTGTGGCTGGTGGCTGCGATAGATGACATCCAATGGAGGTTAAGGCAAATGACTGTTTTAAAAATAGATCGTTTTAGGCACCCGGTACCGGATATCTCTCTTTGCGGGATCCAAAGAAAGGACATGCTGTGGGAAATGTCAGCCACATGAGAGCCTGCACATGGTGGTGGGGGCAGGGGTTTCCCCAAAGTTAAGAAGCCCAGAGCGGCACCCCCAGTGCAGGCCCCAAGCGCCCACGGGACTCTTCAGGGAGCAGTCGGCAGGCAGATGTCCGCCCCGCGCCTCCGCCACAGGAGGGCGAGCTGCGTGGGGGCATTTGCTCGCGCCTGGAACCACTAGCCTCTGGGTCTGCGGGAGCCGCTTGTTTAGAACAGCAGCGGCTTCCTCAGCAGAGGCGATGCCGCCTGCTGAGCAGAGGTCTTAGGCACTGAGTGTTTGCACCCCCAAATTCCCAGGCGTCAGTCTAATCCCCAATGTGATGGGATGAGTAGGTGGGCTTTGGGAGGTAACTGGGGAAGCCCCACAAACAGAACCAGTGCCCTGAGTTAGGCCCCAGGAGCAGGGAGGCGTTCCGCCCCATCTCCCATCTCGAAGATGCTTCTCCTCCAGGACTCGCCTTAGGGTGTGAGCGCATCTTAGCTCCCCGGGGAGGACGGAAGGGGCGTGCGTGGTGAGGCCCGGGTGGCCGAGCGCCCCGCAGGTGTCCAGGAGTTTCTCGGAGCAACGCCTCTTTAAACGTGCAAGAGCCTACTGGCTGCACCGTGGGGGGTTTGGCGCTGAGACCCCAAGGCAGGAGCAGAGGGTCTGAAGGGCCCTGGTCTGGCGGCAGCCCCGGGGGAGCCGGGAGAAGGAGGCACCGATGAGTTCCCGCCAAGAGGGAAAGAGGTCCAGGAGGCTCCGGGCCACACGGGAGGCCTGGCCGAGGGGACGCGGGTGGGGTAGCACGCGACAAGTTCATCGAGTGCTCCCCCAGCGGGTCCTCACCACCTGGGGGACGCAGATGGGAGCAGCCCACCTACTCGTGAGCGAGCTGCCGGGGAAGCCGGCACCGAAGCCCGAAGCCCACGGCCAGGACAGCCGGCGCCCCCCATGCGGGCTGTGGGCAGGAGCGGCCACGTCGGGACGAGGGACGCTGCTCGCGGGACAGCAGCTGGCACGGGGCAGGGAGTTACTTGGTGTATCGCTGACACTGACCACACAGCAACAACAATAAAGCCAAGCTGCTGGGTTCTAGTGAGCGGACGCCGAAACGCAGCCTGTACTTACTGACAAGTGATAGCGTAAATCAGTTCTTTCAGACTTCCCTGGCCTCTCAGTTCCGAACTTTGGTCTTAAGGAGTTATTGGTAGAAAAGTAAGCTATAAAACAACAAGCATACAGAAACCAGACCAACTTGTACCTTTACCAAGAATGCTTTTTTGGAAATGTGAGTTTCAGTGGATGCAAAGATTCTAACTTAGGATTTTAGTTTGTGATGCACCTCGGAAGAAGAGATGGACAGTTTAGCTCCCTAGAAACGTGAGTGAATGGCCTGGGTGAGCGCCGTGCAGAGGGCTGGGGTGTTCTGCACTGACGGGGGGCCTGTCCGCGGAAAACGAGGGCAGTTAGTGCAAGGAAATGGGCCGTCACACGACTAAGAAATGAACGACCTTGAATTTCCGCCGCTGTCTGCAGAGGCAGGGCGCAGCCACACAAGCCCTGCCAGGGCCGCTCTGGGCGTGCCGGAGGGGACGGCCGTGGTGCCGCCTGGCCACAGGCGGTCCACACTGCAAACCACGCGGGCCCTGGCCCGGCACCTCCTGCCCCCACACCATCGACGCTTCGCCTGGCCTCAGTGCCCGGCCACTGGCCCACCTGCCGCCGGGCCAGCCCGGCGCTGCGTCCTTCATAGAGATAAGTCTGACCCACCCGGCGGCCGGAGGACTCTCACAGCAGCTTGGGACAAGACTGAAAATAACGGTCAATCACAACTGTAAGCCTTTAAGTTCCTGAAGCCAAAACACGCACCTGTCCCGTGTCCTGCTTGTTTCTTCCCGCATTGCTGTGTGTACACTCAGTCTGTCCGTATCCTGGCACTTGCTCTCTAGAGCAGCGATTTGCAACCTTTCCATCTCAGGCCACGTAAACTAGTTACTAAAATTCTGCAGCACACCAAAAAATATATTACATAGTTTGCTAATCTGACCAAAAAATAAGTGTAATTTTGATTGATTTATGAAAAATAATAATAGTAATTACTTACCATTTTTGCCCCAAAGTGACTTTTCAAAAAAATCAGGTGCCTATACTTGTATACAAGTATTTCTGGTACCAAGAATGAACCAAGCAGATGAACCTTATTAATGCGATGTGACCGATAAGATGCAATTCTATGACATGACCTATATGTTTATGGTTCAAGACAGAGCATTCACACTGTTGTTGTCATTTTTAAATCTGACAATCTAGGGGAAAGAGGTCAGTCCTATGACTGAATAGGCAGGCATCGCATGGCTTAAAAATTCTTGCGACACGCCGGTGTCCTCAGCACAGCGGTTGAGAACCCTCACCTGCAGGGATTCTCGCGTGAGGACAAAATGTGATACCCACAGTGAGACCGGGAGGAGTGGGAGGAGTCGTTCCTTCCACGGAGACAGCAGTGAACCAACGTGCTTTGCCTAAGTCATCATCTGCCCCGTTCGGCTGGATGTCTATCTTATATACTGTGTGGCCCCAATCAAGGGCATCAGACACCAAACTTCCAATTTATTATCAAATTTCTAAGTATGTCAACAGCAACAAAAAGGTACACTGACTCCCAGGGAACAGGGATGACAGACCACGTGCAGATGCCACGCGATGCCTTGTTTCTCCTGGCCGCCGAGGCTGGTGGGAAGCGTGCCCCACAATGCACCAGGCACGCTCCTGGCGCAGGGACTCGGTGCCTTCCTCCCCCATCTGTATAATGGGGATGACAGCAGCACCCACCTCCCGAGTGAGCGGAGTAAGGCGAGTGCAGGGGGAAGCTGAGGTGGGGGCCTAGCTGATGACTGTGGTTCCTCTGGGAGTTTCACGAGGTAACTGATTATTCCACCAGAGAGATGAGGTGGTAGAGAAGGAAACCACACTGTGACGTCGTGTGCGACTCCTCTCAGACGGCTCCCTTCAGGGTTCAGCAAGTTCTGCTGAGCCTCCAGTCACAGTCGGTTCCCCAAGACACACACACAGCCTCGTCGTAATACTTTTTTATTACAATATCCAAAAAACTGAGTATGCAAGTTGAGGAGGTCTCAAGACCCCTTCTTTGACTGTAGGAATGTGCCATCTCAAGATAGTATATTTAAACTATAAAGAAGTTCAAATGTAAAGAAAAAAGAAAACAAACATTCTGTGTGTCTTTTCCTACCAATTACATATTCCTTTGTACACCCTGAAAAACCCTGTAAAGCAAATAATATATATATATAAATATATATATGTATATATTGTGTGTGTGTGTGTGTCAAGTGTTGGTAGCTTCCCTTCCCCACAGATCAGCTGTTTTCCTTAATCATCTGTATTAGTGTCAACAAATGGCTACAGACACCTATCACGTGGAGAATTAAATACAGAACTGTGAAGTCAAACACCCGAAGGGCAAGAGGAAAAGCACTATGTGGACGGCACACCTGGGGGTAAATCACCAAACGTCTCTTTCCGAGCGGCGGTCCCTCTTGCAGACGGACCTTCAGGAAAACCCTTCCTTATTGCAAGCACAGCCCCAAAGGCACTGGGCAGCTTCCTCACTGCTGCCTCCCTGGTGGCTCCGGGATTGCTCCCAGCAGACGGTCCACTCCTGGAGAGCCCGGGCGCCAGGGAAGGGCTAAGGGCTGAGCAGGGGCTGCTGGGGAGCGGGGCCTCCGCCTGTGCTGCCGGGATCGGAGCCCAGTGCTCGCGAGGCCCGGGGAGTGCGCTGTGGGTCACTCCGTCACGGGCAGCTTCTGTGCGTTCCCGCTGCACCGTGTCTTCTCACTGCGGGTGCCGACGGCAGGAACAGGCTGAACAGACTAAGGCTGTTTCCACCGGAGCAGAAATAGAGAGAACAAACTCGCCCCTCCTCCGCCTCCCTTCTCTACACCGGCCAGGAGCAGGTGGCCTTGGACATGGAGCGAGGGCCTGGGGTGGCAAACAGGAGGCAGGAGGAGACAATGGCCTGGACAGAGAGACCGGCCAGGCAGAGGAAGCCAACGGGACCGAGTGGGCAGTGCAGAGGGGCCACCTCGCGGCTTGGGGAAGTGAGTGCGGCACCGAGGCTGGGGCGGCAGGGCGGCAGGGTCACTGGAGTGCCCGCACGAGGTAGAGCTTCTCCCCGTGCTCGCTGGTGAAGATGGGGGCCTTTTTGTAGTGCTCCACCAGCTCGTCCATGGTGTGGAACCGCCGCTGCCCGATGCAGTAGACGCTGTCCACCAGCTGCACCTTGAAGTGTTTGTTCTTCCCTGACGCTTTGAGAGACACGGAGAAGTCACTGGGCTGGGGAGGCAAGAGACACACGTTAGCCTGGCCGGCCTGGGCGGGGCGGGCTTCACTCCCAGAGCCTCAGCTGCTGGTCGCGCCCAAGGACTTGGGGATTTCCCCCCGAATCTTTCACTCACCCAAACCCAGGCCGCACACAGCTCAGCAGCCAGCCCTGCCCCAGCAACTGGCCACAGAGCAAAAGGAACGAATGGCACCTGCTGCTCGGCAGGACCCAGCGGCCGTCCAAGGCTCTGGGGTTCTGAATAGGAGAAAAGGGAAATTTTGCTCCCCACAGTTTTGCTGCTGAATGTATTTCAGTTCTTTAGAAACTGGAGCTTTGTTACGGAATGTACGGTCCAGTGTTAGCCTGGATGCTGAGGGGACCTACCTGATGTTTTCATTTCCCAAGCTACTTTTTATAAACTGGGAATTTAAAAAAAGGGGGCTTGTACATAGCTAAAAGGTTTTCTTCTCCTGACTTCTGTCACTATTAGACATTCAACCATCAAAATGTTCTGATCTGCCCCAGCTGCTTGGGGTCTGTGGTTAGAACATCGGCCCTCGCACCAAAGGGTCTTGGGTTCGATTCCCAGTCAAGGGCATGTGCCTGGGTTGCAGGTTCAGTTCCTGGCCCCGGTTGGGACGTGTGCAGGAGGTAACCAATCGATGTTTCTCTCTCTGTCTCTCCCCCTACCTCTCACTACCTCTAAAAATCAATGGGGAAAATATCCTCAGGTGAGGATTAACAAAACAACAACAACAAAAGCTCTACTTCTAAGCTATTTAAAAAGGAAAACTTTAGGAGCAGAGGAAAATTCTGGTTGCATTTTAAACACGGATCATAAAATCCCAGAGGGACTGTACATTGATTCAAGCACAGATTTTATTGAGAGATGTTTAAATTTGTGATATGTCAGTGCCACACTTATAATTGAATATATTTTAGAAAGACATCATTACCTGTATTAAAATTAGTCTTTTATCTCATTTATTGAAAAATATCCAGGAGATATTAAGAAAGTTCTTTAGGGAAAAATTGATTAGTTCAATAAAGAACAATTATTTATTGGATACTAACTACACAGCAGACAGGCCCCACGCACATACACACAGTACACACACATGTACACAGTGCCCTGGTACTGTGTACATGTGTGTGTACTGTGTGTATGTGCGTGTGCTGGCGCTGTGTATGTGTGTGTGCCATGCACAGCACGTGTGCTGACCGTCCAGTGGGGAGACAGATAATAAAAGTAAAAAGGCCGTTATGTGTCTAGTTGCAAACTGTGGTGGGCTCTCTGAAGAGGAAGGAGAGAACCCCGAGGCAGCCAGGCTAACTTAAACACGAGTGTGGGGGCAGGAAAGGCTCCTGAGGAAACGGGGAGCCGCACTGTGTGAGGGTGGGGTGCTGGGGGAGTGTGGGACCGGGCACCGGTGAAGAGAGGGAGGGAAGGGCCAGCCTCTTCGGAGGCATCGTGGCGGAGGCGGAGGGATGCTGGCCTCCCTCAATGGCCTCACAAGAAAACCCAGCTGCCCCCACCCTCCTGCGACCCCCAGTTGCTCCCCCGATCCCCTCTCGGCCGAGTCACCTGGCCCTGCCTACAAAGAGATCCAATCAGTGAGAGCATGTGCCATCCCCAGTCCCGTTTTCCCTCCTGTTCCTGTAGTTCTTTGAGGCCCTACCCCATCCTAGGTCAACCGCTCCTGCAAGGCCCAGCTCAGAGGTCTCCTGAGGACGCCTCCTCACTCCCCGAGACAGGCTCTTCCCAGGCCTGGGTGAGGTGCGCCGTGGCAGGCCCAGCGCGTGCCAGCCGCGGCTCTGGCCCAACCGCCCACCCCTTCATCGTGCCCCTCGCCGAATCTCTAGACCAGGTCTCAGCTCTCCCGGCACCCAGGACTCACTGCTGCTGAGGACACAGCCCGGCCCCTGCTGGGCCTCCACCTCAGGGCAGTGCTCGCCAGCATCCGCCACGGTTTGTTAGGCCGAGTTTACAAACATTTGATTAAAAGTGTGAGAATCTTGCAGAGCAAGAGCTAACCCATATAAACAAATGAATGACAACTCAAGGAAATGGGGTCTCAGAGAGCTCAGCCCTGGAACGCCCGTTAGCACAGGAGAATCAAAGCGACACCTGTATTTACGGCTTGTGGCTCGCTCTGCCCGAGACAAACCCAATGGAACAAGCCTTGGGGGTCGGCGGGGGATGGAGCTCAGGAGACAGGAAGGCTGGTCTCTGCTAGGCTGTACCTTATCTTCAGGGTCATGGCCACAGAAGGTGGGGGGCTCGGGGCGGCAGGGAGTGGGAGGAGAACACAGATCTTGAAAACTATATTGCCAATTCAGACTCTTAGAACCGAGTCATCAGGAACGCTGACGTCACAGACGACCCTGTCGACCGGCCCTATCGACATGGTATTCTAAAGCACAAAGCGTCGTTCTAAGCAATCATGCGATCACACAGTTCGCAAATCCGGATTATTTTCACAGGCCCGAGCCACCAGCCGGAGGGAAGCAGCCTCACTGACCTCGCACTGCCGTCCGAGCCGCTGTGTGGCTCTCGGAGCAGGACAGACGGCCCTCCCTGCGCCCAGGACAGGGCCCGCAGCACCCACATCGCGTTTAGGAGCGGCGGCTCACACCGCGCGGTAGGCAGCGTATACTAGCACAGCTCTGACCGCTCCCAGGGCTCCAGTGTTCCTGAAACGGTGTAGTTTCAAGCTCCTATTATTTTGATAATATGCCCATTCTGAGCCAGAAGCTTCTGCCTTCTTAGAGCAAAATGGAGGGCAATCTCCTTCACAGTTTGGCACAGGCAGGCACTGAGCTAGTTTCATAGACACTTTAATTCAATCACAGCCACGGCGGCAGCGTGCCGAGGAGGACGTGAGCGAGCCAGAGTGAGACTACGGTAGGCCTGACGTTACTTACCACATGACCAACAGTGGCTTTCTGGACAGGGAAGTTTGCTTTTAATCTCAGCTCCTCAGCTTTACACCGTGGGCACTGTGTGCCCAGCAGAGAAGGACAGAACCGCCAGGCTCAGCAAGCAGGCGTGCTGAACACGCAGGAATTCCCAGTTCAGCCCGAGCAGACTCCTGTCTCTGCACTCACACGCCCGGCTCCACGTTCCCACCAAGCAGTTCCACGGGGCCTGGCGACGAACATGCCTGGGGGGCACTGTCAGCAGCACCTGGCCACTGCCCCCCAGACCCAGGGAGTCAGAAACTCTGGGCGCGACCACCTGTGTTTTAACCTCCAGCAACCTCTGGTTTTTCCTTTTTTGTTAATCCTCACCTGAGGGTGTGTTTCCATTGATTTTTAGAGTGTGGAAGGGAGAGGGAGAGACAGAGAGAGAAACATCCATGTGAGAGAGACACAGTGAGTGATAGGGGTGCCTCTTGTACTTGCACCTATCAGGGCGGGGATCGAGCCTGCAACAGAGTACCTGCCCTTGACCGGAACTGAACCAATGGCCCTTCAGTCCGAGAGGCGATGCTCTATCCACTGAGCCAACTGGCTAGGGCTCAATCTGGAGTTACTGAGCCCTCCAGGGGCTGCTGACACAGCTGCAGAACAGAAATGAAATTGGGGCCACCACCGCAGTGTTTCCCAAGGTCGGAGCTGAAGGAAAGGTGTGAATGTCACTCATGGGCTCTGCACCCCTTCCCCCGCCCCCCGAAGGAGGGCGTTCCATGGCCAACCTCCCCACGGCTGCAGATGCCTTTCTGATTCTCAGCCCTGGAGCAGACACTGCGGGGGGTGCCTGCGGGGACAGCAGACACTGAGGGGGGTGCCTGCGGGGACAGCAGACACTGTGGGGGGTGCCTGTGGGGACAGCAGACACTGTGGGGGGTGTCTGCGGGGGACAGCAGACACTGAGGGGGTGCCTGCGGGGACAGCAGACACTGAGGGGGTGCCTACGGGGACAGCAGACACTGTGGGGGGTGCCTGTGGGGACAGCAGACACTGAGGGGGTGCCTACGGGGACAGCAGACACTGAGGGGGGTGCCTGCGGGGACAGCAGACACTGTGGGGGTGCCTGCGGGGACAGCAGACACCGTGGGGTGGGGGGTGCCTGTGGGGACACCTGGACATTGTGGGGGGATGCCTATGGGGACACCTGGGCATTGTGGGGGGGTGCCTGTGGGGACAGCAGACACTGCTGGAGAATGTTCCAGTCTCTTCCCTTCAAACTGAGCCAGTCCAGGACCTGACAAGCCACTCTGCTTCTAGGGACAGGGCGCAAGGCGGGCCATTCTGAGGGGGCAGCTTCACAGCCTTGCCCACGGCTGCTGCGGCCCCGCCGGGCCTGGCTTTTTGGGGGCACCGGATGTTTTGGGCCCTGCGCAGTCACCTCACAAGTGGTGGTGTACTGATATTAAGGACTGTAAACTTAAGCTTCTCAAAACACGTTCTTGCTTGAATATCTATGCTGAGAAAGGGCGCCAGCTCAGCATTCCTTCGCACAGGCTCTGGTTTTGGGGTGACACTGATCTGACGGCACAGGCCCTACAGGGCAGTGACCATGGGCTGTCCACACTGGCACTGGGCAGAGCCTGGCGAGGGCCCTCACCGAGGCCACCTGCACGTGCTCCCGAGGTGGAGCTCCTCCCGGCTGGTGGGACAGACGCAGGAGCGACTGCCTGTCCAAGAGCTGCATCCGCCGGAGCTGGGCCCACAGAGGCACGTGGAAGAAGAACCCACAGAACCTGAACGGCAGCACTGACACGCACTGCCCGGGGCAGGCTACGGCAGCACAGAAATGCTCCCCGTAAATTAAAGGCGCAGCTCTCACTCGCGGGCGGCGGTGCTGCCCGGGGGCTGACGTGGGTGTGGCCGCAGCTTCCCGAGGGCCAGGAGGAAACGTCCTGTGCTTGACCCTGACCTGGGCCCTATTTCTTGACCTTCTTCACCTGGTAAACTAGTACTTCTTAAACTGTCCCCCATCACTGCAGTCACCCGGAAGGCTACCTCGTTGTTGCTTTGTTTGTTTCAATGTGTTGTCCAGCTGTTCTGCTGTTTCGGCAGAAGGGTGAGCCCACATCGCCAGGAGGGGAGCGGTCATGTGACCGTGGACAAGCCGTGCCCGCCCACCCCGGGTCCCTGGCCGCAGGGCCGAGAGGCAGCACGCTGGCACACGGGCTCGGCACAGCTGCCGGGCCCAGCCGGCCTCCTTTGGTCAGCGGCTCTGGGACCTTGTGCGAACTCCCCACAGCGGCCCGCTTCCGTCTTCACACTGCGGGGCAATAACATCTGAAACCAGGACAGACTGGGACAGTTTAATAAGTGTCAGGAGAACATCTTTGGGGAATATTAAGCAAACACTGTCATTTAGTGGCCCTTCTTTAAGTTCCTTTCATGAAACTATCAGACAGCACACAGTATATCATCAATTTTTAAAAAGGTTTCTTTCCATTAAAATCCCTAGAAAACGGGGATTTTCCTAAACTAACTGGACAAGGTCTCCACCCTCCGCAGAAACGCGCCTTTTACCTCATTTGCGATCACGCGTTCTCAGCACCAGTGTAGACCTGTCTCTCCTGTTAGGCTCCAAGCTTCCTGAGGCTCGTTCCCACTCACTTTCATACATTCTTTTTAAAAATCCTTACCCGAGGATTTTTTCCCCATTGATTTTTATTTTTAAGAGAGAGGGGAGAGGAGGGAAGAGGGAGGGGGAAAAGAGGGAGAGAAACTTCGATGTGAGAGGGGCACATCGACAACCAGCCAGGGCTCATTTCTGTGTGCGCCGGGGGAAGCGGGGCCTGGCACACAGTGGGTGCACTACAGACGGCTGCTGAACTAATTGGCAAAGGAATGCCTGGGAGGCTGTACATACCCGTTCCATGTGACCCTCGTATCTTTGAGGCTTCCAGATTTTCAGCAGGAAATAAACATTAGCAATAGGGTTTCTCTTTGAACAACAAATGGGAAAGCAGGGTTTCCTGAACTTCAGTGTTCACTTCGCCTCTCTTGTCAGAGCCCTGCTTTCTATCTGGGGTCTGTACTATTTGTTTTTTGCTAGGTGACAAATCACCCCCAAACTCAGTGGCTTCAACAGCAACATTGATCACTGCCGTTTCTGTGGCTCAGGACTTTGCCTTAAACCTTGAACTAGAACCATCCAGCTCCTGATTTAACTCCACATCCCCACATGGGAGCAGCAGTCAAGACACTGGCTGAGGCTGCAGCCATCTGCGGGCTCCACTGGGGACAGAGGATCGGCGTCAGACGTGGTGCACGCCTGGCCTCTCCGTGGGGCTGCTTGCTTCTTCACAACGTGGCAGCTCCCCCCAACATCAAGTGATCCAAGAGAGTGATGCCGCGTGCCTTTTGTGGCCCAGTCCTGAAAGCCACTATCATGACTCACCACCCTCTCTAATCACGGTGGTGAGCGAGCAAGCCCCGCCCCTGCTGAAGGGAGGCGACCAGGCCCCCTGCTTTGAAGGATGGGCATCAAAGAAGTTGTGGGCATCGTTCTGAGCCATCACAGGTACCACCCTTGGCTAAAACCTTCCTTAGCTGGACTAGAATCTAATAGACTCAGTCCTGCACCTTCTTTTCAGATATGAAACATCTACTTTCTATTCCCCACTTCAATTCTAATCTTTGTGCTTCCTCTCATTGTCCAAGTTTTCCTACCTTTTCCTTCTCCAAACACGGCACTTAATCGGTATAATTTCTCTTTGCTGAACACTGTGCCAACTTTTCAAATATTCTAACATCGGATCACTTCCTGTTACTGTCTTCTCTCTGACTATTCTTCTTAGGAATGATTTCTATCCTCACCGTTTTTGAACCAGACGTTCTGAAGGATTATCAGTTAGTAAAGCCATTCATTCCACCCTTCTTAGGCAGTCATTTTCCAAGTGGAATATGAAGACAGTTAATAGGTAGAAAAACCAAGATTTTATTTATTTTATTATCATTATTTTTGTTTAGGTTTTAGGTCCCGTATCTGAGTGTAATCCCTGAAAGTCCAAGAGCATGATTTAATTCCACATCCCCACATGAGGAGGCATCAATAAATGCACCTACTATGGATTCACAATTTGATCATGTCTTCCACTGTGCATTCCTTCAGGCAATTCTTACAGCTCACCGTTTTGCAGTTTCACCTCACGAGTGAGTACTTGTAGAAAAGCAAACCTGCTGAGAGCCGTAGGTAATCTCCTTCATTTCTCCTCCACCACCCAGAGCTTACGTATTACTGTGACTGTCCTCTAAGCACACGGCTGTGGAGAAGTCACAGGGGAGGGAGGGACCTTGTCCCAGGCAGTCCTGCTTCTTAAACAACCTTACAACTTCTAGTTACCTTTTACTTTAGAATTTGTGGAAAGATGAGAGAAATGCCCTTGGTGTGGCTCACCAGCTGCCCAGGTGAACTCTGGACCCATTTCTGGCCCCGCTGCTCATTGAGTGTAAAACTGTAGCGTTTTACACTCTTCCCAGCCAAGGCGGTGCCATCCTTTCCTTTCAGGTGGTAAACAGCTATTTTTCTGAATCTGTGACCTCTCTAAGGAAGGCACTCTTATCCAGAGACGTAGTTCCTTTACCTAAACAATTTGCGAACCAACGGGTTAGAGGCCACTGTACTCCACTGATCAACCTTCCCTCTGCTCTCAGCTCAGAAAAGCTGGTTTGGAATTTTATCCCTCTGTTAGGTCACCCTCCCTAGTTGTCCAATTCTGCCTTCTTTTCATCAGAACAGACTCACAGTTTATACTTATGCCACCAGCTGTCAACTGATACTCTTCTCTTTGTTTTCGCCTCAGATGATCTTTTCACCAGCAGTTTCTGTTCTCCTGTAACTGCGTCTCTGAGATACCTACTCCATAGGCTAACACCAACCCACACACAACATGATCAAGCGTTATCAGTCTCATTAGTGTCTGAAGTGAACTTCTTTGCACAAGGGAAGAAAAATCAACCACCGGCCGCAGAACAGCCCTCAAAGTCCCACGGACCTTATCTTGAAACAATCGTGTCTGCTGCCCATGTTCAAGTCAGCATGTGCGAGTGCTTCCAAAATATATTTCTTAGAGTTACATTTAAATACCTCAGAGGGTAGCGTTTTAGAATACTGTCCTCCTCATTCTTTGTCTCTTCACCACATCATGCCTGCTTGACTGATCAACAATGAGTGATACTCAATTCCGGATGTTACATATGCGCAGCGCGGTCCCCAGAGGCTTGACCTGCCACGCTCAGTGGCGCCCAGACGTGAGCGCCGGAATCTCCTGAGGGCTCGTGCAGGTGGAGGTTGCGGGCGCTACCCCAGGGACTCAGGTGCAGTGGATCTGGGCGGGGCCTGATAATCTATTTCCAGCAAGTTCTCTGGCGACGTGGCTGCTGCTGGCCCAAGAACCACACTTGGAGAATTAAGGCCATGGAGGCTGAATACATTTTACATGGCGTTCCCCCCCTCGCTGCGGAACTACCTTTGCTTGGTTCTGCTTGTCTCCAAGGGCTGGGACACAGGGGAACTCCCAAAGGTGGAACACTGGGGTGGGAAGAAGGCAGTGAGCAGGCCAGTGTGCGCACACTTCCACGCTGTTACGGCCCCCGCTTTCTGTGCTACAAGCCCCGTGGGGGGATGCGAAGGCATCGCTCTCTGCTGCTCCTGCACGCTCTGGAGGCCAAGGTAAGGGTCACAGAAACACCCCAAACAAGCAAAAGGGGAAGCTGAGATGAAAAAATTGCGTGCTGATGCAAATCAAAACCACAGCAACCGCTCCTCACCACAGAGAACTCCTTTCTCCCAGGCACACCCCCTCGCCTCCTGCCCCCTTATCCCTAGACACCACCACCTGTTCCCCATCTTCATAACGTTCTCATTTCTACCATGTTAATAAACTGAAGCGCACAGTAAAAATGCCCACGTTATATCCTGGCTATTATTATTATTGAAAACAAAACAAAACGGGAAAGCAAAAACTGTTGGTGTGAATGTGAAGAGACTGAGCCCTTGTGCACTGCCAGTGGGAATGCAAATGTCACAGCCACTGTGGGAACAGATGAATTCAAAAACGAAACCATGAATGACCATCTGACCCAGCACCCCCACCTGGATCTGCACCCAAAAGCCCGGCAGGCAGGGGCCTGAGCTGGCACTTGTATACCCGTGTTCAGAGCAGCGCTACACAGCATAGCCAAAGGGTGGCAGCTACCCATGCCCACGGCAGGTGAATGGACACACAAAGTGTGGTCTGTACACATCATGAAGGAAGCACGGACACACGCCACAACAGGAATGACCCTGAGGACATTACAGGAAATCAGGCCACACGCAAAAGGACAAACACTGTCTGATCCCACCATGAGGTACTAGTCAAACTCCTAGAGACAGAAAGTAAAAAGCTGCCAGGGGCTAGGGGAGGGAGAAATGGGGAGTCAGTATTTAATGGGTGTCGAGCTTCAATTAGGGAAGATGAAAAACTTCTAGAGATGAATGGTAGCGATGGTTGTAGAACAACGTGAATGCACTCAATGCCACTAAACTTACACTTAAAAATGGTAAATTTTGTTATATATACTTTGCCAAAATTAAAAAAAACAAACATGTAAAAAAATGTTTACATGTTAGTCTAAAAAGATGTGAAATTCTGGCGGCAACGTCGGAACCATGATAGAGGAACCCAAAGTTTCAGGCTGGACGAAAACACCTGCTCTTCCTGCCACGGATGCTTAGCTTCCCGCAAAGCTCCAGCCCCTTCCCAGCGCCTCCTAGAGACACAGCGATGGCACCGACCAACGCCTCCTTTTCCTGGCTCACCGGCCACCTGATGCCGGGCTAATGGTTTTCCCGGGGGCATGAGGCAGTCGGAGACAGGCTCAGACCCAGTTCCAGAACCAAAGAAGTTTGCTCCCCTCTGGGCGGGGTTCAGGCGACAATGATCCCTGAAGTCTGCATTCTTCTATGAACCACTGTTTTTTTCACGACTTTCCAAAAAGGCTACAGTGATACTGCCTGGCTCCGGCTGACTACCCACGGGTTCTCTTAGGATCCTGGAATACTGGTTAGTAAGATACCTTAGAAGCCACCCCTGGGGCCATCTCGAGACCAAAGTGTGACCATTTCCTGCAGAATTCCTTCTACAAGTTACAAAGAAACTGTTTTCAAAGGACACCGGGTAGAGACCCTGCCAGGGTACGGGGCCTCCATTCAGGAGATGCGTGCTCGCCTTCCAGGCGCCGGCCAACATGCAGGAATGCCTACCGCGTGTCAGCGGAGCTGAACCCAGACACTGCTCCATCGGTTCCGCGCCCTCAGCTCCCCCTCCTCAAACCTGAGGCTGGAGCTGCAGCCTCCCTCACCAGCGAGAAACCCCACCCACAGCACCGCCCCGGCGCCCGCTGGGCCGCAGCCTCTCCTGCCCTTTCCTCCACTGGTGCGCGCACACACAACACAACAGAAAGCCTAGTTCAGAGAAACCCTAGCAATTCCTGCAGTTTCCTCTCGCGGCCAGCTTGGCGTGATCACAGTTACCGGGAGCTCGGTCTAACCGCCGCCTCCTCTAAAGCCAAAGGGAGGGCGGCCTCAGCCGAGAAGCACACTCAGGCACATCTGCAGCCACCGCGCGAGAGAAACCAGGCAGGGGAACACCAAACACACGCAGCAACGCAAAGCCGGTCTGCACCGGCGCTGCACGTGCCAGCCGTGGAGCCCTTCTTACAAGGCAAGTGCTAAGAACTTACTGGACCCAGTTTTTAAAAATGTCCATTACAGCCTTACATATGTGGGGGCAAACGTTTCTCACAGGTGAGAGCAATAGAAACACTTAGATAAAGGGCCTCAGTGATCTAAGGAGTTCTTATGGAAATATTTTTAAGATGAATTCCTTACTTAGACATACACATGTATGTTTTAGTTGGGAAGGCTTGCTCATCAGTTGCCTGTGTTCCCTTCTGCCCACTTCTGTCCCCGTTGTGTTTGCAGGCCTGGAGGGCGGGTGTCTGGCCCCCCGCGTGGCAGCAATAAGCTAGAGGCACCCTGTCTGAGCCAAGCGAGCTGGTGCGTCAGCACAGCCAGCAGGAGGCAGGAGAGGCGCCCGAGTCCCGCCCTGCGCCACGGCTCGGGGGCTCACGCCGAGGACCCTGGCCCGGGGGCTCACGCCGAGGACCCCGGCTCGGGGGCTCACGCCGAGGACCATGGCCCGGGGGCTCACGCCGAGGACCACGGCTCGGGGCCTCACGCCCAGGACCACGGCTCGGGGGCTCACGCCGAGGACCCTGGCTCGGGGGCTCACGCCGAGGACCATGGCTCGGGGCTCACGCCGAGGACCATGGCTCGGGGGCTCACGCCGAGGACCCTGGCTCGGGGGCTCACGCCGAGGACCCCGGCTCGGGGGCTCACGCCGAGGACCCTGGCTCGGGGGCTCACGCCGAGGACCATGGCTCGGGGGCTCACGCCGAGGACCATGGCTCGGGGGCTCACGCCGAGGACCCCGGCTCGGGGGCTCACGCCGAGGACCATGGCTCGGGGGCTCACGCCGAGGACCCCGGCTCGGGGGCTCACGCCGAGGACCCCGGCTCGGGGGCTCACGCCGAGGACCCCGGCTCGGGGGCTCACGCCGAGGACCCTGGCTCGGGGGCTCACGCCGAGGCTGTGCGCATTCTGGGTAATTCATTCCCTAGTTTTGTGAGAACGCTTCTTAAAGTTCCATCAAGGTGCCAGGGACTCGATGGGGCAACAATGCAATGCGCATTCTCCCTGCCGACTTGGTCTCCCAAGGGGTCACAGCCACGTTCAGGGGCGACTACAGGCGAGCAGACGGCTGTGCGGCCTGCGGTCAGGAAGGCTTCCCAGAAGCCACGGTGCCTAGAACGAGCCCTGAGGACGTGTGCACTTTAGACTGGGGGAGGCCGGGCCGGGGAGGGGAGCTGTGTTCTAGACTTTTCCAAGGGTCTGGAGGAAGAGGGAGCAGAGGGCAGGAACACAGGCATGAGGAGGGAGAGGGCGAGGAACGCTGAAACCTGGAGAGGCCGCCAGCTACTGTGGGCGACGCAGTGGGGACCAGCCGGCCCACCCTCGCCCGGACCGAGCCGCGCAGCCGCCCCGCACCCGCCCTGCTGGCGCGTCACGATCAGGCGAGTTTTAGGGAAGCCTGCTCTCTAGTCCGCTCTCCACATTTACTCCCTCCCCTCAAACCGATTTAGCATTGCAGGGACCCCGCTTTTCGGAAGTTCATGCTACCCCACTTCACTTGACGGAAGACCTATGTTAGTACCTGTTTTTGCTAACCAAAAAGTGCAGAAGAGAATTTTCCCTTTTACGAAGAAAAGCTAAAATAGTGTTCAGACTCTGTTCTGCCAGCGCCTCTGAGAGGCAGCGCGAACCCTGAGCAGCGCGAGGGGCCCCAGCCCCTTCCCAGCCCCCAGCTCCTCAGCTCCAGCCCAGAGGTCTGACCGTGTCTGCCAGCGCCTGGGCCTCATCTCCACGGGTTTTGTGCGTCTTGGCAAGGGGGGTCCTGGGTGTCAGAAAAGCCTCGGAGAGCTCGTAAGGGTGTTCAGCTAAGCTGAACGAAGTAAAGACACGTGTGTCCACTGAACCTGCCCGTGTCCACCACGCAGTTTCCGCAGAGAAAACGTGTGAGAGCTGCCAGGGAACCAGCGCATCTGCTAGTGCCAAGCGGCTCCTCCACCGGCACCAGCCGTGGGCGAAAGGGCAAGCCCACAGCTCGTGTGGACGGACGGGTGGACGCGGCGTGTGCTCTGTCCAGTGAGCTCACACTCAAGGAGCAGCCGTCTCTTTTACGAATGAAAGGCCCGCACGCAGGCCGCTTCTGCTTCAGGCAGGCCGTGCGCTGATCACGGCGCCCCAGCCCTCCTGTCAGTGTGATTGTAGCTCCTGTGGATTATCTGGTATGACTCGGTAGGTTAGTTTTTGGGTCTAGGAATGCTCAGTTTTTCCAAAGAAATTTATGGTAATTGCTCTTCAATTACGCCATTTGGGCTTACAAAAAGTCTCGTAAGCACCTCTGCTATGGAAGAGTGGTGGAAACCTGTATTTTACTTTCTTTTATTTATAATGTAGCAGGAAAAGCACCATCCCAAGCCCTTCAGAGTACGTGGTGGTTCTGAGGCCGAAATGCCAAGATGCTCAGGCCTCCCGTGTCACTGACAGCCAGGCTTCTCGCAGGCTGGGCGCCGACGTCACGGCAGCCGGTGACAGGGAGCCCGGGGCCAGCACTGAGCGCTGGGCCACGCCTTTCATGAAGCTGAGGGTAGGCTCAGATACGTTTCATGTTAGCAACTGTAAAGGTCCAGACATAAAACTTCCATTAGCTACTGAACTACAAGCCTGACAACTAAATAAAACAATTTTTATTTTTGCAACGGGAAAGATGCTCCTAGGAACCTATCCATTTTCTTAACAGTAACCCATTCTCGGGGAACATCTAGAAATCACTGTGCCAACCAGCGATCTCGGAAGCCTGTGAGCAAGTCGCGGCAGGAAACGGTCCCCGTGGCCCCCATCTTCTGAGCTACCGAGGCAGCAGCTCTCCCTCTTCTCCGACGACTGAACTCTTCTCATTCTTTTTGTTGTTGTTAATCCTCACCCGACAGTTTTTCCACTGATTTTATTTTAAAGAGAGTGGAAGGAGGGGGTGGGGGGGAGAGAGAGAGAGAGAGAGAGAGATGTAAGAGAGACACATCAATTGGTTGTCCCCCTCACAGGCCCCGATAGGACTGGGGATGGAACCTGCAACCCAGGTATGTGCCCTTGACTGGAAATCGAACCTGCAACCCTTTGGTACACAGGCCGATGCTCTAACCACTGAGCAAACAGGCCACAGTCGCTTTCTCATTCTTGATCAGAAACACAGAGCAAATACATTTAGTTACCAAACTCTAAATAGCTCAAAAATAAATAGAAATACTTTGAGATGAATTTCACTCACCAAAAGCTGACAGTTCTGCATAAAAGTGAACTCGACAATAGGGTTAGTGATTTTCACCTTTAAGCTTGTTATAATCCTTAGAAATGTAGTATTCTGCAGACTTGGAGTTTAAAGTACTGCTATTAATGTGTATAAAACCATTAAGACTGCATAACAGATACAAGCAGTTTTCAAAGAGTGGTCCCTAGATCCGCAGCAGCAGCATCACCAAGGAATGTGCTGGAAAGGCGAGTTCTGGGCCCAGGACTCCTGACTCAGGAGCTGTGTGGTGGGAGCAGCCACCTCTCCTGTGCCAAGTCCCCAGGCTCCGGGACATTTACAGTTTGAGCATCACTGACGTGGAGAGACAGTGATCCAACTGCCTGAAACTGAGTTCTGGCTAAAATTAGGATTTCAAGCCCTGGCTGGTGTTGGTCAGTGGTTAGAGCATCAACCGCACACTGAGGGGTCTCAGGCTCAATTCCCAGTCAAGGGCATGTACTTGGTTTGCAGTTTCGTACCTGGCCCTGGTCTTGGTGCATGCAGGAGGCAGCCAATGGATATTTCCTCTCTCTCTTCTCCCTCCCCCTCCCTCCCTTCTACTCTCTCTAAAAAAAAAAAAAAAAAAAAAAAAAAAAAAAATCAATGGAAAAAATATCCTGAGGTGAGTATTAACCAAAAAAAATTAGGATTTCTATAAGAAATATACAGGGTGGGGGAGAAGTGGGTTTACAGTTGTTTGTATGGAAAACAATACAGTACAAGAATAAACTGCGTTTCGCGTAGTCACAAACCTATTTTTACTCCACCCTGCAATCTGAAAAATATAGCGAGGAACTATGCTTTTGTTCTGTTCCTTCCTGACCAAGTAATTCTAATAGACCAAAAAAGAACAAGGGATGGAACAGAACTATTAGTGTGAATACTATGTGCAGTAATTATCTTTGGCAAGAGAGTATTTCTCTGTCAGAAACAACGTGTCGACGACAAAACGTTAGGACCTGCACACACCACGGTGGGAGGAGCTGCTGTCCTGGGGTCTTCGACTCTCACGGAGGGAAACGGCGCCTAAACGACAGGCGGACGCATCACGCGGTCCCCTCCGCAGACCCCCACCCCGTACTCCGCCACCTTCTGAATCACCTTCTCGAAAAGGCAGGATGTAGCAAATGAAAAAACAAAATAGGGCAGCTCGCCAGAATTCTAGTTCTGGTTGTTCCTACTTGTAAGTACAGCCTTGGAATAGGGGTGGACACATATCCCAGGATTTATGGTGGACACGCAGAGGACAGGTGAATTTCCTACATTTAATGGGTTATGGATGAGCAGGTAGAAGCATGACTGTCAAATACAGAAAGTGAGAAACGGTTTATTTCATCTTGAGCTGCTAAGGATGCATGACAATTACAGGTGAGAGAGGAGAGCAAAGGAGGAAGAGAGACGATGGGAGAAAGAACATCAGGGACTGAGATTCGGAGAGGAAACGCCACGGCAGGTCGCCCGGCTGGTTCCCGCGTTCACTGGTGAAACGTGTCTAACAGATACCCGCGCACAGCCGCACGTCACCGAACCGGAGGCCCTGGGGGTGGCAATGTTCTGGTTTGTTTTCCCAAAATATGCACTTCTCCCCGCAAAAGCACATATTCCTTGAATTCCCAGTCGGTGTATTTTTATCTTTCAAAACTGAAATATATTACATAGTTTTAAATGCAAAATACCAACAAGCAAGAGTCCAGCTTACTTACACTGTAACCACCAGGCGGCCTGCAAAAAGGACGCATCTTGAAGATGCGCTCGAAGACAGCTGCTCAGCTTATCCAGGGCCGGGCGTCCCGTGTGGACTCGAGGAAGGTTCCAGGCCCAAAGGCTGAGAGAAAAGAAGCCCTCAGGCGAGGATGCCGCCGAGCCCTCAGAGATGCCGAGGACGAGCCCTGTCCATCCTGCACACTGCGAGCTGGACGCAGGACTCTGGACCCAAGCCCTCCCCTGGCCTGTGGAGACGGAGAGCCAGGCTCTCCCCTGAGAAATGCAAGTGAGCAGGAAAAGGACCGAGGAGAGGAAAGTGGGTGGGGGACTCCAGCAAGAGGCAGCGGCAGTGGATGGAGGAACAGAAATAAGCAAAGGTTTGTCCATTTGTCCATCGGGCAGTTCCACAGCAGCCACGGGTGACAGGCTGTGAAGGAGAAGAGCAGCGACTGGCCTAATGCTGCCGTCGGGAGCAAAGCAGCACGTGCCTCAGAGCCCTGGCAGCAGGCGCAAGACCCATGGGGCAAGCCGCCCGCACCCACTCAGGCCACACGGCATCTCCAGACCAGCAGGCCTGTGGGTGCAGAGCCGGTGCCGGTCCCACGAGGGGCTGTCTGCTCCCACAGCCCTAGACCTGGAGGCCAGGCACACTGTTCGCAAGTGGCAGCTTGCTGTGGTGTAAGTTAGGACGGTGCACACCATCCGAAAGGGCCCCTAGAATGTGAAAATCAAATGTAAACAGCGTTTCAATTATGGAGACAGCCAGCCAGTCTGTAGCAATGTGAGGCAAACAAGACATGCCCGCGGCCAGTTCTCAGATGGCACCGCACAATGCAAGGGCCCTCCCAACCAGGACCTCCTTCAGGTGCCACCCGCACGCAGCGTCCACGTCCACGGAGAGCAGCAGGCCCCCGGAGGCCAGCCACCTGCAGGCCGCTGTTCTCACGCCCTCTTCCCGAGGACTCTCTTCCCGACAGGAGTCACCAGGAATGGGGCTGGTGTCTCCACACTGGGGCTGCTTCAGCCCCGCTCTACCTAAGAAGTCTCTTCAAACCCAGGGGTTCTGAGTCGAGATTTCACTTTTTGACATGGAATTACATTTACCCTTAGGGGCTCTGGATCCATCACTTTATATTGTAACTAGAGGCCCAGTGCACGAATTTGTGCATGGGAGGGGTCCGGCCCGTCCAGCCCCAATCGGGGTGGATCGGAGCTGGGCCTGTTGGGAGGAGGAGAGGGTGGGAGGTTGGCCGGCTAGCCGGCCGCCCCAATCGGGCCCGATCAGGGGCAATTGGCTGACGGGCCCTGCCCCCGATTGGGGTTGGGGGCTGATTGGGGGCAGGGCTGGCCATGGGGAGGGGCTGTGGGCGGTACCTGGCTGGCCACACCCCTGAATGGGGTGGGGGTGCCAATCAGGGACCAGTGGCCTGGGGGAGGGGCCATGGGTGGTTGGCCAACCGGCCCTGCCCCTGATGGGGTGGGGGGGCCGATCTGGGGTGAGGCCAGGGAGGGAGAGGGGCTGCAGGAGGATGGCGGGCTGGCCCCGCCCTCTATTGGGGTTGGGGGGGCAATCAGGGGCAGGGCTGGCAACGGGGGAGGGACTACAGGCTGATCAGGGTGGTGGGGGCCCATCGGGGGCATGGCCAGCTGGGAGGAGGGGCTGCAGGACGTTGTCTGGCCAGCCCCGCCCCCTATTGGGGTGGGGGGTGCAATCAGGGGTGGGGCAGCCAGGGGGAGGAGCTGCAGGAGGTTGGCTGCCCAGCCCTGCCCCCCATTGTGGGGGCCCGCTCTTGATTGGGGTAGGAGAGTACAATCAGGGGCAGGCCGGCAGGGGGTAGGGACTGCGAGGTTGGCTGGCTGGCCCCACCCCCTGATCGGGCCGGTTCGCTGGCCTTACTGGGTGTCATGGTGACTGGTCATTATGGCCGTTACGGTCGCTGGCTTTATCCTACCTAATAATAGACAAATATGCAAATTGACCATACCTCCGACATGCCCACAAGCCACGCCCACCATCCAATCAGAGCGAGCATGCAAATTAACCCAAACCAAGATGGCTACAGCCACAGAGAGCAAGGTTTCCTAGGTAACAGAGGAAGCCAAGCTTTCCGCCTGCCCTGGCCAGGCCTAAGCCTCCACTCAAGCTACAAAGTTTCAATTATAGAAGGTAAACTTATTCAAACAAATGGCGGCAGAATGGACCTTGAGAGAGCAGGCCAGGGTTGCCGCCGGCAACAGGGGAAGCAAAGTTTTCCGCACACCCTGGCCGGGCCCACCCGCTTAAGGCAACAAAGTTTCAATTATAACCCCAACAGAAATGGCTGCCGGCCTTGGAGGGAGCCCCAGGCTTGGCTCCGCTCCAGACTACAAAGTTTCAACTGTAGAAGGAAAATAAATTCCAGATACCAGGGCCTCCGCTTGGGTTGCCAGGGGGTGTGGCCCGCCTGCAAACCACCACAAGCCCCTCGCTCAGGCCGCCCCGTGCCCCAAGGGAACCCCCACCTGATCCGGAACACCCTTCAGGGCAAACCATCTGGCCCCCACCCCTGTACCAGGCCTCTATCCTATCTAATAAAAGAGTAATATGCAGATTGATCATCACTGCAACACACAATATAGCTGCCCCCATGTGGTCAAAGATCCTGCCCCCATGTGGACACAAGATGGCCACCACAAGATGGCCAGCAGGGGAGGGCAATTGGGAGGCACCCGGCCTGCAAGGGAGGGCAGTTGAGAAGGACCAGGCCTGCAAGGGAGGGAAGTTGGAGGTGATCAACCTTGCAGGAGAGGGCAGTTAGGGGTGACCAGGCCGGCAGAGGAGGGAAGTTGGGGGCAAACAGGCTGGCAATAGAATGGTTAGGGGGTGATCAGGCTGGCAGGCAGAAGCGGTTAGGGACAATCAGGAAGGCAGGCAGGCAAGCAGTTGGGAGCCAGCAGTCCTGGATTGTGAGAGGGATGTCTGACTGCCAGTTTAGGCCCGATCCCACCAGCGGGCCTAAACGGGCAGTCGGACATCCCTTGAGGGGTCCCATATTGGCGAGGGTACAGGCTGGGCTGAGGGACAACCCCCCTCCGTGCACGAATTTCGTGCACCGGGCCTCAAGTATATATATAGATTGCTTTTCCAGGGCTTCCTCTGAACGTCTGCTCAGAAGAGTTAAACGTGCTGCCGTGTGTCATTCTTCTGCCTCGAACAGATCTAAGGAAGCTGTGCACAGAGCTTATGTCACAGGAGAACCAGGTGATGTGAGGTCCTGCCAGGGATGATGAACTCTGGCAGCTGGATAAGAAACCTCGGAGTTCAGATTTCAGATGCAGTTAGCGATCAGGCGTGCGTGCGTGCGCAAACACATCCAGGGAGGCCGCTAACTCCACAAGCTGCCGACACCACGACGGTCTGATTCCCACCACTGTGGGCTCCTGCTGCCTCAGAAAGGAACACATCACGCTGCCTCTCGAGTCTCTGACGGGAAAAACATTTCTGTGGCCTTAACTCCTCACAGATCAAGCACACGAGTCTTGACTATGCACTCACTACCTGTGGCATCAGCCTTTTCAGAGGACAATCACAGCACACAGCACACAGCACACACTTACTAGTTGTGTAGTTTGCATTTAAAAACCTACACGGAAGCCTGCCAGAACCAAGGCAATGTAGTCACAATGAACTCTATCTATAGAACTCTTATTTTTGTTTTTTGGGGGCAGGGGTGTCTAACTATATGGAAGGTGTTTTTGCAAAGAGACCTGCAAAACCAGTTGAGTATTTCCATAACACTCACACATGTGCACACACATGCACATGCACACACAGGCACGATCCTGGCCCAGTTCCTCCACAGAGGCTCAAGCACATCCTCAAAACACAGACCCCAAATTTGCCGACTGCTGGCACTGCCCCTCCTGCAGGCCAGGCGGCCTCCGACCCCACGTGCACACACACGAACTCATCTCGCTCCGGAACTGCCTTTCCCTTCCGTCCTGTTCACAAATGCTCCCAAAGCCACTCAGAGGTGCACGGGGTGGCGGTGCCTGCGGCAAAGGCGACCTCAGGATGACACGATGCACGTGGCTTACAAAGAAAACCCAACCCACAAAGGCTGCGTCAGAGACCCGTGCCCGTCCGGCTGCGAGCAGCTGACATGTCTGGGACTCAGAGTGGAGACAGAGTTAACCACCGGGCCTAGGAGGGGTCACTAACAACGGGAAACGGAGAGAACATGATGTTTAGGTCTGCAGAACAGAAAGGGGAAACCTTGGTAAAGGGAAAAGCCGCCTTCACGAAGTAAAAACGCTCTCACCTTCCACCTGAGAGTGCGTCTCCTGGGGATACGTGGCGACCGTGGAGTGAGGCCCTACACGCACTGCGGACTTGGTGCTCGGAGCCGCATCTCACACGGGGACACTGGCCCGTCCTGCTCACCCGTCTGAGGAAGAGCCCCCCATGCTCTTGCTAATTCCGGTCTGTTCACACCATCCGCACAGGAACGGTGCACAGCTGCCACACTATGCACTGTACACACATGGACACACAGGCACACACACGCACAAACATGCACACACACGCACACACGTATGCACACACACATTTACTGTTTCTCCTGGAACCTCCCGGCGCCGGGCAGACCTCGCGCCCCAGGTCACTTACCGAGGACTCGCTGTCCCTGATGAGGAAGTCACCCTCGCGGCCCCGCTCGTTGAGGGCGCACTCGGCCTGGTGGCGGGTCACGTTCCCGTAGTACCACTCTCTGCCCGCGAAGCGCCCGCTGCCCGCGGGCCCCGGGTAGCTGATCTGCGGGGTGTGAGACGGGGGCAGGACAGGCCCATCGCTGAGGACCACCACATAGTTTTTGGGGACAAGGCCGACCTGCCCCCGGGCGTTTTTGCACTTCCACCACTCCGGGTCGTTCTCCGGCTTCTCAATCACCTCCATGGTCTCTCCCTTCTCAAAGTTGAGCTCCTCCTCGGTGACCGAGCTGAAGGGGTAGAGCGTCTGCACCACGTGCAGGACCCGCGCTCCCTGGCCATTGCTCACGGGCGCGCCCCGCCGCAGGCTCGGGAAACTGGGGGACTCCGCGGCCGCCTCGTCCACCTCCTCCAGGACATAGTTGGAGGGGAACCAGCCAATCTGCCCGTTGTAGCTGCCACGCCACCAGCCGTCGCTGCACTTCTCCATGACGGTGACGCGTGACCCCTTCACCAGGGACAGCTCGTCCTCCCGCTCGGCCACGTAGGCGAACTTGACGAAGGCCGGGATGTTGAGGTCGTAGATGCGGTCGGCGCCCCCATTGGCAGGGGACTCGGCGTCCGTGCTGGGCGTTGGGGACGCGTCCCTCGCGCTCGTCTTCCTCTTGGTCTTGCCCAGGCCTGTGGAGACACAACGGGGCTCAGTGGGCACCGGCGCCTGCAGCCGGCGCTGCTGGGCATCGTGGGCATCCTGCTGCCACCTCCCTGCCCATAGCACTCAAGGGGGAAAATCCGCCCCACCGGTGTGCCTCCGCGTTAAACGTGGACCCGTGAACCAGGTCACCGGTTGGACTCCCGGCCAGGGCACGTGCTCAGGTTGCAGCTGATCCCCAGTAGGGGCGTGAAGGAGAAAGCTGATCTATGATTCTCTCTCATCAATGTTTCTCTCTCTCCCTCTCCTTTCTCTCTGAAATCAATAAAATGTAAAAAAAAAAAAGGAGGGGGGATCCACCCTGGTTACAAACCAGGGTCCCTATCAGGAAAGTCACATGTTGATGGCTGCAATGAGGCACTACAAACTGAGAACTGCTAAAACTGATCTCTTAAAAAAATGCTAGAGTAACAGCAGCACGAAAGATAACAAAATAGTAGGAAGTTAATTTCCTTCCTAAATGACTAGAGAATTCCCGAGCCACTCAGAAAAAGAAGGTGTAAAGGCACAGACAGGATGTACTCACATCCTTGTACTGGGCAGCAAGGTGGACTGACTGGACTCAAAAGACCGGTTCTAGGAAGAGTCAGGTCTCAGCGAGCAGAGCTTGCACCAGCAGGGCCGCTCTGCCGCCTCCCCTCAGGCCAGGGCGCCCTCTCCGCCATCCTGGGACCCGTGCCCTCCCGGGGCTGCCCCTGGGCAGAAACCCGTACACTCTCCTTTCTTCTCATCTGGCAACTCTTTTCTTTCAAAACAAGGCTCATTTCCCACACAGGCTGTGATGAAGGCAGAATTTTTCTTATTGTGACCAAAATCCCACTTAGTGGATCATAAAACCCATCTGGTGGGTTGTGACCAGCCTGTGTGTGTGTATTGCTTTTTTCTTAGGGGAATAAAATGCAAAAGCCTAACAGTGCATCAAATACAGTATTGTTGCTTCCGGTATACATGTGAGTGAGTGAGGGTTGTAATGTGAAACTTATTTTTTCCAGAGCAGGAGGAACAATCTGAAAAGCCCTATGGCAAACACGCTTTTCCCTGGCGAGAATGCACGGGATTCTGAGCCTCTGGAGCCGGGGGCCTGGGGGAGGGCGGCACGGCGGGGCTGAGGGGGGCACGGGTGGGGCTGAGGGGGGCACGGTGGGGCTGAGGGGGGCACGGCGGGGCTGAGGGGGGCACGGCAGGGCTGAGGGGGGCACGGCGGGGCTGAGGGGGGCACGGCGGGGCTGAGGGGGGCACGGCGGGGCTGAGGGGGGCACGGCGGGGCTGAGGGGGGCACGGCGGGGCTGAGGGGGGCACGGCGGGGCTGAGGGCTGAGTGCTCCTGGGCCGGGGGCTGGCCATGCTCCTCAGTCTTCCAGACAGTTGGCTGTTACCACTTCTACCGGAGTCACGAGCAGATTCTGATGGTGTGGAAACTGCAGCCATTGCAGATTTTTAAAAAAATATATATTTTATTGATTTTTTACAGAGAGGAAGGGAGAGGGATAGAGAGTCAGAAACATCGATGAGAGAGAAACATTGACCAGCTGCCTCCTGCACACTCCCCTACTGGGGATGTGCCCGCAACCAAGGTACATGCCCTTGACCGGAATCCAACCTGGGACCCTTGAGTCCGCAGGCCGACGCTCTATCCACTGAGCCAAACCGGTTAGGGCCATTGCAAATTTTTATTTTATTTTATTTTATTTTATTTTATTTTATTTTATTTTATTTTATTGTATTTTATTTTATCTTATTTTATTTTTTTATTTTATTTTATTTATTTTATTTATTTTATTTTATTTTATTTTATTTTATTTTATTTTATTTTATTTTATTTTATTTTATTTTATTTTATTTTATTTTATTTATTTTATTTTATTTTATTTTATTTTATTTTATTTTATTTTGTTTTGTTTTGTTTTGTTTTGTTTTGTTTTATTTTATTTTATTTTATTTTATTTTATTTTATTTTATTTTATTTTATTTTATTTTATTTTATTTTATTTTATTTTATTTTATTTTACTTTTCCAAATGACACTAACGCACTTTAGCAGGTAGCTTGCAGTTCGCTCTCCTTTACTCCTTAGACTGGAGTAAAGACAGGATGATCCCACGCACAGGCTGTGCTCTGCTCCGGGCTGAGCAGCGGGTCCCCCGCCGTGCGGGCAGCTGGGCGCCGCCTTCCAGAGCAGACCGCCCAGGCCTAGGATTCTGCCGCCCGCGGCACGTGCCAGTTTGGCGTCACAGCGGAGCCAGGAGACTGAAAGGCACTCGGCCGGCCGGTGAGGTGACAGCACGGAGAGGTGGAGTGGCTTTCAAGTGAACACATCAGCTCCTGAAGCTCCCCACGCCCACGGCTCCCCGTGGTGCCCCGGCGAGTGCACGCGAGCGCGTGGGGGACGCAAGAGCAAGCCAGCCGGGACGTGGCACCAGGTCAGAGAGTGATTTCTACTTAAGAGTTAACTTGCTCACATCAAAACGTGAACGTCCAAGTCTTAAAACGGATCCTTTATGCGATTTCCAACCTCGGAGGGTTCGCCCGGCCCCGAGAGCGTGGTGACCCTCAGCTCCCCGACCCGAGGCAGCGGTTCACGGGACCCCCCCTCAAAGGCTCAGCGCTGCGCACCTCAGAAAGTGCTCCCCATCCTGAAGCCGAAACCTCCGGGCAGAGTCCAGTTACTGGTAACAAACATTTCAAGAAATCACATTTAAAAGCAACTTTTTAATGGACCTTTGCAAACTTATAACAAAAGCCACATGAAGAAAATACCGATGGAAGATCAAGCTTTGGCATCTTCACCAGGACACGGAGGTGTCAAGACCACCGAGCAGACACAGCTCAGCATAACACGGCTGAAGACACGCGCAGCGATTTAGACGCACATGCTGCTCTGTCGGCCGGCCACCCTGACTCTGGGAGAGCGAGCAACGAGGCGGCCCCTCTCTGCCCACGTGGAGTTTATTTTCTCCATCAAGACTGGACGTTGCACACAGCAGCCACGCCACGGGAAACGGACCGGTTTTCCTCTAACGTGACCTCGGAGTCCCTGAGACCACGCGGGGTGGGCCTGGGGCGGTCACGGCAGCGACGGAGCACACGGCCTGGGAAACCCGCGGGTGCTCTGGGCAACGACTGCGCCTCTGTGTCGTGTTTCCTCACCCATCAGTGTGGGCGATGAGGGCACCGGGTCAGCTGGCTGCGGCTGCCACAACACAGCCAGACTGGGGCTGGCACAACAGAGGCTGACTTTCTCACACGTCGGAGGGCTAGAAGGAGAGGAGGGCTGGTTCCCTCGGAGGCCTCCCTCCTTGGCTCGAGACGGCTGCCCTGTGTCTTCACATGGCCGTCCCTGCGCGTGTGTGTGCATGCGTGTGCGTGTGTGTGTGCGCTAATTTCCTCTTCTTACCAGGTCGCACTGGATCAGGGCCCACCACAAAGACCTCGTTTTAACTTAATTACTCCTCAGAGCCCTGCACCAAATACAGTCACAGCGGCTTCCCGGGGAGGTGGACGTGAACGTGTGGATTTTCGGGGTGTAGCAGCCGACGTCAGGGACCTGATTTGGAGTCTATGCACCCAGCACAGGAAGTGCTCTAGGGCGATAAGAATCACTTTTATGAACAGCCGGGGCTTCGCATTTTCTCTCAGAACAGCCTTTTACCGGAAGAGGACTGCAGTCCCTTCTGAGTGCCCGTGGCCTGGCCCTGCCAGCGCCCGAGAGCCACCAAAATAGAAAGCGCCTGTCAGGGGTGTGGGACCTGGGAACCTTATTCCACGGCGCAGTGCAGCGACATTCAAGAGACAGGTGTCGGCACAGGGAGGAAGCCGACCCTCCGGACACCCACAGGCCCAAACCTCACAACACTCCTGTGCAGGGTGGGCCTCCCCCATTTCAGATGCAGAAAGGTCCTAAGGGAGGTCTGGGAACTGGCCCAACACACACGCAGCGGAGGCTCCGACCCGCGCTCCCGACACAAACGGCCAAGCACACAGCTTGGTCAGAGGCTGATGTGCCGCAGGCTCTGTGGGCGATGAACGTGGGACTCTGAACTGGGGCGCTCTGACAACGCCCCTGCCCCTCCCAAAGAGCGAGGAACCCTGCCTCTGATTCTAGGCCGTGAAAATGGCCCTGTGCCTCCAGGTGGAAGTGGGGCTGAGGTTGAGGGAATCATGAGTAGCCATGTGACCACCGCCATGTCTCAATGTGGAACAGGCCACATGCGTGTGAGCAGGGACAGCAGTGCTGCTGTGTGTCCGAGGAGAGGACACGTGTGCACATCAGCCTGAGCCCCAGATGACCCCACGTGTCTGGGCTCCAAGCAGCATCTCTAATTTGAAGGAAAATCTGTTCCCTCGCAGGGCAGCCTGCCGTCCCCACTCCCCACGTGTGTATTTCCATTAACATCTTCTCCTTCGTTTCTTTTCCTTTAACGAAAGTCACACCACCTACTTCTCTGTTGTAAGAAAAATGACTGAACTCCAGCGTGTTTTTAAGAAGGACCAGGTGAATTTTTTTCTCTTAAAACTTTATGTATTTTCCCAAAAGGAGAGGCGAATCCGCACACTCACTTTGCGAAGTCTCAGGCCACCTTTATCACTGGAAGTGAACAGGAGTAACCATCCTGCCGCCCAGAAGCCCCGCTGAGCAGCTGGTGCTCACACCCTCTGCACCAGTTTTCCGAAGAACATACTTTCCAGCACTTCCCCTTGGGGCCTGCCCATCTTGGCCCAACTATGACTTCCTGTGTACCTGGGCCGTGCACGGGAAGAACTCCCAGGATGGGCCCGCGTGGCCTGGCCGACCCTACCCCACCCTCTCCTCGCAGGTCCAGGAGCCGGACCCAGGCAGGGCGCAGGCAGCTCCAGTCAGCACACGCAGTGGCGGCACAGACCCGCGCTGGAATGCCGAGCACGGGGGAGCAGTAGCGGGTTTTAGCAAGATTCGGGGCTTCAAATGACATGCTTTTTTCTTTAGTTCTAGAGTTTACCATAAAATCACCCGCACAGGGAGCTGTTCCTGCAGCGGCGTCGCGCAGATCATTTCATGAGTGAGGACATCTAGAAGGCGAGCATCCACAAGCCTTCCCGCCCGCCGCCCTCTGCGGAGCGATGCTCTCCTCCACAGCTTCTCAATGTGCACAAACTGCAACAGCTTTGCACGAAGAAAGAACAAAGAAGGAATGGAAATCACGTTTAAAAAGAGAAAGTAAGACACGGTCTCATGTGGCATGAGCTCAGGAGTGACCAGGATTCTAACTTCTACACTGGTTAGGCTCTGCAAACATTCCCGTCCCCTCGAATCTACAACCATGAAATTGTGGCATTTAAGATCCAGAAGAAATCTTACACTGCTCAGCTGCTTCAGGCTGCTGCTGTGGGAGTGGCCTGGGGTCCTGTGTGTGCTGCCCTAGAGACCGGTGGGCAGAAGACCCCAAACCCCCTTACCCCAACATGCCCCCCAGCAGCTCCAATGCCAGGGGTGCTGGCCAGGAGGGGCCGGGCAGTGCGCTCCTCAGAGGAGTGGGTGAAGGTCTCTGAGAGGCCAGACCCCAGGTCCCCAGGCCAGTCCGCAGCCAGGCTGGCCAGCAAGGGCGCGGCCCGAGGATGGGCTGCCTGCACAGCACTGGCTTGTGGCCCAGGAGGACATAATAAGCTCTTTGACGGAGCTCCCTCCATCACTGTCACATTAGAGACCAGCCACAATGTGTGCAATGAACTTTATTTGCATCTATACTAATAAAAGGGTAATATGCTAATTAGACCGGGAGACTGGACATCTTCCTACCTTCCGACTTCCTTCCCCAAAAGCCACGGTGGTGGGGGCCGAGGCAGAGGTGGTTAGGGGTGATCAGGCCAGCAGGTAAGGGCAGCTGGAGGCCATCAGGTGGGCAGGGAGGGCAGTTGGGGGCTATGAGGCCGGCAGGGGAGGGCAGTTGGGGGCTATGAGGCCAGCAGGGGAGGGCAGTTGGGGGCCATGAGGCCAGCAGGGGAGGGTAGTTTGGGGCCATGAGGCCGGCAGGGGAGGGCAGTTGGGGGCCATGATGCCGGCAGGGGAGGGCAGTTGGGGGCTATGAGGCCGGCAGGGGAGGGCAGTTGGGGGCCATCAGGCTGGCAGGGGAGCGGTTAGGAGCCAGCAGTCCTGGATTGCAAGGGGGATGTCCGACTGCCGGTTTAGGCCCGATGGGGCCTAAATGGACAGTCGGACATCCCCCGAGGGGTCCTGGATTGGAGAGGGTGCAGGCTGGGCTGAGGGGATCACCCCCCCACCCGGTGCACATATTTCATGCACTGGGCCTCTAGTATAATAATAATAAATAATGTGTGCACCAACAGGAATGCTACTTCTTACTCTGTGAGCAGACAGCATAATTTTAAATGACTAATAGCTGAGTTGAATTTAACATTACAGGCATACCTCCTTTTATCGTGCTGTGCTTTACTGCACTTCAGAGATGTTGCATTTTTTACAAACTGAAGGCAAGACCCTAAAAGACTCAGACTACTCACTTTATTGCATCACTCACTTTATTGCAGTAGTCTGGAACCAACCCTGCAACATCTCCGAGGTATGCCTGTGCACTTGTCAGCTTTTGTGAAAGTTTGTGGCACCAAGCTACTAAATCTCTGACCCTGAGTTACCTTTTCACTGACAACAATAAGCAATTTTAACATTCCTGAATAAAATTACATGCATGAAAGGCTGAGTTCTAACAAAAGTTTGACTGTGTTATCCATGTTAATGATAATGATTTTAAAGTCAAAATCTCTCATGTGCTCCTTGTAAGACCAAGGAATGGTAAACAGACGATTTTAAAATATGCTCTAACTGTCAGCTTCCAGTGTAGTTCTGCAGATTTAAGATGCAGTCAGACAAGTTTGATCATTCAGAAATATACTCAAGCCGATTCACTTAGACTTGATGCACTGTGCACGAAAAGGGGGCCGCAGGTAAACCTGGCAGGCTCAGGGGAGGCCTGCGTGGCAGCCTGACAGACTCAGAGACCGAAAGTAACCACACGGGTGGTGTGAAATTAAAACTTCCGAACCAAAAGCAGAGCATGGTGGGGAGTCAGTCTTTACTGTGACTGAGCCTGCTCAGTGTCTCTCTGCATCTAAGATGCCTCTGGAATGTCAGTAACCCCTTTGTCCAGACCCCTCAGGACACACGCACCAGAGCAGGAGACTACTGAACCCTATTGTTACTCTGTCCCGAATACCATCTGTATGTGTAGTAAATGTTCACTATCCCGTACCCCCAATATAAAAGTATGTGTCTCTCTGTTTTACTCTTTATCCAATCCCAGAGGTTTCCCTGCTTTGCTTTCCCCTGTCCCCTTAATTGACCATCAGTGGATTGCATGTAACCCCCTTACACCTCCTTCTTTGACTCTAATCTACACTAATAAAAGAGAAATATGCAAATTGCCCGTACCTCTGTGACACCCACCAGCCAATCAGGAGTGAGTATGCTAATTAATCCAACAAAGATGGCAGGTTAATTTGCATATACAGGCATGGAATGGCAGGGCGGGGTGGGACTCCTGCTATGAGGGGGAGGGCAGGGGGTGGAGGGAGCTACAGGAGCGGCACTCCAGCCGGAACGGAGAAGACTGAAGGCTCCAGCCGGAGCGAAGACAGAAGGCGGCGGCCAGAGTGAAGGCCTGGGTGCCAGGTGCCAGAGGAAGGAAGGCCTATTGCATAAATCTTCGTGCAACGGGCCTCTAGTGTATAAAATAAGCTGCAAAACTGCCTTCTCAGGAGCATTTTCTTAATCCGTTAAGATTTTGCTTTCCAGCAATTGCTATCAATTTGGCTCAAATTAACTCATAAAAACTCTCTACCAGACAGTATCCAGTTTTAGGAGCTCTCGGCAAAGACATTTTATTTTTGTTACTAACTGATCTGTAACATGAACCACCTTTAACTAGAAAGCTTTCTTGTACTTAAAATGCCAGTTATACTAAGTTAAGAATACAGGTTATTAATTTGTGGGAGTTCCCCCATTTGAGTTAGGACCTATTATTAAAGTCATCTAAAAATTACAAAAGGCTTTTGTTATTAAATGCTAAGAAGATCTGACAAGATTTGATTAAGGTATAAAGTAACTGAAATAAGTTTTCATATCAGAGTTAGAACATAATGTTTGGCTTCTAATAGCTTTTCATCCTACATAATAAAAAGGTAATATGCAAATTGCATCACTCCGCTACGCCCACAATTGGGCCAGCTGGAGGCGCGGGGGGCGGGACTCAGGGTGGCTGATGGGCTGGCAGTAGGAGCTGGGGGCGGGTCCCCGCCCCCCGCTCCTCCCGCCGGCCTAAAGGGCCGGCGCTGCTGGAGGACCCATGGGGCCGGTGGAAGAAGCCGGTGGCGGAATTCGGGGTGGCCGATTGCGTGGCTGCCGGCACCAGTTTTCCTCTGGCCACCCCCCAGATCAGAGCGCTTCCTGAGTCCTGCCCTCAGCCTTTGGGAGGTGCTCTGATCGGCGGATGGCCAGAGGAAAACTGGTGCTGGCGGGAGGCGCTCTGATCGGCGGGTGGCCAGACGAAAACTGGTGCTGGCGGAAAACTGGTGCTGGCAGCCAGGTGAAGGAAAGTCTATTGCACGAAACTTCGTGCAACGGGCTTCTAGTATTATTATATGTGTATATAATTTATATTTAGTAAAAACTAGATATGCTGGCAAGATTCAGAGAATATCCAGTTCTAACATTTATGATAAAAATATTTCAACATATAAAGGGGAAAACCTCAAGTTTACTAAACTTAAGATTTTTTAAAGGATGACCATTTAAGATCAATGCATTCAACCTCACTAGCTGCTAGGGAAATGCAAATCAAAACTACAATGAGATACCACCTCACACCTGTTGGAGTGGCCATTATCAACAAGACAAGCAATAACAAGTGGTAGAGAGGTTGTGGGAAAAAGGGAACCCTCATTCACTGCTGGTCAGAATGTAAACTGGTACAACCACTATGGAAAGCAGTCTGGCGATTCCTCAAAAAATTAAGAACAGAGCTACTGTATGATCCCACTCCTGGGTACATACCCCAAAACCTCGAAATCATGTTTTCAAAATGATATATACACCACTATGTTCCATGCAGCACTATTCATGGTGGCCAAGACATGGATAAAGAAGATGTGGTAGCTATACATGATGAATACTACTCAGCCATAAGAAAGGATGAAAGCCTGCCATTTGCAACAACATGGATGGACCTTGAGAACATTATGCTAAGTGAAATAAGTCAGGCAGAAAAAGCTAAGAACCATGTGATTTCACTCATGTGTGGGATATAAAACTGGAACTCATGGACACAAACAGCAGTGAGGTGGTTGCCAGAGGGAAGGCAGTCGAGGGTGGGGGTGGAGGAGGCCAGACATATGGTGACAGAGGATGATTTGACTTTGGGGGGTGGGCACACAGTGCCATATACAGATCCTGTAACCACGAAATCTATACTTGAAACCTACATGATCCTATTAGCCCAAGTCACCCTAATACGCTTAATTAAAGAAGATCAACACAGTGGCTCTCAGCTGTTGTTTCATCTGCTCAGCAGCCTTCTCTTCAGCCAACTCCTGTCTGTGGCTTCTGCAGGGCTCCACCGCGCGGCCACGGGAGGCCGAGCTCCTCAGGACCAGTGCTCACGGGGGGCACCATCCTGGGCACCCACACCTGTGGGCCTGTGTGGAGCATGAAGGGGAGGGCAGGGATGAGGCCCAGGGAGAAAAAGACAGAACCCAGATGACACGCGTTGAGCCCCTCCGTCTAACCATGATTCCCAATGTTGCGAGATAAATCCTCTTTAAATTTTCTCTGCCTCTTCCTTCTTTTTTTGCTGTATCTACCTTCTGTCACTTCACTTAAGAACTCTGGAAAAAACACAAAAAAAAACCCACAACCCTTCTCCAACTCTCACTTCGCTCCCCCTTCCAGCCCTTAACTATGCCAAACTTTATTCCCACTCTTATCTGAGGAGGACATGTTCCAAGACGCCCTGAGGCCACAGAGTACTGAACCCTGTATATATTGCTTGTTTCCTATACATACGTGCCGTGATTAATTTATCCATTAGGCACAGTGAGAGATTCCCAACAGTAATATGCTAGACCAATTTTAACAACATACTGCAATGGAAGTTGTGTGAATGGCTCTGGGCCCTTTAAAGTAAAATAAAGGGACATGAACACAGTATCACAGCACTGGGACACCGAGACAGTTGATCTGATAACCGGGCGGCTACTGAGTGCCACAGGGGTGGGGTGGGGGGTGGCGCGCGAATACAGCGTGGATGGTTCCTATCCCCAGACAGCGTGGGACAGCGTGAGTCTTCATCATACTATTTAGAACAGCATGCATGCAATTTAAAACTTATACTTTGTTTATTTCTGGAACTTTCCATTTAATATTTCCAGATGCAGTTGACCCCAGATAACTGAAACTGCGGAGGCAAAACCGTGGTTAAGCTGGGGGCCTACTGATTTGGGTAAGTTGAAAAGGGCGCAGCAACACAGTAACTCCTCGATATAACGGGCTAATTCGGGCAGGGGTGTCCGTGAACGTCAAAGGCCGGACATGATGAAGCAGGGTTTCCGAATGGGTATGTTAAAAACATGGACAAATTAGTTAGTTTACCTACACTGACTTATGTAGATGTGTCTGTGTGATTAAAAGTAAGTAGGAAAAGTTCCGTTTCACAGAAAAGCTTCCTGTATGCATTACAGTAATTTTAAATTTATACTGAATAGGCCTAGTCAATGCGTGCGTTCACCTGTCACCTCGAATAAACAAATGCACAGGCTGGGCGTGGCCTAGCGCACGTGGAACACGGGCCAACGCAGTTAAACGGCTGCAGAAGTCACGCCCCGTGACAACAGCACCCCTTACCATGCACGAGGCGGTGTGATCACCGGCTAATCAGTCCCTAACACTATGAGCAGCAGCCCTGGATTTAAATACATAGACTATAGTTGTAGATATGTAATATTTATTTATGTCAGCGAAATTACTACAGTATTTTTTCCAACATATGGCCTAGTCACTAAAATTGGTTAAAAATAACAGTGAATTAATAACAAGAATATAGCCTGTTAATTTAATTATAAGCAAATCTTGGTTAAAAGCATTTAAAGATTAACAGGGTGTTAATTTTCACATGACATCCTGGGAATGCGGTCTGTTAGATCTGAAGTCCGTTAAACCGAGGCCTGCAAAATCGAGGTTTCCTGGGCTCGGCAAGCAGCCAGGTTTGGGTGTGGGAGTGAGGTGGGTGCTGGTGGAGGGACAGACATAACCACTGGCCAGGACTAACCAGCCGCTGGGCTGGTGCACGTGTTTCTTACACCCACAGAATCTTGGGATTAACATATTTACCGCCACAGGAACCATAAAGAGAACTCTGTGACACTGGATGGACATCAGGCCTCGGCACCAATACCTCTAACCTCGGTGTTCTAAGGCCCCAGATTTGGCTCGGGAGGGCCCAGATGGCTTCCCTGTGGCCAGTTTCTTAGGCGTGGTTGTCGGAGACACTCCAGGGCAGCCAAGAGACTGGGGCAGGCTCATCAGTCTAGCACAGTGGTCGGCAAACTCATTAGTCAACAGAGCCAAATATCAACAGCACAACGATTGAAATTTCTTTTGAGACCAAATTTTTTAAACTTAAACTTCTTCTAACGCCACTTCTTCAAAATAGACTCGCCCAGGCCGTGGTATTTTGTGGAAGAGCCACACTCAAGGGGCCAAAGTGCCGCATGTGGCTCGAGAGCCCCAGTTTGCCGACCACGGGTCTAGGACGATTTCAGACAAGGCCAGACTCAGCTGCTGCAGTCAGCATCCACTCCTTTCGTCACACAGGGGCTCAGGATGCTAACTGCTGGAGAAGGGAGGACGTGTGTGCAGAAGAGAAGACAGGCCACCGGGCTGTAAGCGAGGTGTGAAGGAGGCCTCGGGCCACCCCTGGAGTGGGACATGGGGCTGGAGGGCAGGGCAGGCAGCAGCCAAGACATGTCCCCCCGCAGCTGGCAGAACTGAGTCGGGCAAAGCAAAGAGCTCGTCAGCCCAACTTTCTTCTGAGCGTCACACTGGCAGAACATTTACCTGACACCATGGACTCACCGCTAGGAACTGGAGATGCTTCCAGAAGAAATCTGAGTTCCTAACCACTTCCCAGATAAAGGACAGCTTTTTGGGTCTTCCATGTCCCTCTCTGGGCACCAAGTTCATTCACAAAAATCCCATGGCTGGTTAGCCAGAGACGAGTAAGATTCCTCAGGGAAGGAACAACCTAAGACGGGCACAGTCGCATAGGGGCCATCAGGAGAGAACTTGGGGGTCAAGAGAGGTGGGGCACAGACCTTCACCCCCCAAGTTTGCAGGGGCCTGAACCCTCACCCTTGATGAAGGAGATCTCCTGCCCCCATGGCTGCTCAGCTTCACATGCCCAGCTCAAATTGGGACCCAGGTAACAGAGACTTGGCCGACAGCAAATGCCCTCTCACTGCAACAAGACTTGATGGAGATGTCTTGCACCCATGATCCGGGGAACTGGGGTCTATGATATCTAAATCCAGCCTAGCACCAGGAATGCTCAGGGCCTACTCAAGAAGGCAAATAATCCTCTCCACTAATAATTACAGGGTAAAACAAGATGGTTGTTAGAGTATTAAATTTGACAGTAAAATAGTAGTCAAGTTTTCAGACTAATTTAAATTGGCTAATTGAATATTCTAGAAAAATCAATTGTACTGGACAAAAACGCTGTTCCTAAAGTGTTAACTAAAATTTTTATTGGTAGTTCATCTCATGGTAAAATTGCATAACATATAATGAACCTAAAGCAGTCACATTTTAGTGCAAAAAAGTAAAATTTAAAAGCTATCAAGATTACAGCATAAAATTTCCAAAAGCCTCCCAATATTTAAACCAAAAAAGGGGGAATAGTAGAAGAATATCATGTAAGGAAAAATATCCTGTAAGTAAATTACATCTAGAAAATTTTTACTTTAGAAAATTAACTTTCATTTGTAATGCTAACAGCAAGACACCCAGGTAAAACATACATGGTGTCAAAACAAGCCAAAGGAAAATCGTTTGGGCAAAAAAATGAAAAAGGATCGCAAGTCAAATTTATAGAAAATATTCCTTTATTAACTTTTGGTCGAGAATATGTTTGTATATTTTCAGAAAACAACTCCGAGACATGTGGATTCCTGCAACAGAGAGGAACTGACAGGAGTGCTCCAGCCATGAAGTCAGAAGAGAAACAGTCCAGAGATGGAAGATGCTGACGACGCATACTAGCAGTCAGCAGCTGTGCGTCACTGCAGGTTGCTCAGGAAAGAGAAACAGAGATGGAAGTCCAGAGATGGAAGATGCTGACGACGCATACTAGCAGTCAGCAGCTGTGTGTCACTGCAGGTTGCTCAGGACCAAACCAGAGAGGGTCGGACCTGCATTACCACCATTTGTCCACCATCCAGAACTAAAATATCATTGCTGTTATGTACACATAAACAACTGTTGGACATAGAAATCGGGACTCAAAAGAACTGTTGGCCCAGAAAGAAACTCACTATAGACTGATTCATTTGCCTCTCAGCATAACCATTATTGCTTGTCTCATTTTCGGCTCCTATAAGTGTATTCCTAGTATCACATGAGCTCACTCATCTAGGGGGAAAGATGAACAACATAGACTGAAGAACAAGAATAGCATTGATCAGACTGTCAGACCTCAGAGGGAAGGTAGGGGAGGGTGGGGACAAGGGAGATAGATCAACCAAAGGACTTGTGTGCTTGCATATGAGCCTAACCAGTGATCACGGACAACAGGGGGATGGGGGCATGCGTGTGGGGGAGTTTGGGATGGGAATGGGGGGGGGGGGTTGATGACAAATATGTGATACCTTAATCAATAAAGTAATTTAAAAAAAATCCCAGCCTTATGGGTGCCCCAGCCTTAGGGGTGCCCCAGCCTTAGGGGTGCCCCAGTCTTAGGGGTGCCCCAGCCTTAGGGGTGCCCCAGCCTTAGGGGTGCCCCAGCCTTAGGGGTGCCCCAGTCTTAGGGGTGCCCCAGCCTTAGGGGTGCCCCAGCAGCCCCACCCACTCTGTAAGGTCCTGACAACAAGAGGGGACACAGCCAGGATGTGGTGGGAACAAGGGAAGCTGAACCTGACGCTGGGCCTGGAAACCGTCCTCTAGCGGCTAACATGCAGCTTCTAAAAGTGAAAGCCAGGGTCTCTTCCAGCTGAGTCAATCCGCACGCCTCTGACCGGGTCGCAGGCATCTGGCCCGTGGGAACACCCCGGCTTATCAGGGGAAGCTCAGCCTTCCCCACCCGCAGCCTCAGGAGCACCCACCCACCTCTACTCAGCACCCACTCACTGCACTGCCTCTACCTCCCGGAGAAAGCCCATCTTAGTCCCTTTGTGGCCTCAGGGCCTGGCATTCAATAGATGCTTGCTCAGGTGATAAACTCCACTCTGTCTCATCACCACTATGTCACACACTCCTCCATCCTTCCAGACTGACCTCCGGGGGCACCCGCCTGTGTTGCCAGGACTGTTGACAAGACTACTTAGGAGCAGACTGATGTTGCACCCAGCAAACCGCCCCCCCCCCACCTTCTCCCCCCGCCCAAGTGCACACCAAGCCCTCCCAACGACTCTTTCTTCCTCCCCCTTCAACAGAACCGTGAGACCCCCTGTGTGCCGGACACTCGCACCCGTGAGGCCAGAGGCCAGGGTGGAAGGCCCAGCTCTAGCTGGGCTGTGTCTGAGCGGTCCAAGGTACACTGGTTCCTGAAGCACCCCCTCTCTGCTCGCCCCCAAACTGGAATGAATGGAGGAGACTGCCTTCCATCGTTCCTAGGCATGTGCATCTCAGGTGTTGTCCCAAGAACAGGGAGGGGGGAAGGGGGGGGAGGGAGGGAGGGGGCGGAGGGAGGGAGGGGGGGAGAAGGCAACTCCTAGGTTGCAAGGAGCTGCCATCTCTGAGGCAAACTCACACTGACTGGGGAGGGGCTGCCAGTTGAAGGAGGGACAAAGGAGCTAGTCCCCATCCCTAGGACCACCCCCCCCCCCCCAGTAGGCAGATGTCAGAGGACTAGCTCAGAGGGTCAGGGGTCAGGGTCAAAGGGCCCACCACACACAGGTCCCTGTGTCCAGGACTCTGGACTGGAATTTCCATCCTTGCTCATGAGAAAGCCCGTTCATCTGTGAGCAGGCAGGCAAATAACATGACTGAATATTTAGTCTGAACAACATGGTTTGGAAGTACAGAACTCTCCATCAAATGTGAAAGTCAAATGGCAACAGATGCCAATGAAGAGAATTCTTTTAAAATTTTAATGAACAATACATATTTAATACTTCTCAACACATGTACTGGATCCATCAGCACAAGCATTTTTTAATATGCAAAAGGGTGTACGAGACATGGCAGTATTTGACATTCTGCAATATTAACATGTCAGCCCTCTGGCAAGTTTAGTACATGCATCTTCCCCAGACCACACCCAGGTAAACAAACGTGCCAAATAAAGGAAGATGAGAACGGGGCAGCCTATCCATGCAGGGGCCAGGGGCGGGCAAAGGCTCCCGCCAACTTCCTCAGACCACACACCACGCCCAGCCTCTGTGCCGACCAGCGTCAGACCTCGGCCAGTCGAAGGTCTCTACTCCTCGGTTCCAAGGACGGCCGTGACACTCGTGGGCCTTAGCCTTGTGTCTGGTACCCAGCAAGAGCCCAAACGGCAGCTGACATGTGCTCAGTGCCATCATTACGTCATCTAACCGTTTGCCTTTCCCCTTGAGGACAAAGGCAGGGCCAATGGGACAGACAGGTGGTGCTTTCTCAACTGAGGTGCCACAGCTCTTCTTTCCCTGAAGCGTGCCGGGGCAGGTCTCCCACTCCTGCTCTTGGCTACGGCACGGACAGGCACCGAGAGGATGCTCAACAACGCAAAGTGGGCCTTCATGCCGGAGCGAAAGCCCCATTTCCAAGTCAGAGCAGGCAGCAAGGCTGGGAGGCCACACGCTGCCTTCAACAGGCAACACTGGTCACCGAGACGCAGGCCCTGTGGAGTCACGGGCTCGCTCCTGCCTGCGCTCCGGGGGCGGGCACGGCGGGGACCGGGCCCCTGCCTGCGCTCCGGGGGCGGGCACGGAGGGGACCGGGCTCCTGCCTGCGCTCCGGGGGCGGGCACGGAGGGGACCGGGCTCCGGCCTGCGCTCCGGGGGCGGGCACGGAGGGGACCGGGCCCCTGCCTGCGCTCCGGGGGCGGGCACGGAGGGGACCGGGCTCCTGCCTGCGCTCCGGGGGCGGGCACGGAGGGGACCGGGCTCCTGCCTGCGCTCCGGGGGCGGGCACGGAGGGGACCGGGCCCCTGCCTGCGCTCCGGGGATGGGCACGGAGGGGACCGGGCTCCTGCCTGCGCTCCGGGGCCGGCACGGAGGGGACCGGGCTCCTGCCTGCGCTCCGGGGGCCGGCACGGAGGGAACCGGGCTCCTGACTGCGCTCCGGGGGCCGGCACGGAGGAGACCGGGCTCCTGCCTGCCTGCGCTCCGGGGGCCGGCACGGAGGGACCGGGCTCCTGCCTGCGCTCCGGGGCCGGCACGGAGGGAACCGGGCTCCTGCCTGCGCTCCGGGGGCCGGCACGGAGGGAACCGGGCTCCTGACTGCGCTCCGGGGGCCGGCACGGAGGAGACCGGGCTCCTGCCTGCCTGCGCTCCGGGGGCCGGCACGGAGGGACCGGGCCCCTGCCTGCGCTCCGGGGGCCGGCACGGAGGGGACCGGGCTCCTGCCTGCGCTCCGGGGGCGGGCACGGAGGGGACCGGGCCCCTGCCTGCGCTCCGGGGGCCGGCACGGAGGGGACCGGGCTCCTGCCTGCGCTCCGGGGGCGGGCATGGAGGGGACCGGGCCCCTGCCTGCAGCTCTTGGCCGTACATCGGTGTGGCTTTGTGGACGCGCCAGCCGGGACCTGCCTCAGCTGTGAAGACCGGGACAGCACTGAGCCTGCCTGACTTTCAGAGGAAAGCTCTGGGCCAGGCTGTCTCCAGGGCCCTTCCCGGCATCTGGTCTACACACAGCCCGGCTCTCAGCTGCACGTCACCTTTCCACTGGACTGGACGTGTGAGGCTATGACAAAGCCCCCGGAGGAACACAAGTCTGGAGCCTCACAGCCATCTTGCTTTTCACAGCCATCACTCTCTGCTTTTCTTAGCTCTTAGATGAAACATTAAAGAATGAGTCAACGTAAATTAGTAGCAGAAGAACAGCTCATTTCAGTACTAATTCATGCTCTACTCCTACACATCCACCTGCAAATTTTTCAACTTAGACAATCAACTGCTTTACTCCTTAAAAAAACAAAAAGTGCGAAAACAACACCAAAAAAGCAAAATCAAGTGAGATACTCTGCACACAGCCGCCGCAGGACGGCTCCACCCAGGCAGCCAGGGCCTTAAAATGCTGCGAAGAGCTGCCTGCAGGCGGCTCCGGCTCGGAGACTCGGGTGCTCACGGCCTGTGCCCGGGAGCAGAGAGGGCAGTGCTGAGCTGTGGCGGGGAGAAAGCACTGGCAGCCGGAAGGGGCTGGTCCCGGGGACTGACTTCTGGACCCAAGAGGACTGGGGAGACGTAGGCTGACGTGCAGAGAAACACCGCCCGCCTGGCGAAGCCCCCACAGACCGTGCGGAGCGGGGTGCGGGGCAGCGGCTCCGGGAGGCGGCGGCAGGGGCAGTGCCGGCCTTGTGCAAGCACCACAGCACATGCCAGGGCCCCTGTGCGCCCCACGCCTGTCCCCAGCGGACACACAGGAACATGTAACAGAGAAAAGGAACATTCGGGGCATATGGACAGGGTCTAAAAAAGAGAGTGCCATATGGGAAACGCAGTCAGAACTGCACTGGTAGGAGGATTTGAATTTCTGGGCATTCTGAGTTCACGTTTCTGTGTTCTAAAACTGAAGGCTCTCCGCGAGTGACTGACCACAGGCCTCCGGACGGTCAGTGATCCCGGGAACCAAGGCATCTTCAAACCCGTTCTGATGCCAAAGAAAACCGTGACACTGCCTGCCGCGGTGGTTCTTGCCAAAAAGTTTAAAATAAAAATGAAAATTGAACAACAACAACAAAAAAAACCCCACAAAAAACGGAAGGCTCTGAGTAACTCTTCCCTCAGGAAAGGGTGTTTTCTATGCTCTTTAGAAAACAGACGTGGTTACGATAATTTTAACAAGAAGCAACCAAGATGCCAGTTGCTGGGAAAGATGTTACCTGAGGTTCTTGCCCTTCCCCAGGACACGAGGGGACCACTCGGCCCAGGGGACAGAGCAATGTGGTTTCACGAAGCCACAGAAGCCTGCACACCCTTCCCTTCACCTTATGGGGTACAGACCCTCACCATTTCCCAGTCCGTCCGGGCTTTTCTCCCATTAGCATTCTTTTTAACACGGTCTCTATTTCCTAAGTATCTCCCACTAGCCTGTTGTTAGCTGCTTTACATTGTTGGTTCTAACTACCCGGACGCTTATTTTATACAAAAAGAAATCCACGTCCACTTTGGTGGTCGGCTCCACAGTCGCTGAACGTTTCCGTGTTAGGTGGGCAATACGTCGGCGTCGCAGGCGTTTCTCCCGTGAACAAGCCCACAGGACAGAACTCTGAGTCATCACACCTGATACGCGATGCGTGTCCTCACCAGGGCGGGGTATACAACAGGGAACGAAAGGTAAGTGCAACCCGGGGACCACAGAGTCCCTGTCTTCACGTGGAAGAGATAATCTGTTGAAGTTGAAAGTTTAAATGAAAATGAGATCAAGTGTTGAAGCCCTGCTTTTACATGTATCAAGTACAGAGCTGAAGTGTGGGCTGGAAGAACTGTGATTAGTAGCCACATATCTTTCTTAGTTCACAGTAAAACTGTCTTAATTTTTATAAGGAAATCGAGTTTTTTAATTTACAGTGATAACACCCTAATGAGGGTTAGAAATTGTCAAGGTCCTTTTCATATATTTGTTAAATAAAACTAAACAAATAAAGAAATCATATTGAGATTATCTTACGCTTCTTACATTACATACAAACGGTCATTGAGTGGTGTGGCCTTGTATTCTTTTTTGACTTGAAGACTTGGTTGCTTAGAGAGTGACTCAGTTTACGAAATTTGCTTAAGCCAGTGGTCGGCAAACCGCGGCTCTCGAACCGCGGCTCGCCGCTCTGTTGACTAATGAGTTTGCCGACCACTGTCATACCCTTTACCTCTCTGCACACAATATGCCACAATTGCCTAATCCTCACAGCTTCCAACTACACAGTAACATTTAGTCTAGTCCAGCGGTCGGCAAACTCATTCGTCAACAGAGCGGCAAACCGCGGGCATGTGGCTCGCGAGCAGTGGTTTGCCGACCACTGGCTTAAGCGACATGCAGGATTAACAGTAATTTTCTATTCTTGAAGAACATTCAACCCAAGAAAACAAACTCCTTCTAAGACAGATGTGCCTTAAAGATTCGTGTCTCCTCCTACGTGGTTTATAAAATGCACAGAACACGTGAGCTTCTGGCGAGCCAGGCAGCGTGTGCCAGCGTGCTCACTCCATCTCCTCCCCGCACGCCGGGCCCCCCCGCAGAAAGGCTGGGTCTTTTCTGGACCACCTGGCCTGGGGCAGCTGGTACGGATAACAGCAGGGAGCCACCTGCCTATGCAACGCGGTTTTGATTATACATGTGTATAAACACTGAGCAAACAGACACAATGGTGACAGGCACAGAAGCACTTCTGAGTGATGAGATCATAGGGGATTTTTTTTTAATTCTCCCCTTTAAAAAGAAAAAGTAAGTATGCCTGTCTAAAATGAATGACCGTCTAGGACGCAGGCACTTCGGAGACAGAGATCCTGAGATGCTGCGTGCAGAAACCTGCGTCGTACAAAGAACCCTGCGTGACAGAGATGACCACAACACTGCGCGCGGCAGCCAGTGTGTGTTTGCTGCGGACAAAAGCGGCGCCAAAGTAAAAATCAATGTACGAGAAAGGAGCTATGTGCCTGGGACTTGCAGCTCCTGCGTCATTTTAATTAATGGCTCCCACTCCCCCGAATCGTAAGGAACCAGTCGGTCGTCAGTAAGTGACTCCCTGGGGGCAGGGAGCAGCAGTGCTCAGCGGAGGAGCTGGCCCTGGCATCGGAGGGGCCACAGCAAGGGTGGAAACCCAACCGGCTGCGGGCGTGGACCTTAGGCGTGACTGGTTCACCATATCCACGCCGAGCGGCGCCATCCCCACCTCCAGGCCAGCCGAGCCCCAGGCCCCGCAGGACCGGCAGCAGCTGCAGCCAGGCACGCCCGGTCGGAGTCCCACCGTGCTCCTGGGCACAGCACTGAACTCTGAGTCTCAATTGTTTTTTCACATAAAAATGATTATGTTCCTCTTAGGATTGTTGAGAAGATTAAACAAAAATGAATGCAGGCACCCAGCACAGTATCTGGCAAAATCAGAGAGAAATCATTATTACTGGCCACGCTGGAAAAATGCATATAAAAGCAGTTCCGGAGTCTTGATTTGAATTTTTCTGCGGTGTTAGCTTTTATTTGGCTTCAGGGTGTGCAGGCCACACTTTTCTACAAGGAATGTGGGCTGGGGAGGCTGGGAGCCTGGGAGCCTGGGCTCGGGCTGGGCCCACCACAAGCTGCTTCGAAGTGTAGGGTCTCTGCTGCGGGCCCTCAGGAAAACCATCTGTATAGACGTCCAAAGCCAGGAAGTCACTTAAACATAGGAAGCGCATTATGACAAAAATCTAAATTCGGCGTCTCCTAAAGTTGGGATTCATTCACTCAATGGCCTGCCCTCACCTCCAGCTCAAGTAGGTCTGTGCTCAGGGCCCGGTGTCTCGTCCTGCTTCCTTCATTCTCAGTCGTCCTGCTGGTCACTCATTCAGGCTTCACTAGCTCAGAGCCCCATCCCGATACGCTAAGGCTGTGGGTTCGATACCCAGTCAAGACACGTACAAGAAGCAACCAATGAATGCATAAACCAGTGGAACAACACGTCCATGTCTCTGTCTCTGTCTCTGTCTCTCTCCCTCCCTTGCTCTCAAATCAATCAATAAAGAAAATGTTGAAAAACAACAAAAAACACGTGTGACTAATCCTTCCAGCTGTTCCACACCCATTCAACACAGATCCTGGGTTTTTCCTTCAAAATCCTTCTGATCGGCCACCCGCCATTCCCACTGCTGGGCTCAGGCCCTCAGCGGCTCCGAGCTCCGTCCTCAGCCTCCTGCTGGCCGACTGGCGCCCTCCAGGCCCCTCCTGACCAGCAGGATCGGAAACCCACCATCCACCCTGAAGGTGGGCTCCTCTGTCCCGGGGGGAAACCTCTGGGGGGGTCTTTTTTCAAATACCATCAGGCCTCGTGGTCAGGGCCTTCGCCATATGGCGCAGCCCAGTCACTCAGGACTCCCCAACGTCCCCCTCATGCCAGTCAGCGGGCTCCATGTCCTTCAGTGTCTTCACGTGTGTTCTCCTCCTGCAATTAAAGCCCCACCTCCTCGCTCAAGTCTCGACTCAGCCCCAGTATTCTTTACGTGACGACCGCATTCGATGCTCACCAATCTCACCAGACAGGTGTCCCTTAACCACTTTACAGAGGCTCAGCTCTCCACAGCTGCCCAGCCGCTCATCCGGTACGCGGCAAAGCCTGGATTTGAACAGTAATTTCAAATTACTGCGCTGCTTCCTGGAAGATGGGAGAGGCCTGAACTGCACGCGGGGCAGCCGTTCCCAGGGGAAGAGCAGGGCAGTGCCACTTCGCGGGAGTCTGCGAATGGGAGCCTGCGTCCCTTCCCAGACACGCCTCCTGCTTTCTCCACGTCCCGCCAGAGGAAGCAGTGTCGGCCAGGCTCCCAGCTCTGACCCAAACATGCCGTCACGCCGTGCTGATCCCACAGAATGTCTGCTTGCCAAGGCCACTCGGAGGGAATGACGTGGCTTAGAAGGGGCTCCCAGGGACAGTGAGGAAGGCACCACTGAACTCAGGGGCTGGCCCAGGCGCAGGTGCAGCACGGACGACCCGCTTTCATTCATCACGAGTCACCAGCCCCGGGCTGGGCCTGCTGAGGACAAGCATCCTCTCAGCAAAGACCCACAGGCCTGCACCCGTCCAACCGGAGGCCGCGAGCCCAGGACGCTGTTCTGACCACGCTCTTCCTGTCGCCCTATAACAAAAGGTGCAGACTGAACCGCCCCACGCTGTCCGGGCTGGTCCCACAGGCAGGGGTTTCCTCCCGGGCGAGCTGGCGATAGGGAGAGACCTGCAGGTGCTGCAGCTGTTCTGGGTCCGGCGCTGGGGAGACCACTGGAAGGAGAACCAGTTGGACATGTTCAGACCAGGTGTTATCTTCACGTTTACGGTCCGATCGTGGCAGATCCTCAGGGCGCCCTGCGCTCCGAGAGGCTCAGGCCACGTTTAAGGCCCTGCAGCACTGTAGCCGCGCAGACACGTCCCCACGAGCCACGCGATATCCCGGCGTGAGCTCCATGCCGCTCTGACGCTGGAGAAGATGGGAGCTGAACGGAACGCTGCCTTCCCTCCGCCGTGCCCAGGGAGTGCCGGCGCGGCATCCCGTCACGTGAACACTGCGCGTATTTCCACAGCAAGGACCACCACACAACCACCAAAATCAGGGAACTAACGTGGCCTGGTAGTACCACCGTGTAACTCGGGACCCCGTTTGAGTTTACTGATACGTGTTTCAGCGCTAAAATAGAAAACTTGTCATCACTAAGATTTCCTCTCACATTCTCAGTGCCCGTCTCTGCCAGAGTCCTCGCCGAGGCCCAGACACTGAACCCGGACGTCGGCCTGGGTGTAGTAAAAGCCTCAATGTCAGCGAAGTCCCATCTCTGTCTCAGCCCCACGACTAGCAGTGCGTCCCGGGGAAGCCACTCGGCCCTTCCGAAGTCCATCCTAGCATCCACGGGCCTCTGGAACCGCGTGAATGTCCCACAGGACCACCCCCTCCTCAAGCCAGCGCAGGGCCAGGGCCGTGGGACATTGGTCAGCGGTGAGGAGTCCGGCTCGGACCACAGAGGGCCCTAATCACTGCGGGGTTCTCGCTGCCTTAGGTGTGTCACACGGGGACAAGTGCTCCAGCAGCAAACCGGCAGGTCACCCCGGCTCCAGACGCCTAAGGACGTGGTTGGCACGGGCTGGTGCGCCTGGGAGCAGAGGCGAAGGTGGCGTGTGCCATTGTGTGGACCGGGGTCAGCACCTGGGCTGAGCCACGGGAAGAGTTTACCGTTGGGGTTGGGGTGGGTTCTAGCTGTTAACATGAAGTGATACCAACCCTGCTGTCCAGTAGCCTGAAGGGACAGCTTTGAAAAGACCTCCAGGCCCCTTCCTCCCATCTGAGGATGCAGCTCAGCGCTGGGAGACGCCGGGCCGTGACTCTATAAACCAGGCTCCGCACACGGAGCCGAGAGCTGCAGCCGGGCCCTCCACACACCAGCTACGCTGCCCGCACCGGCGGTGCCTCCGGCCGCCGCTACCCACGGAGCAGCTCGGACTGCTCGTGACCTAAGGTGGATACGAGAGGAGGTCCAGAGTAAGTGCGTGCCTTGCCTGTGTGCAAACAGAGCTCGCTTTATTTGATTAAAAATTATTAAAAGAAAAGAAAGGTCATCCTTCCCTAACACATCTTTTTGTCAAAGGTGCTGCTTGCTCAAAGCGCTCAAACCAGCATGACACGGGTGACACTGACTCACTGCCAGCTCATACAGCTGAGGGGACAAGCCAGGAGGCGAGAACTAGCAGAGCTACCATGGCCTGCAGTTACAACAGGAACCACATTACGGCACGGCGAGGCTGGGGAGTCCGGGCGTCTGCCAGGGACAGGGACTCGCAGCCTGGAGGCGGAAGCAGGCAGGTTCCCACAGCAGGCAAATCACCCACGTGACGACGCCACGAGGCGCGCCCGGCAGCTCAGCGATGCAGTGTCGCTCCTGAGTCGTTCTCGCCCCTCTAACACACGGGAGAGAGTGTGCTGACTGCACCATCGATCTGAGCGCACCGTCACCGACAGCACGTGGACCCGGCGAGGAGGCAGGAGGCCGCGGGCACTTCAGCCCCATCTGTTCCAGCAGAGACCCCTGGGAGGCCGGCGGGCTGCCCCTTCAGCGCCACGTCCCGTCCGGCCGCGAGACAAAGGTGGTCTCTCTCTGCCGTGGATATTCTTAATGTCGGGGTGCCTCCCGCTCTCTGATACTGCTCGAGGGCAGGGAAATGTCGGGGTGCCTCCCGCTCTCTGATACTGCTCGAGGGCAGGGAAATGTCGGGGTGCCTCCCGCTCTCTGATACTGCTCGAGGGCAGGGAAATGTCGGGGTGCCTCCTGCTCTCTGATACTGCTCGAGGGCAGGGAAATGTCGGGGTGCCTCCCGCTCTCTGATACTGCTCGAGGGCAGGGAAATGTCGGGGTGCCTCCCGCTCTCTAAAACTGCTCGAGGACAGGGAAATGTCGGGGTGCCTCCCGCTCTCTAAAAGTGCTCGAGGACAGGGAAATGTCGGGGTGCCTCCCGCTCTCTGATACTGCTCGAGGGCAGGGAAATGTCGGGGTGCCTCCCGCTCTCTGATACTGCTCGAGGGCAGGGAAATGTCGGGGTGCCTCCCGCTCTCTGATACTGCTCGAGGGCAGGGAAATGTCGGGGTGCCTCCCGCTCTCTAAAACTGCTCGAGGACAGGGAAATGTCGGGGTGCATCCCGCTCTCTGATACTGCTCGAGGGCAGGGAAATGTCAAGGTGCCTCCCGCCCTCTGATACTGCTCGAGGGCAGGGAAATGTCGGGGTGCCTCCCGCTCTCTGATACTGCTCGAGGGCAGGGAAATGTCGGGGTGCCTCCTGCTCTCTGATACTGCTCGAGGACAGGGAAATGTCGGGGTGCCTCCTGCTCTCATACTGCTCGAGGGCAGGGAAATGTCGGGGTGCCTCCCGCTCTCTGATACTGCTCGAGGGCAGGGAAATGTCGGGGTGCCTCCCGCTCTCTGATACTGCTCGAGGACAGGGAAATGTCGGGGTGCATCCCGCTCTCTAAAACTGCTCGAGGACAGGGAAATGTCGGGGTGCCTCCCGCTCTCTGATACTGCTCGAGGACAGGGAAATGTCGGGGTGCCTCCTGCTCTCTCATACTGCTCGAGGGCAGGGAAATGTCGGGGTGCCTCCCGCCCTCTGATACTGCCCGAGGACAGGGAAATGTCGGGGTGCCTCCCGCTCTCTGATACTGCTCGAGGGCAGGGAAATGTCGGGGTGCCTCCCGCTCTCTAAAACTGCTCGAGGACAGGGAAATGTCGGGGTGCCTCCCGCTCTCATACTGCTCGAGGACAGGGAAATGTCGGGGTGCCTCCCGCTCTCTGATACTGCTCGAGGACAGGGAAATGTCGGGGTGCCTCCTGCTCTCTCATACTGCTCGAGGGCAGGGAAATGTCGGGGTGCCTCCCGCCCTCTGATACTGCCCGAGGACAGGGAAATGTCGGGGTGCCTCCCGCTCTCTGATACTGCTCGAGGGCAGGGAAATGTCGGGGTGCCTCCCGCTCTCTGATACTGCTCGAGGGCAGGGAAATGTCGGGGTGCCTCCCGCCCTCTGATACTGCTCGAGGACAGGGAAATGTCGGGGTGCATCCCGCTCTCTAAAACTGCTCGAGGACAGGGAAATGTCGGGGTGCCTCCCGCTCTCTGATACTGCTCGAGGACAGGGAAATGTCGGGGTGCCTCCTGCTCTCTCATACTGCTCGAGGGCAGGGAAATGTCGGGGTGCCTCCCGCCCTCTGATACTGCCCGAGGACAGGGAAATGTCGGGGTGCCTCCCGCTCTCTGATACTGCTCGAGGGCAGGGAAATGTCGGGGTGCCTCCCGCTCTCTGAAACTGCTCGAGGACAGGGAAATGTCGGGGTGCCTCCCGCTCTCATACTGCTCGAGGACAGGGAAATGTCGGGGTGCCTCCCGCTCTCTGATACTGCTCGAGGACAGGGAAATGTCGGGGTGCCTCCTGCTCTCTCATACTGCTCGAGGGCAGGGAAATGTCGGGGTGCCTCCCGCTCTCTGATACTGCTCGAGGACAGGGAAATGTCGGGGTGCCTCCCGCTCTCTGATACTGCTCGAGGGCAGGGAAATGTCGGGGTGCCTCCCGCTCTCTGATACTGCTCGAGGACAGGGAAATGTCGGGGTGCCTCCCGCTCTCATACTGCTCGAGGGCAGGGAAATGTCGGGGTGCCTCCTGCTCTCTCATACTGCTCGAGGGCAGGGAAATGTCGGGGTGCCTCCCGCTCTCTGATACTGCTCGAGGGCAGGGAAATGTCGGGGTGCCTCCCACTCTCTGATACTGCTCGAGGGCAGGGAAATGTCGGGGTGCCTCCTGCTCTCTGATACTGCTCGAGGGCAGGGAAATGTCGGGGTGCCTCCTGCTCTCTGATACTGCTCGAGGGCAGGGAAATGTCGGGGTGCCTCCCGCTCTCTGATACTGCCCGAGGACAGGGAAATGTCGGGGTGCCTCCCGCTCTCTGATACTGCTCGAGGGCAGGGAAATGTCGGGGTGCCTCCCGCTCTCTGATACTGCCCGAGGGCAGGGAAATGTCGGGGTGCCTCCCGCTCTCTGATACTGCTCGAGGACAGGGAAATGTCGGGGTGCCTCCCGCTCTCTGATACTGCCCGAGGACAGGGAAATGTCGGGGTGCCTCCTGCTCTCTGATACTGCTCGAGGGCAGGGAAATGTCGGGGTGCCTCCCGCTCTCTGATACTGCTCGAGGGCAGGGAAATGTCGGGGTGCCTCCCGCTCTCTAATACTGCTCGAGGGCAGGGAAACACTCATGCCGAGGCAACAAGGTCTCTGCCCAACAAAAGCAGGGCTCTGAGCATGAAGGATCCATCAACAGAAAGACAGACGCCAAAGGGAGGAGTGCTCTGCGGGATGGAAATGGCGACCTGACTGAGTGTCGCCTGCTGCTAGCGGGCACGATGCCCCGGCTACAAGTTTATGTTTCCACAATATATGCCGCTGGGCACGAGCGCTTCCACGGCCACGGGTGCCCGTGTGCAGACAGCCGCCGAAAGCCGTCCCTCCACAGACGGCCCCCCTCGGCACAGCTCTCAGGGCTGATGAGCCACAGGAGAGAGCGAAAAGCAAACTCTGAATCTATTTAAGGAAGAGCTTTCTAACAATCTGTGTTCTCCAAAAATGGAGCCGGCTGACTTAGAAGCAGTGTTCCAGCAGAGCTGGGTGGCCATCTGTCGGGGCGGGGCCGCGGGCCCAGCCCCCAGCCCCAGGGCTGGCTGGGGCGCTGGCCGCCTCCGCGGACACAAGCTCGCGGCACCGGTCACAGCTCTGGATCACGGCTCGTGAAAAACTAAACACTGGGCAAAAGCTGTGGTGAATAGTTTCCATTTGAAGCTCTGTCTTCTCTCCTCCTAAAAACTGAAGGAAAAAATAATGTATTCAAGGGAATTTCTAGATAATTCAGAAGGCTTGCTTTGCCTTATTTTACTTCCCAGTGTTTCGTTCTGTTTCTGGGCATTTCATTCTGCGCTGGAATCTTTTTCTTGCTTTTTAAAAAATATATTTTATTGATTTCAGAGATGAAGAGAGAGGGAGAGAGAGATAGAAACATCAATGATGAGAGAGAATCTTTGATCACTGCCTCCTGCACACCCCCTACTGGGGATCAAGCCCACCACCCATGCGTGTGCCCTGATGGGGAATCAAACCTGAGCTCCTGATTCATAGGTTGATGCTTAACCACTGAGCCACGCCAGCCTAGCTCTGCACTAGAATCTTGAGAATATATTTTTAAAAAATGGATAAGAAAGAAGACAAAACAAGTCAATAATGTTTAGTAGATCCAAAAAAAATTTTTTTAAAGGCACTTTGGCAGGTGAAAAGCTGAAATTGGAAAAAAAAAATAAAATTAAGCTCAGGCACTTTTACAGGTTTTCTCTATTCATGCAGCCTACATTTCTTTAATTAAGAGGTAGAAGCAGAGGACAGCAATGTTTCTTTCCAGTGCCTTGCTTGGAGAACAAAGACAAAGGGATGTCAGTTTAGTGGGGAAGAATCAGATTGCTCACGAAAAACGGGGTTTCTCTCTCAGCCTCAGAACCTCAGACCTCTGACCCACACAGGCCTGCACGGGCTTCTCGCTCCAGGCCTGGGCATGACCTAATCCACGGCACAAAACACTGCAGGCTTTAAGTGGTTTTGAAGAATTAGACTTTCCAAGATTGCATAAAATAAAGACAAATATTCTGCAATACCGACTGCATTCCGTGTATAATGCTCAGTTTTCCCACCTGTCACACTCTCCCCTACATGAAAAAAATATGCTCTTGTTAGAGATAAAAAGGAAAAACTGAAGCAAACACAGCCTGGGCGGCCATACTGACTATTTCAATAGCACACGCTCCAGGATTAAGCAGCGGCTCAGACACAGCCCCGGGTATCATGCGAGGAGGCAACTAGGACTCTGTTTAAGCCAGGTCAGTCCAGTTATTCTCAGAAAGGCCCTCAAAGCTACTCTTCCACACAAGCTGAAGCAGTAACCACTGCAAGCAAGCCTGATACGCATGCAAGATACAAAACAAGGTTGGTCCCTTAAGTTCGGGTGAGTCCAGGTGGGCCCTCCCATCTGTGGCCCGGAGAAGAGACGGATGTGGGAGAGAGCTGGCTGAGGCCGCCAGAGCCGAGCCCGGCAGCCCCCACCTGGGTGACCCCGATGGCCTCCAACATCACAGTGGTGCTCGCCCAGTTGCCAACCGAGTGAGCTGCCCAGGACTGTGGTGTGAAAGTCACCCGAGCCCTAAGCTCCTCCCGCTCCTCCCCTCTGCACAGAGCCAGGCACAGCTGGCACTTCGGGGTGGGACTGCCCTCCAGGCCCGCCCGCAGGTGGGGCCGGAGAGGAGCAGGGGGTCAGCTTATCCCAGACTCCACTCTCGGAAATCTCACGGAAAGGACCAACACGCTGCCCCTCCATCCTGGCCTCTTCTTTCGCAGAGATTAAGAAAAAAGACAACTAGGAGGATGTCAACATTTAAAACAATTATTTTTTCTTTAACACAAATAATGAACACTCTCTCCTCAAAGAGCACCCCGGGCCCTCGCTCTAACCCGGGTCCCGGGCCGCGAGCACTCACCCAGCGTGTCCTTCAGGTTCTTGACCAGGGAGCCCTTCTTCAGGCTGTTCTTCCTCTCCACGTAGTTGGACGGCACGTAGCCCGTCCTGTTGGCGGCGTTGCGCACCCGCCACCACGTCTTGGAGTCGTCCAGCAGCCACAGGCGCTCGTTCTTCTTGATGTCCAGCTCCTGGTCCTGCTGGGCCGTGTAGTCCCACTTGGCTATCACGATGACCTCCTCTGTCATCTTTCATGGAGTCCCCTGCGGCAGAACAGCGCGTCAGACCACACACACTCCCCGGCTTCGGCGGACACGTTAACATGGCAGCTTTAGGTGCCGCTTGGCAACGTGTTCTCCAGGGTCGGGGGCCCTCAACCTAACCTGGCCTTCCTTCCACACGCTTCAGGGTTCGTTTAGAGCCAGCAGCCTTACAAACAGATCTTACCTTGGTACCCTGGACTCCTGCATGCTTCGCCACAGGCAAAAACAGATTCCCCAAATATTCTAAGCAACGATTTCCTAATTAATGTGTTCATCTGATTAAGCAACACCAGCTCTGTATACCCGATGTGCACATCCCCTGTCTTAGCATATGCTGAATTTCATGAATATATTGAATAAGAAACACACACTCGAGCTCTTCCTATAAATGAAAATGAAAATAAATGTGGTGCTAATGCAACGTGGCGTCCTGCACCAGATGCTGAAACAGAAACAGAAAGTGAGGGAAACCCTGGTGACCTTCCAATGAAGTGCAGTTACCGGGTGCGCTCAGCAATGCCACGTGCTCAGCTCGGCCACGCGTGCCGTGGGCAGGAAGACGCTGACACTAGGAGAGGCTGGGGGGAGGGGGGAGGTACACGGAGTGCTCTGCACTACCTTTGCGGCTTTTTTATAAACACAGAATTATTCTTGAAACCTGCACACGGATGTTTACAGCAGCTTTGTTCATAATCGCCAAAATTTGGAAGCAATCAAGGTGTCCTTAGCAGATGAACTGATGAGTAAACGGCGGTCCATCCGGCTAACGGAAGAAGACTCAGCGATAAAAGGAATGAGCCACCAAGCCCTGGAAACACGTGGGGAAGCCTTCGATGGGGTCACTGAGTGAAAGAACCCCCGGGAGGCTGCACCGGGTCTCTCTCCCACAGAGGCTCTTCTTACCAAACTTAGCCAGGCTTCTGAATCCCGTCCCAAACCAGCCGCGACGTTCGTACTTCCAGATGCATCTTCGCATCGCTCAAGTTTAACAAGAATCAGGCTACATGGGTTTAGCCAAAATCCGCCCCCTCAGCCAGCTTCGGCCTGGTCACCCGCCGGCCCGTTCAGCCAGCTGCCCTTTCCTCCCCTCCGGGGCTGTGCGTGCCCTCTCCCACCTGCTCCAGGCTGCAGACCCCCTTCTTCCTGTGTCGGGAGCTGAGCTCAGTCGTCCCCCGCCCCCGCACACACACACACTCCCATGCAGTAGCCCCTGCACAGTACGCCTGCCCTGCTGTGCTTCACAATGCCACGACTCACTTTTCCTTCAACAATTCCAACTGCAGGCGGGCGGGGTGTGAACTGGCAGAGCACAGAGACCGGGCTCAGGGAAAGCCCCGCACGGTACTCCAATCCCGTAAAATGCGCAACACCGAGAGTGAGCTGTGATACACACGGATTCCAAAGTAAAAGGTGTGTTAACGCCACAAATGCAGAGAGCGGTGAAGTCCATTCTGGGGGTAAGAAGAGCAAAGGGACACCTGAAGGACTAAGATGAGTGTAACCATCAACTCTTCAGCAGCGCCACACTTCCCAGTCATTTTCCAGCAAGAAAATTTCATATTCAGTCTTTCAACTGACTAGAAGTTTCCTCAAAACTAGACAGAAGGAATAGTGGGAAGACCACTCACTAAAACCCCGTTCCTCTCTGACAAAAAGGAGTTCCCGTTACGTTATAGAGAGGCGACCTGTGCACTTTGATGCCTCGGAGGCATGAAGACGATGTTAGATAACATGACGCTTTCTACCAGATGCTGTGGAAGTTTACAAGGAATGCACGGTCTCCTCTGTTATAAATTAAGTTCAAAACTTAGAGATAATAAACCTTTTGGGAAGGAGGCAATCCTAAGTAATAAAAGGCTAATAAGCAAATTGACTGAACAGCAGAGCGACCGGTCGCTGTGATGCATACTGACCACCAGGGGGCAGACGCTCGATGCAGGAGCTGCCCCTGGTAGTCAGTGTGCTCCCACAGGGGGAGCGCTGCTCAGCCAGAAGCCGGGCTCAGCAGCGAGTGCAGTGGCGGTAGCCTTTCCCGCCTCCGCAGCAGTACTAAGGATGTCCGACTGATGGCTTAGGGGCCTAAGCCATCAGTCGGACATCCCCTGAGGGCTCCTGGACGGTGAGAGGGCGAATCTCACGCACTGGGCCTCTAGTGTTTAATAAAACTTATGCATAATGTACACGCCAACCAACCGGACAGAGCTCACACCACGCTCGTGTCCTTTAGGCAGACAACGACCTGCTTCCAGAACCCAAGCCCACCGCTGTCTCCATCCTGACCCGGCTTCCTGTCGGCTTAGATTTTGAAAGTCATAAGGCAGTTTTGTTTTATTTTATTTGTTTGTTTTTTAATAATAATGAGAGCAATAATAGGAATGGGACTCAGAGAATATCCCATTTAAATCCGGGTTTGTTTCTTAACTCCACAATTTTCAGAAGAGTTTCTAACAAGAACAGCACAGCACGTAAGACCAATCAAAGCCACGTGTTCATCTCCTGCAAGACTTCAGGTGCGGAGCTGGCCGGGCGTGGCCATGGCAGTGCACGGGGACCCCGCACGGGAGCTTGAAGAATGCGGTGCCTGGGCTCCCCCAGAGCAACGAGCAGCACCTCCAGGAGCGAGGCCTGCGCTCGGATGTTACGACCCGTACCCTGACAGCCGGAGCAGGGACCTGAGTCACGGACCGCATGCCTGGTCGCCAGACCGCGGCCGGAAGGACCCCTCAAATGTTTGGTTTAGGAAAGTAAATGTGAGTGTATGCTGGACCCTGACACACACAAACTCGGTCAACACCGCTCCCCATTGGAGGGTGGGGGTGCCCTTTAGGAGACAGGGTCAGAGACTGAGTGACTTGTTGAATGAGTCAGGACTGGAGCCCAGGTCCGCCGGCTCCCACATCTGGGCTCCTGTGCTCACTCTGGTGGGTGGGTGGGTGAGGGTCTAATGTGTGGCCTGTGATTTGATAGACTTATTCCAATCCAGGAAATCTAGGATTCTAGGTCAGCGAGTAAAAAGTCCTAGGCAACTGCTGGCTGCTCCGTCGCTATAGCAATGGGTTTAAACCTCTTCTAACGGACTCGTGACAGCTGCCAATCCAAATAAAAGCTTCAGGGGCCAGCCAATCAACAGCCACCTCACTCCACTGAAGCCAATCAAGTGCTCACTCCGCACCGCTACCATCAACAGCTCTCTCACCCCATCAGGTCCACCAAGTACCACTCGCTCCAGCACTGCTGACTGTCAGCCAATCACAGCACCCCACTGAGCAATCATGAGTACATGGTTGAAGGTCAACCAATCCACGAACACTTCCGCTTCTGAAACTCAACTGACACTGATCCCACACTTCCCCCACGCCCTCATGGAGGAGCTCTCTGTCAGGAGACTGGTTGGAGGCGCACCCTCCGTGGCCAACCAGGACGCATCCCCGTCCTCAGGAGCAGAGCTGTGGCTCAGGACAGCTGCCCCCAGGCTCCTGCTGCCAACGCCAGGCCGCTGCCCGCAGGGACCCGGACACGTGGGAAAGGAGAGCGCCTGATGGGAAGGGAGAAAATAAATGCGGGGCCACGAAGCAGGGGCTGCTGGGGGCTGCGGGCACAGGGCAGGGAGCTGAGGTCAAAGACAGTGTAGGGCAGTGATGGCGAACCTATGACACGCGTGTCAGCACTGATACGCGGAGCCATTTCTGATGACACGCGGCCGCATGCCGAGGACGAAACATTTGCTGCTCCTGAGGATGAAACATTTGCTGCTCCTGAGGATGAAATATTTGCGACTAGAGTCTTGGAGTTAGTGTTTTCCTCAAAGTGACACACTGCCCGAATTATGCTCAGTTATTTGGCAAAGTTTGACACACCAAGCTCAAAAGGTTGCCCATCACTGGTTCAGGGGAAGGGGACGAGGAAAGAGAAACTGATTTCAGTCTTGAAGGACGGAACACAGTCATAGGAGGGCACTCCAGGCCACCAAGGTGTAGGCAGGAGCAGAAGAATGGGTACAAGACTCCTGGGAGTAACTTCAAGTAAAGAGCAAACAGGACGTATTTCTGGATGTTTCCGCTTTAAAGCCATTTCAAAGTGCAGTAAAGCACCGCCCCCCGCCCCACACCAGCACCTGCATTCCGGCCAACACCGAGTCGTTCTTCCCTTTGCCAACAGGGCTGGGCAGGCCGCGGAGGCCCCTCTGGAGGGGGCGGGCAAGCGTGCAGGTCCCCCCGAGACCTTGGGAACTGTTTCTAGGACCCGATCTTCTTTCTAAACACGATCCTGTGATCTGCATCTCGCGGGGTTACATGCTCCTCATGAAGGCCTGTGTTCCTACAACATCCAGAAACGGTCACAGGTACTTCCACGGAGGTCTCGGGATCAAGCTGAACCACTCGGCCATAATGGCAAAGAGAGCACTCAAGAATCTGGGGTTCAAAGCTTAGCTGAACCCCGTGTGTCCACCCTGGACTCCAGCTTCTTCTGGGAAGCGGAGTCACAGTCCCTGCCCAGCCTCACGGGTGCCCAGGGGAGACGAAGACACCGTATTCCAGAGGGTGGGGCTCAGTGTCACCCGGACCCGCCGGAGTCCTGCCTTCGGCGTTGGCCCTGCTGCCTCCTCCACAACAGGGGCAGTGACAGGCCTCACTAGGAGCAGGAGGAAGCCTGGCACGCAGCAGCACAGAGGGCGCAGGTGGGAGCCACGGTCCTCACCGGCACCCGCGCGGCCGCACACTGCCGTGTGGGGGCTGTGTCCCAGGGTCCTCACCGGCACCCACACTGCCGTGTGGGGGCTGTGTCCCAGGGTCCTCACCAGCACCCGCACTGCCGTGTGGGGGCTGTGTCCCAGGGTCCTCACCGGCACCTGCGCGGCCGCACACTGCCGTGTGGGGGGCTGTGTCCCAGGTCCTCACCGGCACCCGCACTGCCGCACACTGCCGTGTGGGGGGCTGTGTCCAAGGGACCCCACTGACACCCGCACTGCCGCACACTGCCGTGTGGGGGCTGTGTCCCAGGGACCCTTCCCCATTCAGTCAGGACTCACCAGGCTCCGTCCACACTGCACAGTCCTCCAGGGCAGCAGGTCCCTGGTGCCCATGTCGGGCCAGGTGTGTGCTTGCCATGACACCAGCCCGAGGCGAAGGCGCAGCTCCTCGGAGCCCGGGTTTGCGGCCAGCTGCGGCGGCGGCCCCAGGAAACCAATGAGCGAGGAGTGGCGCCAAGGCCAGCCCAGAAAGGAATACTTCCTAGGAGCGCTTGCCTCACTTACGACAAGGTTTTCCCCTCTGGTTGTTTATTTGCAAATATTTAAAAATAGTGCATTTGCATTAGGAGGCCTCAAAGAGGCAGCCTCAGAAGCAACTAAAATGCCTTATAAATTCTTTACTCAAGTTTCAAGTTGTGTTGCAGATAAAAGACTTGCCAGATGCCCAGGGGTGTGGCCGGCATGGGCAGGAGCCTGTGGGGGCTTTTCCGGAGCCTGTGGGGGCTTTTCCGGAGCATGCCACACTCGCGCCATGTGAGTGGGAGTGTGCTGAGGAACCGGGACCGGTCCCGCTCCGAGGAAGTTCACTCAGCTGCGACGGGCCAAGCTCTTCCCGCTTCCCGGGGGCACCAGGTTCACCCCAGCAGCCCTGCGCACTGGCCCAGCACACGTCTGTCTTCTCCAGAGGGCGGGCCAGCACGCTGCCGTCTAGTGCCTGACGTGCGAGGCGGACGGGGGACCAGCGTCCCCAGCACCCGAGACAGCTGCCGTCACGTTAGCTCCCCAGCCACTCACAGCAAACCTCCGCACAGGTCACCCACAGACACACTGAGCGAACAGGAGCCTGGGGCAGGAGACACTCACTCACTGGTCCAGTCCACAGAGCGAGAAAGGGCCTGAGCTAGGATCCAAACTCCAGAACCATCTCACCAGGAAGCCGGCCTCGCCGGCTCCCTCCGCCGGCGGCGTTCTTAAGTGAACCTTCTTCTTACTGGATCAAAAACATTTTTTTACTTTATAATAAATCTACGACCTTTGAAATCCTTTTTTTTTAAAAGTGGGCACCTATTCTTTTTTTCATCCTTATAGCCAGAGTCAAGTACCAACCCTCATTAAAGTACATTAAGAAAAATGCCTCAAAATGAGAGTTTATCAACCAGTTCTCAAGGGTCAATCACCAAGCATCTCACTGTACCCAGTGGTACTAAGTGAGGTGCCCGACACCCCGTGATCCGAGGACTGGACTACAGGTCGGCACCACGCATGCGTGCCTAGGGCACCGCACAGAGTAGAGCCAGGGCTAAAATCTGGGAAACGCTATTCTTCACTCATCATTCACACAAACCACCACATGCTGCTACCTTAGCCCCCGTCCTGTTCCTCACGGCGCCCTAGACATTCCTCACCCCGGGAGGCGGCTGTGGAGGAAGGGGCACCCTCATTTTGGAGAGTCACCGTCAGTTTAATAAGCCACGTTCATTACACAGTATTAATGGTGAAACAAATAAAATTCAAACAACTACACGAGTTAGAATTGACGCTGTCTTAGGCCAACCTGCAACACACCACAGGAATGAAGTGACCGGACAGATGTAAGCAACGGACAAACACCCCCACAAGCCACGATCATAGAAACAGTAGAAGTGGCCGCCGGGTGCTGTGGGGGTGGGGGAGGTAGGTAAAAGGGATCCGTTCAGCTGTGAGCCTGAGGACCGAGGGTAAATACGCTGGCTCTGTGGTTGGTAACACGGTATTCTATAACTGAAATTGGCTACGAGTAGAACTGACATGTTCTCACCAGAAGAAGAGATGAATAAGTGAGGTGATGGATGTGTTAATTAACTAGAGTGGAATCCTTTCACAACGTACACATATAGCAAACCACCACAATGTACCCTTTACACACCTTACAATGTTAGTGATCAAGTCTACCTCAATAAGGCTGGACTTAAAAAGAAAATAGAAAAAATTACCCATCTATGAAAATGAGCATGGCCCTAGCCGGTTTGGCTCTGTGGATAGAGCGTCGGCCTACGGACTGAAGGGTCTGGGTTCGATTCTGGTCAAGGGCACATGCCTGGGCTGAAGGCTCGATCCCCAGTAGGGGGCGTGTGGGAGGTAGCCGATCAATGATTCTCTCTCATCATTGATGTTTCTATCTCTCTCCCTCTCCCTTCCTCTCTGAAATCAATAAAAATATATTAAAAAAAAAAAAAGAAGGAAAATGTGCATTGATCCCCAGTGAAACCTGACCTCTGAAATGCGAAGTCCCTCAGACAAGGTGTACCTGCTGCTCACAGAGCACACGGACAGCCAGCCAGCCACTTTTAGGGGTTTATTAGGCATATTTTTCCACAACCAGAAAAGAAGTTGTAATTTTTATAACTCAAGCATCTATTTCATAAACATATAAAGTATAAATGTCATGAGCTCCCTCAAGTCTTACTGAGTTCAGCTACATTAATCAATAGCTGACCTTTGCCCTTACCACCTATTATTCATATTCGCTGCCTAATTCTGGAACATACCAGGGTGAAATGAGAAGCACAGTGACCCAAAAACACATTCCGCATTGCCTGGGCCTCATACTTGTCAAATGTGACGAAGCTTTTTAGTCCTGCAGGTCTGCATGGCGTATGCCCACGTCCCAGGCACCCTCTGCTTTCGGGTTTCCTAGTTGATGGAAACCCTCCTTGCCTGGCCCCGGGGATGGCAGGGCCCCTGGGACAGAGGGCACAGGCTTACTCTCCGCACAGAGACCTCTACAAGTGCTTTTGGAAAAATAAGCACTAATGTAGATTCCAAGTGTATACTGCTTTAAGGAAGTCTCCCCTATCACTCAAGAAAACAGAATGAGGAAATCAAGATATCTAGCATATGTACTATTTTTTACAATAAATTTTATTTCTCAGAACTGTTTCAGTTTCCCTTAACATCTTACGTCAGTATGATACATTTGTTACAGTTACTAGGCCCATAGCGATACATTATTAACCAGAGTCCATAGTTTACCCAGATGTCCTTAGTTTTCTACCTAACGCCCCACCCTTTAATCCAGGACCCCACTCAGGACACCACGTCAGATTGGTCATCAAGTCTCCAGCGGCTCCACTTGGCCGTGACCCTCGCAGACTTCCCTTGTGCTGATGACCCTTCAGTTCTGAGGACTGTGGGCAGGTACTTGCAGACTGTCCTTTAGTTGGGATTTGTCTGATGGTTTCCCTCCTAAGATGGAGGTTCCGGGTTCGGGGACAGGAGAGCACAGGGGCAAAGTGCCACAGTCACTGCGTCCGAGCAGGGCCCCACTGTGAGCATGACATCACTGCTGTGAACATGACATCACAGCCTTGTCACCCGTTCGCCTGCTGTGAACATGACATCACAGCTGTGTCACCCGATCGCCTGCTGTGAACATGACATCATAGCTGTGTCACCCGTTCGCCTGCTGTGAACATGACATCACAGCCGTGTCACCCGATCACCTGCTGTGAACATGACATCACAGCCGTGTCACCCGATCACCTGCTGTGAACATGACATCATAGCCGTGTCACTAGATCACCTGCTGTGAACATGACATCTCTCCCCAGGCACCCGCAGCTCCTCACTCCCTCACTGTGTTCAGGCCTCTGTTCAGATGTCACCTCCCTTGCTCCTCCTCCTCCTATCCCATCCGACTCTGCCCAGCCCCTCCCCCCTGCACCCGGGTCTGCCATGGCTGCTGCCCACCTCCAGCCTCGCTCTTTCTTCCTCCCACCACCTTGACCAGTACTTCACACATGTTAACTGACTGCTCGTCCATTTTCTCCCCCTCCACGTAATTCCTTGAGGACAGGACTCTCTCTCCTCCCAACAGAGCACTTAGCAGGGCTCCAGTCGGTGATGTCCGCAGCCAGTCAGTGCAGGAGCGAGTGGGCAAGTGGCCCGCACACCCCACAGCAGCCACTGGGCCCCGCACGCCCCATCCCGGCCCCTGAGGCCCGCGCATGTCTCCCCCCACCCCCCCTCCCCGCAGCCACCGGGCCGTGCATGTCCCAGGTGCCGCCGAGCCTCCACCACAAGCCCCCGGAGACTATATTCCTGGCAACAAAATCCCGGGGTTTAAACACTGTATTATCTGCTGTCCTTCTTCAAGGACGGGCTGCTGAACACGACTAACACCCGTGGACAGGCCCCGAGCGGAGCCCCAGGAAGGCGAGCTCCTTCCCGTGCGAGCCGAGTCCAAACGCAGTGTCCACGCCCAGCGCCGCGCGCACGCCTGGACCCTCAGGTGGGGGTACCATTTCCACGGAGCAAAGCACAATGAAACGCACCGCAGAGAGCCCGCGGTAAGCAGCACGAGCAGCGATGGAGAACTGGTGTCTAGAACCCGTGAAAGCCCTTACAGCAGGAAGAGAGACCCACAGCTCAACTGAAAAGCAGGCGGAAGACAGCGCCCTGCCCAGAAGGCAGCCCCACGGTGAAGGCGCCGAGCCGGGCCGCAGGCGCAGGTCACAGGGAGCTGCCCCGTGGCGCTGGGCGGGACGTGAAGAGACGCTGAGGGGGCAGGAGGCCCGGTGCAGAGGGAGCTCCAATCCGCTGCAGAGAGAACGGGAAGACAGTTCGGAGTTACGCTGCGAAGGTGGCCTCCGACGCGCTGTACGAGGGTCGCAACTCGCTCCAGTTCCTGGCAGGAGAGAACTGGCACCCGTGAGTCAGAGGACCTGCCCAGTGCTCGGAACAGCGCTGCTATGCCAGTTCCAGAGGAGAATTAAGTGCCAGCCAACAGGGGGAGGCACAGGTGGGTCTGCAGCCACTCACCCAGCACTGCAGAGCGGTGGAATGAGGCAGCTCCCCGGAGGACAGAGGACTCGCAACCACATCGAGCAGCAGAAAGCCAAAGGACTGCATCCCCCACGACCGGGTCCATCTTCACGAAGCCCCAAACCAGCCACCGAAAATACCCTTAGTCTTAAGCATGCATGTGGTGAAACTAATTTTAAAAAGAAAGGAAATGAACAATTGAGTAAATAAACAAATGGGAGAGAAGAGACAGATTTCCCCAGGAGAATTCTAAGTAAATTATGCAGACTCCCCCCTTAGGGTGGAGCGTACCCACCCCCCACACCCCCACCCCCTGCCACGTGTGGCTGCGCCTACGACTCCCGTCTCAGGAAGGCAGTGTGGGCAGGAGGAGAGTGACTTCCGTGTGGAGGAATCTGACAAACACCGCCTCCGCCAGGTGATCAAGGTCAACCACACACGGATGCGTCAGATGGCCGCCGCGTACCGGATGATGCGATGAGAATGGCCCTTTAGCTCTGTGATCTTCCCCCAAATCCCATAACTCTAGCGCAGTGATTTGCAACTGGTGACCTCTGTGCCCAGAGATTGTCCAATAAACAAATGACAACAGCCAACACAACAATAGCTCTCCGGTGTGAATGAATCACAAGTATACCTATTTTTTGGTCAGATCAGCAAAAACTACATTTTTGGTGTGCCGCAGAATTTTAGTAACTAGTTTGTGTGTGCCATGAGATGAAGAGAGTTGAACATCATGGCTCTGGACTAATGAGGAAAAAAGACCAGATAAATCCCAGCTGTGGGACATCTGATAAGTCCTCCCCAAGACTGTCAAGGTCATCAAAGACACGCGTGGTCTCAGACAGTCACACCAGGACACAGGATGGCACACGTGAGGAAACGCCCGGCTGGCCTCCTTCGCACCTGCTCACGCTTCTCGCTCTGCACTGCACTGTGTCCGACGTTAATGCAGCCATTCCGGGTTCCTTCATTATGACCAAGGTTCCCACGATGCATGTTTCCATCTTTTTATTATCAACATACTATATACATATGTGTATATGTAAAATGTGTCTAAGGTGCGCAGGTCTGGTGGAGGATGTGGCGAAGCTGCTCAGGGGCAAGGACACCGACCGGGCAGGTATCCGGTGTTGGAATGAGAGGTGCCGCGGGAATACGGCTGCAAGGGCCCAAACGCAGGGGCCTCGCCGATACAAAGGAGCCAGAACCCTTTACCAGAACCCATTTGGAAGCTGGCTCTCATTGGGGAATAAGAAATTTATGGTCTATTGGTTACATTTTTTGCATTAAGAAAACCTGGGTGATCAGGTATTCTATACAGAAGCCTCTACATGTTCCATTCCTAAGACAGTCAGGACAGGCCGCCCCACAAAGACATTCACATTGCAAGCAACACAGCCAGGGGACAGACCTGGGCCCCAGGGGCTGGCCTTCAAGGGACACACAGCCTCCCGGCACCCAGCTGTGGTCCTAACGGATGCAATGCAATCAGTTCCTTAGTCAGATGACCCGGGGATGCTGCAGGGCCGGGAGCTCGAATCCTGATCAGCTGGGCCTAAGACACAGGGACTCCACCTGAGGGCCAGAGGGCCTGGCTCTGGAATGGAACCCTGGGAAGTGTCTTCAGGGTGTGACATAATGGACAGAGCAGGACTGACTTCATGTGGGTTGCCTTTTGCAAAGGTGTAACTACTGCACACTCCTGTCATGCTCTGCAGGCGACCCAGAATTCCGCTCCGCTGGGCAAAAGGAAGGGCTCTGTAAAAAGTCCCCAGGGGAAGGAAATGATCTCCCCTTTACACAAAATAACAGACTCTGCCACGTGACTGCTCTACTTACCCTGAGCCTCCTTTTCCAGGATCCCGCCCTCCCCGAGCTGGACTCCCCAGAGCGGAAAGCGCAGGCGTGGGAGGAAGGACCGAACTCTCATTCCTAAGCACCATGGTGCCTGAAGCTGCTTCCTGTTTCCTCCCGGTATTTTGTTAAATTTTGGTGCCTAGGATCAGTTTCCTTGAGGGTTAACTCACAACAAGATCAAAAATTATAATTGCCAATACACACTGCAGTAAAGTGTGAATCTATGAAAATCCTCGCACGGAGAATGGCAGGTGATGAAGCACAGCTGTGCAGGCCCCTCAGCCACTCCCGGTGGGTCAGGCGGGGCCTGGCTCCCAGCGACTCCGCAGGAAAACGCGCATTTCAACGTGGCCCCAGCAGAGGGGTAGACGGGGCACAAAGGCGGGTGAGGCCCGTGGTGGAGACAGGACCCTGCAAGGCGACAGTCCCTTCCCCTCCGGCTCACCTCCCGTGCGCTCAGTCCCGGACCAGCCCTCTCTCTCCAGCTGGGAAGGGATGGCAACTCTAGGGTCCACGTTGGCAGTTTCCCAACTGGCTGATCAGAATGACTGGAGAAGTTTTAAAAATAAGCACAGACGCACAGGCTTCCCCAAATCTTACCCCTGGAGCTGGGGCCTGGGCCGGGGTCCCTGCACAATTATGAGCAGCCAGATTCGGGACCAGCGCTAATGGATACAGGTGCACGGTGGTCCCACCTGCTCCGGCACCTCTGCACCTCTGGGGAGCTCTGCGCCAGGGGCCAGGCCATCCGCCCAGCCCAGGGGTCCGTGCGCAGCGGGCGGGCAGGCGCCGACCTGCAGAACCCCAAGGCCTGCATGCTTGCTCTGGGCAGTGAGGAGTGAGGCAGGGCCTTGGTGCGTCCTCTCCACTCCGGCCCAAGCACCTACCCACGTTCCCAGCTCTCGCCAAGCCTGGCCCCACTCAGCCGACCACAACTAGCAGCGATGGCAGCTTGTTGCCGGGTAAAGTCCTGGCTCCCCTTCCTGGAGTTGAGACCCAGGGGGTAGATGAGGTCTGGTGTTCCCTGCAATTCGGGGAGAAGGAGTTGCCAGTGGGTCTCCCGCACCTGAACACTTTCCCAGGGAATATTGTGGGTGAAGCAGCCGGGGTTGGGGCACCAAGCTGCCCTGAGAATCCCAAGATCACAGACCCAGTACTCACTAGTCCCTCCACGTCACTGTCACAAAACTAAGCCCTCCACTGTGCACACGTGCGTACACACACACATGCACACGCACGACACTTTCTCCAGAGACCTCTGTCCCAGGCACACGCTGAAGAGGCCTGGGATCTGACCACGAGGAAAATATGACCGATGCTTTACAAACTGTCTTTACATGAGCTTTCGGGTTATGAGATGTGGTCAGTTGAAGATGGCAGTATTTAGCTTCTCCCCCAAAGAGGCTCCACAGACCAGGGAAGGCGATCCTGCCTCCGGCTCTGTGCCTCAGCGGCTCTCCCCGGCTCCTCTGCGCTTAGCATGGACGTCCCTCTAACCTTTGGGGGTAGGGTCTCAGATCTAATGCATTTTTCATTCATTCCCCATGAGTGCTGGGGGCGTGGAGACAGCAGAAAGTAGGGTCCTATGGAAACGGGCAAAGCGTTCTGCTTCCCGCAGTGGGCGGGGCTGGCCGGCTGGGCGTGCCCTCTGGCCTCAGGCTGCTCCTGGCCGCACGTGGCCTGAGCACTGTGGCCGGAGTAGGCCTCCTCAGGGAGGCTGGAGCGCCAAGGTCAGGGAACCACCATCCTGGATTAAATAATTTGGGGCCCCCTTACTTCTTCCAGAGAGCGGTCAAGCCGAAATCCAACCAATTCACTTGTCAATGTTCTTGCTGGTCAAGTTCGACTCTGAAAGGCTGAGAAGGCCAGTGTCTTCACAGCAAGCTGCCCAGGGTCCTGGACCTGGCTGGCAGGCGCAGCCCCTCCTCAGCAAGAACAGAGGGGACTAGTTTCCTTTCAGAACTTGCTTTTGTTAACATCTTGCTTGTTAACACAGAATCAAAAACCATTCCCCTTAATCTGTGATCTTTTATGGTCTGATTTATTCATAATGTTTGCATAACCATTTTAACAGCTTGGAGCAGTATTGTTTCCAAAGGAAACATTTACAATCCTATATAATAAAAGCCTAATATGCTAAGTGTCTGGTCATCCAGTCAGCTGTTCAACCAATCAAAGCATAATATGCTAATATGCACTGACCACCAGGGGGCAGACGTTCTGACCGATAGGTTAGCTTGCTGATGGGATCTGGCCGATAGGGACTGAGCGGACTAAGTGAGACGGGCCGGACATGCCCTGGAGCCCTCCTGCGGTCTCTCTCCGGCTGGCCAACCTCCCGCGTCCCTCCCTGGACCCCATCATGCACCAGTGGGGTCCCTCGGCCTGACCTGTGCCCTCTTGCAATCTGGGAACCCTCGGGGGATGTCGGAGAGCCAGTTTTGGCCCAACAGCAGAATGACCGGTTGCTATGACGCACCCTGACCACCAGGGGGCAGACGCTCAATGCAGAAGCTTCCCCCTGGTGGTCAGTGCGTTCCCACAGGTGGGGCTCCGCTCCACCAGAAGCCGGGCTCATGGCTGACAAGTGCAGCAGCGGAGGCGGGGAGGCCACTGTGGCAGCACTAAGGATGTCCGACTGACGGCTTCTGACAGACAGTCAGACATCCCCCAAGGGCTCCCAGATTGTGAGCCCCCCCCCACTCAGTGCACGAATTTCTTGGTCCGGGCCCCTAGTGTTATCATAAAAGTGGACAGGAAAATCGATTCTGACAGGCAGGAATCTAAAACACAAGACCCTTTCCTACTGTCTACACTGAAGCTCAGGGTGACAGGAGACGGTGGAGGCAAAAGGTCGGGGACCCCCAGCACCCTGCCCCAGTGTCCAGGCCACTGCTGCGGCCACAGTGGTGTTTCCACACCCACCCTTCGGGTCCACACGCGCTCGTAGGTATCCCATGCTGCCCCAGCAATGTAATTTTTTCACCTTTACTGGGTTCTACTTAATAATACAAAGTTACACATATTTAGTGTATAATCTGACAAGTTTGTATAATTTGATAGGTTTGGATCTAATCACTCACCTTGACATCATCACCACAAACAAGGTAACAAACACCCACACCGCCGAAGGACTGGCCTGTTCAAGGAGTCGGGTGCGAGAAGCCCACATCCCCCGGCAACACTGGTGCGAAGCAGAGGGACACCTTTTGCTGTTTGGGAGGAGGGAGGTCAAGAAAATGCACTTTCTTGTCCTAATTTAGGAACTGCAGCGATGCCGCAGGAAGCTCCGCGGGCCTGTGTCTCAGCACTGTCCCGTCACCTCCGCACCACCTGCCGCTGCTCCTGCTCGGCGACGCGGAGAAACGGAGCGCCGTCCAGGGCGGGCCCGTGGGGCAGGTAACGCCACATGACCTCTCCTTCCATGAAAAGGGGGGGGGGGGAACCCTCATCACCTGTTTTTAAAGAGAATTTATGAAAACTCCTTTGTTAAGGTACAATGCAGAATAGTGGAGAAATGACTGGGATGTTGTGAATTTAGCTTCTACAATCTGTCAGGGGAAAGGTGTGTATGTGGGGAGGTGGCTGGTCAGGAATTTGCTTTTTCTGTCTTTAATTTGCTTCGCCAGCTTCCCAGGAAGCCACCTGCTGGGCACGTTGGCGAGGGTGAGAGAAGCACGCTGGCTCCGCTGTCTTCACCTCAGCCGTCAGAAAATGACGAGTTCATGGACTACGTGGGAAATGTCTACCTGCAATTTTATGAAGCTTCGCCGTACAAAGGTGCTGTGGGAAGTATAACGAACTCAAAAAGGATTCAAGACTTGAATGTAAGACATGAAGCCATGACATGCTAGAAGAAAACAGAGATTTAAGCTCCTCAGCGTTGCTCTTGGGGATGATGTGTTTGGATTGACACCAACACAAAGGCAACCACAGCGAAAATAAACAAACATCAAACAAAAAAGCTTCTGCACAGAAAAATACTATCAACAAAATGAAAAGGCAAACCGAGGAACGGGAGAAAAATACTTGCAAATCATGTATCTGGTAAGGGGTTACTACCCAAAGTATATAAAGAACTCCCACAACTCTGCAAAAATACAAACAGTCCAGAGGATCTGAACAAACATTTTTCTGAAAAAGACATCCAAGTAGCCAAAAGGCACACGAACAGATGCTCAGTGTCACTAACGATCAGGGAAACGCACGTCAAAACCTCCCGCCTGTTATAACGGCGACCATCAAAGACGAGAGGCAGGCGCTGGTGAGAATGCAGAGAAGAGGGAACCTTGTGCACTGGTGGGATGTAAACTGGTGCGGACACCATGGAAAATAGTATGAGGTTCCTTTAAAAATTAAAAATAGGCCCTGGCCGGTGCGACTCAGTTGGTTGGAGCGTTGTCCAGTGCACTGAAATGTTGCGGGTTCCATCCCTGTCAGGCCACATACCTAGGTTGCAGGCTGGATCCCAGGTGAGGGCCCATGTGGGAAGCAACTGATGAATGTTTCTCTCTCTCTCTCCTCCCCCCCCTTTCCCTCTCCTTCTCTCGTACCCTCGCTCTGTCCCTCTCTCTGAAATCAGTAAGCGTGTCCTCAGGTGAGGATTAAAAAAAATTAAAAATAGAACTACCATGTGACCCCGCAACACCACTCCCGGGTACGTAGCCAACGGAAACGAGAACAAGGTCTCGTCACTGCGGCATTCTTCACAACGGCCAAGGCCTGGGGGCACCAGTGTCCACATGGAGGAGGGAAAAGATGCCTGTGTATAAAGACGGGATATATGTGCACGCGTGCACACACACACGCACGCACACATACACACACTGGAATATCACCCAGCCACCGGGAAGAGGACATCCTGCCATTTTCTACAACATGGATGCACCGTGAGGGCACTATGCTACAGAAGTAAGCCAGACAGAGAAAGACAGTACTGCGTGGTGCCACTTCTATGCAAAAGCTAAGAAAACGTCGCAGTCACAGAAACACAGTGGTGACGTGGTTCCAGGGCTGGGGAGCAGGAAGCGGGAGCGCGATGTGGGAGACCTTCCGGACAGACGAGGGAGTCCTGACCCAGCTGCACCGTGGCTGCGCGTTAACATGCACGGCCCGTGGCCTCGCTGAGTACCCGCCAGCGCTCTCCGATCCAAAGGACAGGTGCAAGGTGACGGTGGCTCACTAACCAGCTGGTGAGATTTCCTCGCCACGTACGCCAGACCACGCCCCACGATGTGCACTTAGACATCGCGCACTTCATTGTCAAATGCACGGCAATAAGGCTTAAAAGAGACGCGTGGCCTCACGGCCCGCCTTCCCACTCCGGACATTCCCGTCGGCACCTGACAGTGTGTGAAGTCCAGGTCGTGTCTACCTCACGGAGCACAAGGCTTGTCACCTAAGCCACCCTCTGTCCTCCCACACACCAACATCCTTCTGCCCATTAGGCTCTCCCGTAAAGGTGTCCAGAGGTTTTCAAAAGATGAGACATCATCAGCGTGGCATACGAACATCCCGTGGGACAGGAGGGTTTGCACATGCTCTTCCCGTGCTCGCCCCTCCCCAGAGTGGGCACGGTCAGGGCCGGGGGCTCAGAAGGCTGGCTCTCTAACCTCAAGCGGGGAGGCTCCTGGCGAAGGTGAGAATTTGGGGCAGGAAAGCAGGGGCTCGGGACCCCACTCGGGCCCCTCTGAGATGCAGCCTGGACACGCCCCCTCATGCTGCCTCAGGCGCAGGTCTCACCGGGACAGCACAAACCAGAGACCCAAGGCCTGGAGTGCGCCCGGCTGACATCCCATTAGCGCTTCCCAGGCTAGCGCTGCTTCTGTGCTTCCCAAGACCTGGCAAGTGATGAAGCTGACCAAGCTGTCCCTTTCCTGCTGGCTCTCAAAGACCACTGGCCAAGCAGTGTTTGCCTGGTCCCCACCCCCTGCTGCTGACCCAGCAGCCGCCTGTGCTGACCCAGCACACCTCTGCCCACCCACCTCGCGCCTTAGCGCCTTAACGTTCCCTCCAAACGCAGCATCTGCTGGCGCCCCAGCCTCTTCTCTGAGGGCCAGCCCACCCTGCCTTGGGCACACGAACTCACTGTACGAGCATCAGCGACAGCAGCTCCCACAGGACGGGACGCCGCCGAGCTGCAGGGAGCTGCCTGGGTCCTGCCGCCTGCACGAGGCCATGCAGCCAGTGTCTAAAACGGAACTCTCTCTATTTCTGGGGCTGCGGAAACACAGTGCTAAAACAGTCACTGCGAGAAAAATAGCCCAGAATCCAGTCGGTGCTCACAGCAATTTTTATTATGTGAATGGATATATCTCATGATTTCCCACTGGACATTTTTCTAAGCAACAAAAGTAATTTTTAACATTACAGAGAATCAGGGTTTTGGTGTGGATCTCATGAACGTGTAGAAGAACAAATCTTTAACATTTTACAGGTGTACATATTTCTGTAAGAACATCTTCATGATGATCTATGTCCAGCTCTCACTAATAATCAGCCATCCAGGCCGCCTCTCGTTTGCAGAACCATAGCAGACCCTGGCTGGGTGTCCGTGCAGAACGTGCCGCCGCGGTGAGTCTGTGACCCCCCTGCCTCACTACCTTCTGAAAGAGGACCCTGAAATAACCTTTCCTTAAAAAGATTTGTAACCCTCACCTGAGGGATGGTTTTTAAATTGATTTGAGAGAGAGAGAGAGAGAGAGAGAGAGAGAGAGAGAGAGAAACATTGACGTCGATCAATTGACTACCATACACATCCCATCCAGGGATCAACACACGACCTGGGTGTGTGCCCTGACCAGGATGGAACCCGAGACCTTTCGGTGCACGGGACAGCGCTCCAGCCAACTGGGCCACAGCGGCCAGGGCCTGACAACAGCTTACTGTCCGTTAATGCCACTGATGACCAAGAACTTGCTAAAGAAGTTAGTGTCAGTTTGCTAGTGATGAATTACTGATGAATTCTGGTGATCAGATTTGAAGATTTGCACTTACTCTCTAGCTTATAGTGCCACGAAACATGAGGCTGCATTTACAAAAGACTAAGTCATAACAGGTTCCACCGCAATGACTATTAGAAAGACGGAGTCCCCGTACCTAGGAGTTTTAGTTGTTTTTAAGGTAATGGAAATCTCCCAGGAGCGGGCATGGAACACCAGAGAGGTGTCTGTCTCCCGTGAGGCCTGGAAGAGGTAGCTGGGAGTGCCCTAGCCATGCAGGGCGGGGGTGTAAAGCTAGTCAGAGCCCACGGCGCCCGGGTGGGCAGGGTCAGCACAGCTTCAAGTGCAGGCGCAGGGAGAGAGAGGGGCTTGGACTCAGGCTGTACAATCGGAGCTCCCAGCACCTCCAACCCAAACCAGGGTCTCGACTAGAAATCCTGACAAGCAACACCCTAAATAAACCGGACAAGGGGTCATTTTCTCCAGAAGAAGTCATACAGTCAGGCACTGAACCCTGCCTTTGAGAAACACTGCATATTAATTCCGGGCCGTTCTGGTTAGCACACATCAGCGGGGAACGTAAGTTAAATCAAGAATCACTCCCATGCCCCTGAAAAAAAAAAAGTGGTCAAGGAGAAAAACCCATTTACAAAATTCTGGTAGTAGTTTTAGACCAAATGAGAGAAAATTCTAATGTATACTAAACTAAATAAATTTACAGAAATCATACCAAGAGATTTTATAGTACAAAGTTATAGATTTCAGAGTAGTTTAAAACAATTTATGAATAATAGAAGCAAAACAAGGTTCTGAAGGAAAGCTAATGAACTGGGTGCTGTCCCTTAGCTAGGAGGCCCTGGCCCCAGCTGTGAGGCACTGATCCAGCTGTGAGGCCCCAGCTGTGAGGCCCTGGCCCCAGCTGTGAGGCCCCAGCTGTGAGGCACTGATCCAGCTGTGAGGCCCTGGTCCCAGCTGTGAGGCCCTGGTCCCAGCTGTGAGGCCCTGGTCCCAGCTGTGAGGCCCTGGTCCCAGCTGTGAGGCCCTGGTCCCAGCTGTGAGGCACTGATCCAGCTGTGAGGCACTGGTCCCAGCTGTGAGGCACTGATCCAGCTGTGAGGCCCTGGTCCCAGCTGTGAGGCACTGATCCAGCTGTGAGGCCCTGGTCCCAGCTGTGAGGCACTGATCCAGCTGTGAGGCCCCAGCTGTGAGGCCCTGGTCCCAGCTGTGAGGCACTGATCCAGCTGTGAGGCCCTGGTCCCAGCTGTGAGGCACTGATCCAGCTGTGAGGCCCTGGTCCCAGCTGTGAGGCTCTGATCCAGCTGTGAGGCCCTGGTCCCAGCTGTGAGGCACTGATCCAGCTGTGAGGCCCTGGTCCCAGCTGTGAGGCACTGATCCAGCTGTGAGGCCCTGGCCCCAGCTGTGAGGCACTGGTCCAGCTGTGAGGCACTGATCCAGCTGTGAGGCACTGATCCAGCTGTGAGGCACTGGTCCAGCTGTGAGGCCCCAGCTGTGAGGCCCTGGTCCCAGCTGTGAGGCCCTGGTCCCAGCTGTGAGGCACTGATCCAGCTGTGAGGCCCTGGTCCCAGCTGTGAGGCCCTGGTCCCAGCTGTGAGGCCCTGGTCCCAGCTGTGAGGCCCTGGTCCCAGCTGTGAGGCCCTGGTCCCAGCTGTGAGGCCCTGGTCCCAGCTGTGAGGCCCTGGTCCCAGCTGTGAGGCCCTGGTCCCAGCTGTGAGGCACTGATCCAGCTGTGAGGCCCTGGTCCCAGCTGTGAGGCCCTGGTCCCAGCTGTGAGGCCCTGGTCCCAGCTATGAGGCACTGATCCAGCTGTGAGGCCCCAGCTGTGAGGCCCTGGTCCCAGCTGTGAGGCACTGGTCCAGCTGTGAGGCACTGATCCAGCTGTGAGGCCCCAGCTGTGAGGCCCTGGTCCCAGCTGTGAGGCACTGATCCAGCTGTGAGGCCCTGGCCCCAGCTGTGAGGCCCTGGTCCCAGCTGTGAGGCCCTGGTCCCAGCTGTGAGGCCCTGGTCCCAGCTGTGAGGCCCTGGTCCCAGCTGTGAGGCCCTGGTCCCAGCTGTGAGGCCCTGGTCCCAGCTGTGAGGCCCTGGTCCCAGCTGTGAGGCACTGATCCAGCTGTGAGGCCCTGGTCCCAGCTGTGAGGCACTGATCCAGCTGTGAGGCACTGATCCAGCTGTGAGGCCCCAGCTGTGAGGCCCTGGTCCCAGCTGTGAGGCCCTGGTCCCAGCTGTGAGGCACTGATCCAGCTGTGAGGCCCTGGTCCCAGCTGTGAGGCCCTGGTCCCAGCTGTGAGGCCCTGGTCCCAGCTGTGAGGCCCTGGTCCCAGCTGTGAGGCCCTGGTCCCAGCTGTGAGGCCCTGGTCCCAGCTGTGAGGCCCTGGTCCCAGCTGTGAGGCCCTGGCCCCAGCTGTGAGGCCCTGGTCCCAGCTGTGAGGCACTGATCCAGCTGTGAGGCCCCAGCTGTGAGGCCCTGGTCCCAGCTGTGAGGCACTGATCCAGCTGTGAGGCCCTGGTCCCAGCTGTGAGGCCCTGGTCCCAGCTGTGAGGCCCTGGCCCCAGCTGTGAGGCCCTGGTCCCAGCTGTGAGTCCCTGGTCCCAGCTGTGAGGCCCTGGTCCCAGTTGTGAGGCACTGATCCAGCTGTGAGGCCCTGGCCCCAGCTGTGAGGCCCTGGTCCCAGCTGTGAGGCCCTGGTCCCAGCTGTGAGGCCCTGGTCCCAGCTGTGAGGCCCTGGTCCCAGCTGTGAGGCCCTGGTCCCAGCTGTGAGGCCCTGGTCCCAGCTGTGAGGCCCTGGTCCCAGCTGTGAGGCACTGATCCAGCTGTGAGGCCCTGGTCCCAGCTGTGAGGCCCTGGTCCCAGCTGTGAGGCACTGATCCAGCTGTGAGGCACTGGTCCCAGCTGTGAGGCCCTGGTCCCAGCTGTGAGGCCCTGGTCCCAGCTGTGAGGCCCTGGTCCCAGCTGTGAGGCCCTGGTCCCAGCTGTGAGGCCCTGGTCCCAGCTGTGAGGCACTGATCCAGCTGTGAGGCCCTGGCCCCAGCTGTGAGGCACTGATCCCAGCTGTGAGGCCCTGGTCCCAGCTGTGAGGCCCTGGTCCCATCTATGAGGCACTGATCCAGCTGTGAGGCCCTGGCCCCAGCTGTGAGGCACTGATCCCAGCTGTGAGGCCCTGGTCCCAGCTGTGAGGCACTGATCCAGCTGTGAGGCCCTGGCCCCAGCTGTGAGGCCCTGATCCAGCTGTGAGGCACTGATCCAGCTGTGAGGCCCTGGTCCCAGCTGTGAGGCACTGATCCAGCTGTGAGGCCCTGGCCCCAGCTGTGAGGCACTGATCCAGCTGTGAGGCACTGATCCAGCTGTGAGGCCCCAGCTGTGAGGCACTGATCCAGCTGTGAGGCACTGATCCAGCTGTGAGGCACTGATCCAGCTGTGAGGCCCCAGCTGTGAGGCCCTGGTCCCAGCTGTGAGGCCCTGGTCCCAGCTGTGAGGCACTGGTCCCAGCTGTGAGGCCCTGGCCCCAGCTGTGAGGCCCTGGTCCCAGCTGTGAGGCCCTGGTCCCAGCTGTGAGGCACTGATCCAGCTGTGAGGCACTGATCCAGCTGTGAGGCTCTGGTCCCAGCTGTGAGGCCCTGGTCCCAGCTGTGAGGCCCTGGTCCCAGCTGTGAGGCACTGATCCAGCTGTGAGGCACTGATCCAGCTGTGAGGCCCTGGTCCCAGCTGTGAGGCCCTGGCCCCAGCTGTGAGGCCCCAGCTGTGAGGCCCTGGCCCCAGCTGTGAGGCACTGATCCAGCTGTGAGGCCCCAGCTGTGAGGCACTGGTCCCAGCTGTGAAGCCCTGGCCCCAGCTGTGAGGCACTGGTCTAGAGGTGCAATTGCACCTGCTCACACAGGCAGAGATGGAGCCAGGTCGGCCAGACTGCTGCCCAGCAATTCTTACGTCCTAAGTCAAACATCCCAAATGATGCCAGGCTAAGCAATGCTTTTTTATACGGGGGTATGACTTTGTCTAGTATCCGCTATTATAGGGCAGAACCCGCCTGCTATATTACAGACATGGTTTCAGTTCACACACACAAGTACATTCTCACACAAACAGGTAAACTTTCCATAAAACCCTTTATCTATTGGCAACTTTTGATGCAGACTCGTCTTCTCAGCATCAAAGCGGGGTGAAGCCTCTGGGGGCTAAGAGTGTCCCGGCAGCAGCGCCCCCTCGCCTCAGGGCTCCCGGCTCCCGGTGCGCAGGGGGCCTGACCTGCAGACCCGAGAACCATCCGTTGGGCCGGAGAGCTGAGCGCAGGCGCGTTTCACAGCGGGAGGTGCCTGTGCTATGCCTCCCAGCTCCTCAGCGCCATCACGCCCTACAGCAGGGGCAGTGAAGGTAACTTTTCAACCAAGCTCCCTGAAACGGAAATATTATGTGGCTCAACAAATCAGGGCTACACTTACTGCCATTTTATTACTGTCAAACCTACTGTGCATATCAAGTATCTCAGGCGAAAGCAGCCTTTCTCCCCATTTTAAGCAGGAAGCTGCAGACTTACCCTTGGCGCTCCGCTACGAGATGACTGGCCGCACAGAACCCCTGGGCGGTGCCTCCAGCAGATCACACCTGCGCAGCGACAGAGCTGCGGGAATTCTCGACTCTCAAACCCAACCCAGACTTCCACAGAGCTCTGGTCTGGGAAAACTCTTGTAGTAAAGGAACAGAGGAAATCTGAAAAGAAACAGAAAATCACATATTAGGACTCTTGCTTATTTGATTTTAAGTAACTGCTTGAGAAATAACTGCTTATTTACCTGAAACAAATACTTGTAATAAACCCCAGAAGAAAGTTGCTTTGTACCTAATGACCTCTACCCAAACCAAACTGCTCCCACCTCCCCACCTTCTAGCCGCCAGTCAGACCCAGGCCACGGTCAGGGATGGAGAGAGCGGGGACAGCAGGCCACAAACCAGGGACCCTAGTTCCCAAGCGTATTCAGACTTCCTACCCCACTGCTCCCCACCCACACCTTCAGAGCCGGCCAAAAACCAAAGGCAGGCTGCCGCACGGGAAGGAAGCCAGTCTGGGAGCTAAGGAGGCAGCCGGGCTGCAGGAGCACTGAAATTATTTAGAGATGCGATCCTGTCTTGGAGTCTCTCGTACTGGCCATTTATTGAGAGGCCAGCTACTGGACCCACAGCCTCGTGCTAAAAACATCCCTGCAGGAAATCTGAGAATAACATCCCCAGAAATACCAGGGCGTTGTGGCGAGAAGCCGGCCGCGACGCGGCCTCTCCCTCCTGGCGTGGGCAGTCCGCTCTCCCCTTCCCTTCCCTCCACTGGGGGACTGCTTCCAGTCCTCGCCTCCCATTTCCCAGGTCCCTGAAGGTCTGTGGCCCTCCCAGCGAGTTCCTGCCATTGCTAATTACCTTTCACACCCAGAGAGGATCTGTTCCCTCAGAGATCTATTAATTCATCCCTGGCTTGATTATGACCCAAAGTGTTAAACACCCCACAGAAAAATCGAATTCTATTTTAGTCAAGTAGAAAGAGATAAAATCTATCCGAGTAGAGCTATCATAGAAATGTTACAAGGCAAGTTCATAAATTTTGATTAAAAACTTCATCCTATTTTACATATTCTCTAGCATTATTTTAAAGGGTGCAGGCTTTTTATTTAAAAATATGATTAAATACAAGGAAAAGTTGATAACCAAACACAATGGGAAGACTAAATTTGGGCAAGATGTTAAATGTATACCAGGATGGAAATGGAGATTACAAATGGCTGCAGAGTAAGTGGATTGCTACACAGACATCCATCCAGGACCAAACTAAAACTATAACTAAAAACACAAAAACCAAACAAACAAACAAAAAAAACCAACTGAGGAGAGAACCCTGATAACCGAGGATGGAAAGTGAGACCGCATAGAGGCTGGTAGGAGGGGCAGAGGCAGAAAGGGCTGGCCGGGCTCCCACAGACAGCAGCTGGAGTTCTGGAGAGAGATCTCAGCTGTGGGGGGGTTCCCACTGAGAACTCTGGGGTCTAATCCCCAAGCTGCCCCCCCCCCCCCCCCGCCCAGCAAAAAGCACCAGAACTGAGAAAGGTGCCCACATATCTGGCTGTGAAAACAGTGCAGGGCTGCTGTCTGCCAGAGAGAGAGGGCTGGAAAAGCTGACACCCTCTTAAAGCGCCAACACAAAATTTACTGTGCAGCCACTGCCCTGGGGCTCCGGCTGAGGGAGAGCAGAGTGGACTGGAGCTGTGTGAGCAGAAGCCAGGATTGGGGGCTCTAAGATTAGAGCTCAGAAGGCAGACACCCTGGTTTTCTGTGCTAAATTATTTCCTCATGCTGCGGAGGTCTGCTTTCTCAGGCAGACCTATGCAATCCAGGTGGTTTTTGCCTGGGGGAGAAGACAGTTGACCTAGCCTAGTGGAAAACCCCTTGCTCCATGGTGTGGCTTTCTGAGGCCCCTTAAGAGATTGAGAATTAGCCTCCAGGCAAAAGCAATGGCCCCACCCCGTTGGAAAACCTCTTTCCACACCTGAGGACAATTGCCTGAGGGCTAGGAAGACTGAAACCAATCGGTCTGCAGGCAGAGGCATGTCTCTGGAGGCTTTGAGTATTTGCCTGATCTAATTAGTCAGAAACAGCATTTAACACCATCCTGCACTAGGGACTGGAAAGTGTAACAGATCTACCTAATACACAGTCACAAACCCAAACAGGCAGCCAAAATGAGACATAAAAAAGCCCCAAATGAAAGAACCAAAGAATTCTCCAGAAGAAGAGGTAAATGAAATAGAGATAAATTTAAGTGATATAGAGTTCAGAATAATGATGGTAAAGATGCTCAACAGCATGAGAAAAGATATAGTAACTATAAAAAAGAATAGTCGAAAATAAACAATGACATAACACAAATAAAACATTGGAAGGAATACACAGCAGATTAGGAGAAGCTGAGGATTGGGTCAGTGAATACGACAGGGAAGAAAAATCACCCAATCAGAGAACCAAAAAGAAGAAACAATTAGAAAACAAGAGGACAGTCCTAGCTGGTTTGGCTCAGTGTATAGAGCGTCAGCCAGCAGACTGAAAGGTCCCAGGTTTGATTCTTGCCCGGGTTGTGGGCACGATCCCCAGTAGGGGGCATGCTGGAGGCAGCTGATCAATGATTCTATCTCTTTCTCCCTCTCTCTTCCTCTCTGAAATCAACAACAACAAAATATATATATATATATATATATATATATATATATATATATATTATATATATATATATATATATATATATATATATATATTTAAAGAAACACACACACAAAAACACAGGAGGACAGCTTAAGGGGAGCTGCGCGACAACATTAAACGTAACAATCCTACCTAATAATAGAGTAATATGCAAATTGACCGTACCTTCGCTACACCCACAAGCCACGCCCACCAGCCACGCCCACCAGGAAACCATCCTGCCGGAGGCTTTTCCGGCCTTGGGCACCAGATCCATCGCCGCTGGGATGCGGCCGAGCCCAAGGCCGGGGAGCCTGTGATGGATGGCAGGCAACTGGCGGTCGGCTCCTGCGATCTGTCGCCGGGACGCTGGGGTGTGGCTGAGCCCAAGGCCAGGAAAGCCTCCGGCCTTGGGCACCCTGCGACGGATGGCAGGCAACTGGTGGTGGGCTCCTGTGATCCGTCGCCAGGACGCTGAGGTGCAGCCTTAGGCACCAGCGGGGAGCCAGCGATGGATGGCAGGCAACTGGCAGTCGGCTCCTGCGACAACCAGAGGCTGACCAACTGGAAGTCAGTGCTGGCCCTGCCCCCAAGCAAGCGGTTAGGGGCAATCAGGCAGGCAGGCAAAGGGGTTAGGGGTGATCAGGTAGGCAGACCAGTGGTTAGGGGTGATCAGGTAGGCAGGCAAGTGGTTAGGGGAGATCAGGTAGGCAGACCAGCGGTAGGGGTGATCAGGTAGGCAGACAGACCCTCACTGGGCTGGCCCCGCCCCCAAGCAAGCTGTTAGGGGCAATCAGGCAGGCAGGCAGAGTGGATAGGGGTGATCAGGTAGGCAGACCAGTGGTTAGGGGTGATCAGGTAGGCAGGCAAGTGGTTAGGGGAGATCAGGTAGGCAGACCAGCGGTAGGGGTGATCAGGTAGGCAGACAGACCCTCACTGGGCTGGCCCCACCCCCAAGCAAGCTGTTAGGGGCAATCAGGCAGGCAGGCAGAGTGGATAGGGGTGATCAGGTAGGCAGACCAGTGGTTAGGGGTGATCAGGCAGGTAGGCGAGCGGTTAGGGGCAATCAGGTAGGCAGACAGCCCCTTGCATGGCTGGCCCCACCCCCCAGCAAAGAAAGAGGGAGGCCCAGGCCAGCCAAGCCATTACACCCCAGCCTGTCGCCTGCAGAGGGAGGCCACTGGTGGCAGGGGAGGGGAGGCAGTGCTGCACAGATGGCAAGCAGTGGCAGCGGCAGGGGTGGGGCCAGCTTCCTGCAGACCTGGGAAGGAAAGACCTGATAGGCCCTGATCTCAGGCCAGGCCTAGGGACCCTACCCGAGGGGTCCTGGATTGTGAGAGGGTGGTTCGAGTGCATGAATCTTTATGCACTGGGCCTCTAGTATTCACATAATAGGTGAACTAGAAGGGGAAGAAAGGGAGCAAGGAATAGAGAACATGTTTGAAGAAATAATGACAGAAAACTTCCCTAACCTGGTGAAGGAAAAAGTCACACAAGTTCAGGAGGTAGAGATTCAAGCAAGAAAAACCCAAACAGTCCCATGCCCAGACACATCATAATTAAAATGCCAAAAATTAAAGACAAAGAGAGAACCTTAAAGGCAGCAAGAGAAAAGCAATTTGTTACCTACAAAGGAGCTCCCATAAGGCTGTCAACTGATTTCTCATTAGAAATTCTAAAGGCAAAAGCATGAAGTACTCAAGGTAATGAATAGCAATGATCTGAAACCAAGATTACTCTATCCAGTAAGGCTCTCATTCAAGATGGTGAAATAAAGAGTTTCCCAGATTAAAAAAAAAAGTTAAAGAAGTTTATCAATACCAAGCCAGCATTACAAGAAATGCTAAAGGCAATGGTATAATGAGAAGAAATAGAGAGAATGACCTAGGCATACATAATTAAAATGGCAATAAATAAGTACATCTTAATAATCTTTAATGTAAATGGATTAAATGCTCCAATCAAAAGGCATAGGGTAGCTGAATGGATACAAAAACATGACCCACCTATATGCTGTCTATAAGTGACCCACCTCAGAAAAAAAGTGAAGGTATGAAAACAAATTTTTTCCATGCAAATGGAAACAAACAAACAAAAAAGTTGGGGGAAAAAAAAGAAACAAAAAAAGCTGGGGCCTGGCCAGTGTGGCTCATAGTTGAGCATCGACCTTTGAACCAGGAGGTCATGGTTCAATTCCAGGTCAGAGTATATGTTTGGGTGGTGGGCTCAAGCCCCAGTGTGGGGTGTTCAGGAGGCAGCCAATCAATGATTCTCTTTCATAACTGATGTTTCAATCTGCCTCTCTCTCTTCCTTCCTCTCTGAAATCAATAAAAATACATTTAAAAAAAATAAAAAGCTGGGGTAGCAATGTGCATACCTGACAAAGTAGACGTCAAAATGAAGGCCATCACAAGAGACAACAAAAGTCACTACATAATACTAAAGGGATTGATCCATCGAAGATATAAACCTGATAAACATATATATGCCCAATATAGGAGCACCTAAATATATAAAAAAAACTTCTAGAGGAATTTAAGGGTGAGACCAACAACAATACAGTCATACTAGGGGACTTTAAGACCCCAGTGATATAACTGGATAGATCTTCCAGACAAAAATTCAACAAGGAAACAGTGACACACTGGATCAGATCGATTTAAGTGACATTTATAGAACATTTACCCCAAAGCTGAGGAATATACATTCTTCTCAAGTTCACATGGGTCATTCTCAAAGATAGACCACATGTTAGGACATAAAACAAGTCTCCACAAGTTCAAGAAGATTGAAATCATATCAAGCATCTTCTCAGATCACAGTGGAATGACATTAGAAATCAACTACAGCAAAAACACCCAAAAACATTCAAACACATGGAGGCTAAATTGCATGTTATTAAACAATGAATGGGTTACCAATGAGATCAACAAAGAAATCAAAAGCTTCCTGGAAACAAATAAAAATGAACACACAACAACCCAAAATCTCTGTGACACAGCCAAAGCAGTCCTGAGAGGGAAGTTCATAGCACTACAGGCTTACCTCAAAAAACAAGAAAAACTGGTAATAAACTATTTAACCATACAACTTAAAGAACTAGAACGAGAACAAGCATAGCCCAGAGTAAGTAGAAGGAAGGAAATAATAAAGAAGAGAACAGAAATAAATGACAGAGAGACTAAAAACACAATACAAAAGATCAATGAAACCAAGAGCTGCTTCTTTGATAAGATAAACAATATTGATCACCCATTAGCCAGACTCATCAAGAAACAAGGAGAGAGGACCCAAATAAATAAAATCAGAAACAAAAGTGGAGAAGTAACCACTGACACCATTAGAAATACAAAGGATTCTAAGAAAATACTATCAACAATTACATGCCAACAAGCTGGATAATGTGGATGAAATGGACAAATTCCCAGAAAAAATACAATCTCCCAAAACTGAATCAGGAAGAATCAGAAAACCTGAATAGGCCAATCACAACTGAGGAAATAGAAGCAATAATCAAAATAAAAGCTGCCAGCAAACAAAAGCCCTGGCCCTGATGGCTTCACAGGGGAGTTTTACCAAACATTCAAAGAAGAACTAACACCTATACTCCTCAAAAATCCACGAGAAAGGAGGATTTCCAACTCTTTGGATGAGGCCAGCATTACCCTAATTCTAAAACCAGATGCACTACAAAGAAAGAAAAATTACAGGCCAATATCTCTGATGAACATAGATGCTAAAATAAATCCTTAACAAAATATTACCAAATTGAATCCAGCAATATATTAAAAGGATCATACACTATAACTAAGTGGGATTTATTCCAGGGCTGCAACATTGGTACAATATCTGCAAATCAATAAACATGATACATCACATTAACACACTGAAAGACAAAAATCACAAGAGCATATCAATAGATGCAGAAAAAATATTTAATAAAATCCAACACCCTTTCTTGATAAAAACTCTCAGCAAAGTGGGAATAGAAGGAGCATATATATCTCAACATGATAAAGGCCATATATGACAAACCTACAGCGAACATCATACTCAATGTGCAAAAACTAAAACCATTTCCCCCAAGGACAGGAATAAGACAGGGATGTCCACTTTCACCACTCCTATTCAACATAGTACTGGAAGTCCTAGCCACCACAATCAGACAAGAAGAAGAAATAAAAGGCATCCAAATTGGAAAGGAGGAAGTAAAACTCTCATTATTCGCAGATGACATGAAATCGTACATAGAAAACGCTAAAGACTCCACCAAAAAAAAATTACTAGATTTAATAAATTAATTTAGCAATGTAGCAGGATACAAAATCAATACCCAAAAATCGATGGCTTTTTTATACACCAATAATGAATTCTCAGAAAGAGAAACTAAATAAACAATCCCATTTACCATTGCAACAAAAATATTAAGATACTTGGGGATAAACTTGACCAAGGACTTGTACTTGGAAAACTATAGAACGTTGAAAAATGAGACAGAGGAAGATGTAAACAAGTGGAAGAATATACCGTGTTCATGGATTGGTAGAATTAACATCATTAAAATGTGCATACTACCCAAGGCAATCTACAGATTCAATGCAATCCCTATTAAAATACCAAAAGCATATTTCACAAGAACAAATACTCCAAAAATTTATATGGAACCAAAAAATACCCCAAATAGCCACAGCAATCCTGAGAAAGAATAACAAAGTCGGGAGACTCCCAATGCCATATATCAAGTCATATTACAAAGCCACAGTAATCAAAACAGCCTGGTACTGGCCCAAGAACAGGCACATACATCAGTGGAACAGAGACCCCAGAAATGGACTCAAGCTATTACGCTCAATTAATATTTGACAAAGTAGGCAAGAGCATACAATGGAGTCAAGACAGTCTCCTCAATAAATGGTGTTGGGAAAATTGGATAGATACATGCAAAAAAAAAAAAGAAAGAAACTAGACCACCAACTTACACTATACACAATAATAAACTCAAAATGGATACAAGACTTAAATGTAAATCAGAAAACCATAAAAATCCTAGAAGAAACTATAGACAGCAAAAATCTCATACATCTCTTATAGCAATGTGTTTACAGATACATCTCCTAGGACAAAGAAAACTAAGGAGAAAATAAACAAATGGGATTACATCAAAATAAAAAGCTTCTGCACAGCAAAAGAAACCATCAACAAAACTAAAAGGGAGGCCACTGTATGGGAGAAAATATTTGGCAATGATGCATCTGATAAAGGGTTAATATCTAAAATATATAAGGAACTTATACAACTTAACAAAAGGAAGACAAACAATCCAATTAAAAAATGGGGAAAGGCTCTAGCTGGCTTGGCTCAGTGGATAGAGCGTCAGTCTGCGGGCTGAAAGGTCCTGGGTTTGATTCCAGTCAAGGGCACATGCCCAGGTTGTGGTCTTGATCCCCAGTGGGGGGGTGGGGGACGTGCAGTAGGCAGCCAATCAATGATTCTCTCTCATCACTGATGTTTCTAACTCTCTCTCCCTCTCCCTTCCTCTCTGAAATCAATCAATCAATCAATATATATATATATATATATATATATATATATTTTTATTTTTTTTTTAATATATATATTTATTGATTTTTTACAGAGAGGAAAAGAGAGGGATAGAGAGTTAGAAACATTGATGAGAGAGAAACATCGATCAGCTGCCTCCTGCACGCCCCCCAATGGGGATGTGCCGCAACCAAGGTACATGCCCCTGACCGGAATCGAACCTGGGACCCTTGAGTCCGCAGGCCGACGCTCTATCCACTGAGCCAAACCGGTTTCGGCAATAAAAAAATATTTTTAATAAATGGGCAAAGGACCTAAATAAACACTTCTCCAAAGTGGACATACAGATGCAAATTAAAACGACGAGGTATCACCTCACACCTGTCAGAATGTCTACCATCAACAAGTCAACAAATGGCAACTGCTGGCGAGCATGTGGAGAAAAGAGAACCCTAGTGCACCGCTGGTGGGAATGCAGACTGGTGCAGCCATTATGGAAAACAGTATGGAGTTTCCTCAAAAAATTCAATATGGAGCTGCCATTTCACCCAGTGACCCCACTTCTAGGAATCTATCATGGCAACACAAGACCTGGAAACAGCCCAAGTGCCCATCGGCAGATGAGTGGATAAAAAAGTGGTGGTACATTTACACCATGGAATACTGTGCAGCTGTAACAAAGAAGAATCCCTTACCCTTTGAGACATCATGAAGGGACCTGGAGAGAATTATGCTAAGTGAAATAAGCCAGTCAGAGAAAGACAAGGATCACATGATCTCACTCACATGTGGGATCTGATGAACAAAATAAACTGATGAACGGAGCAGATCCAGGGACATGGAAGCAGGGAACAGCCTGAAGAATCTCAGAGGGAAGGCGGGGGAGGGGAGGTGGTGGGAAGTGGCCAACCAAAGACCTTGTGTGCATATATGCATGGCCCATGGACACAGACAACAGGGTGGTGAAGGCAGGGGGCGGGGATGGGCCAGAAGGGCTCAGGGGGGGGGGGGGGGAAAGAGGGGACATATGTAATACTTTCAACAATAAAGATTTTTAAAAATGTATACCAGGTTGATCACAGCCTTCTCTCTGCTAAGTGTTTACAATAACATGACAGGTTCTTTCGAAATGGGGATTTCGTGTCTGGCCTGACACCTGGGCCAAGATTCTTATTTCTCACTTCTGGCCTTACATGAGCCACTCACTAAAGAAAACCACCGATAAGCAGCCAAGCCCACCAACGCGACCTCCGTATTGCATTCAGCGGTTCTTTTAGACAAAGGTGTTGGAGATTTTTAACTGAAAAGTAAATGTGCCTGGTGTCAGACCCCGGGGCCTCTGCATGCACCTGCTCTCAGGAGCTGCAGTCGACCCTCCCCTACCCTGACAGGACAGGCACTCACACCCACTCTTACCCATGAGTGACGTTCTCGAGGGCTACAGGTGCTCCCTAATAGGCTGTAGAGCAAGGAAGGCAGACCTCAAAACGCTGCACCCCCACATCACAGCACACCTCCTGTGTGGGCCAGGCCGAGAGCAGGGAGCTCAGGACCCGGAGCCACAGAGGAGCATCGATCAAAGTTCCTGCGACGAGCGGGTGGCCGCCCGGGACTCACGTGTAAAAAACGAAGGTTGCAGTGTTTTCCGTGAGAAAAACATTTCACTGGCAAACTGTCAACACACTACCAAGCATGACCTTAAAAGAAAGCACAGTGACGGAAACCTCACCCCTCCGGGTCTGAGGAAGTCTGCCCGCCGCCTCCGTACAATGTGGTCATTAGCTTATTCCAAGCACGAGCTCTCCACACCAGGTCTTAAGGACAAGTGTGACCTGACCCCCTGGAAAAGCCAACACTGCAAAGCAACCTCAGACAAGCATCGCCAGGCACCAGGGCGCTCCCCAGGATGAAGGAAGACCTGCACCCAAGAGTTCACGCAGGTTCCACACGGCCCGCTGCAGGCGAGCGGGAAAATGCGACACAGGTTTTCCTTGAACAGGACTTATCCACGTGCCTCTCCCTTTAGACCCCAAAGAGGAGGAAGGAGGAAAGAAATGGACACACACCAAATGTCCTCTTTTTCTACATTAATTTGGACCCTTAATAATACAAAATTTTACCACTGCAAAATGCAAGGGATAATCTAAATTCTCTGCAACACTGAGATTTATATAATTGATTTTTTACAGAGAGGAAGGGAGAGGGATAGAGACTTGGAAACATCGATGAGAGAGAAACATTGATCAGCTGCCTCCTGCACACCTCCTACTGGGGATGTGCCCGCAACCAAGGTACATGCCCTTGACCGGAATCGAACCTGGGACCCTTGAGTCCGCAGGCCGACGCTCTATCCACTGAGCCACACCGGTTAGGGCAACACTGAGATTTTCTTTGTCTCAACTGTGCCTTAAAAGGCCCGAGCCACACCAGGGCTTTCCCTCATCCTTCTGGGGCGTTGAGCTGCAGCGCCTACCTCACCCCGAGGCAGCTCTGGGCTCCGGGCCTCCCCTGCCCGGCCCAGGGCCTGGCATCAGGAAGAGCTGTCCTCGTCCGCACTCCCGGTGGCCGCTTCCTCCCCGCTGCCGCCTGCCCTGGACCCCAGGCTGACATCCATCACCAATACGCTTTCCTCCAGCGAAGCATTAAAGATGGAGCATTAAGGGCTACCAAGAGGGTAGGTGCCCCGTTGTGCTGATGGCACAAAGCTGTGGGCCCTCGGGCAGATACTGCTGGGCAGTTCGCTCCATCTCCTTTAGAGCTGGCAGAGTTGCGCAGGTGACTCGGATGCTCCCACGGCTCACGTCTGCGAGCTCAGGTGATCGCCTCTCCTCCTCCCGATCACGTAGCCGAGTACCAGGCAGGAGCAGAGCACGTCCGGGTGCCCGTGGGACGGGCACTGCTGCCCACCTCTACCGCAGCCTCGCCCATCCTCACGGCCACGCTGGGCCATAAACCTGACTGTTCAGCTCAGGAGCCAAAGCACCAGACGCCCCCCAGGCAGGACTTAAACCCCAGCTCGCCTGATTTCAAAGTCCAGCCGAGCTTTCTCCCAGGAAGGTCACCACTGAAGGTGACTCAGTCTTGAGACTCAGGCAGAGATCGCTGCCGCTGCCGTCAGACTGGCACCTGCCAGGCGGGAGCCAGCTCAGCCTCTGCCAGGCGGGCGGGCCGTGCGGTGCTGGGCCGCACACCGCCTTAATTCCCAAAGGTGAGTGTCCCTCAGCGTTAGTGCAGCAGAAGCAATGACTGGGGAACGTTATCTGGCTGGGCTAGTCCTGCACACGACCAGAGCCGACAGGTCCCGACAGGTGTGCACCAGGCCCGATCCTTACACACCCAAAGCACACCAAGCGGACAGCCAGACCCGGCTCTGCAGCAGATCTAAGGGAGCCGTCTTTCCTCTTTCATTTCAAAAGGAAAAACAACACCCCCATGATTGTGTTACGACCTCTGAGCTCACAAACGCTAGGCTTGCGCCTCCCCCATCACACGTGACAACTCTCTTCAGAGCAGGCGGCCTGCAGGGGCCTCGGGGCTGTGCAGACCAGGATAGCAGGGGCCGGGCTGCCGTGAGCTCTGGGAGACCTGGACATTCCATTCCCATGGAGCTACCTGATGGAAAGCTGGATTCAAGTGGAAAATGCCGGTTCAGACACTGAACAAAACTACAAAAGAACCGCCCTAAAAGTCCAACCCTGGTTCCTCCCCACATGGACCAATCCCCACAGTTTAGGAATACTCAGCGATCGGATTTCAGCTCCCCCCGCCCAGGCACATCTCAGCTCCCCCCCCCCCCCAGGCACATCTCAGCTCCCCCCCCCCAGGCACATCTCAGCTCCCCCCCATCCCCCAGGCACATTTCAGCTCCCTCCCCACCCCCCACATCTCAACTCCCCCCATCTCCCCAGGCCAGTGGGCTCAGCTCCCTCCCATCCCCCAGGCACATCTCAGCTCCCCCCCATCCCCCAGGCACATCTCAGCTCCCCCCCCACCCCCCAGGCACATCTCAGCTCCCCCCCATCCCCCCAGGCACATCTCAGCTCCCCCCCCAACCCCCAGGCACATCTCAGCTCCCTCCCATCCCCCAGGCACATCTCAGCTGCCCCCCATCCCCCCAGGCACATCTCAGCTCCCCCCCACCCCCCAGGCATATCTCAACTCCCCCCATCTCCCCAGGCCAGTGGGCTCAGCTCCCTCCCATCCCCCAGGCACATCTCAGCTCCCCCCCAACCCCCAGGCACATCTCAGCTCCCCCCATCTCCCCAGGCATATCTCAGCTCCCCCCCATCCCCCAGGCACATCTCAGCTCCCCCCACCCCCCAGGCATATCTCAGCTCCCCCCCACGCCCCAGGCACATCTCAGCTCCCCCCCACCCCCCAGGCATATCTCAGCTCCCTCCCACCCTCCAGGCACATCTCAGCTCCCTCCCATCCCCCAGGCACATCTCAGCTCCCCCCCATCCCCCCAGGCACATCTCAGCTCGCTCCCATCCCCCAGGCACATCTCAGCTCCCTCCCATCCCCCCTGGCACATCTCAGCTCCCCCCCAACCCCCAGGCACATCTCAGCTCCCCTCCCATCTCCCCAGGCACATCTCAGCTCCCCCCCACCCCCCCAGGCACATCTCAGCTCCCCCCCCAACCCCCAGGCACATCTCAGCTCCCTCCCATCCCCCAGGCACATCTCAGCTCCCTCCCATCCCCCAGGCACATCTCAGCTCCCCCCCATCCCCCAGGCACATCTCAGCTCCCCCCACCCCCCAGGCACATCTCAGCTCCCTCCCACCCCCCAGGCACATCTCAGCTCCCCCCCCATCCCCCCAGGCACATCTCAGCTCCCTCCCACCCTCCAGGCACATCTCAGCTCCCTCCCATCCCCCAGGCACATCTCAGCTCCCTCCCACCCCCCAGGCACATCTCAGCTCCCCCCCACCCCCCAGGCACATCTCAGCTCCCCCCACCCCCCAGGCATATCTCAGCTCCCTCCCACCCCCCAGGCACATCTCAGCTCCCTCCCATCCCCCAGGCACATCTCAGCTCCCCCCCATCCCCCAGGCACATCTCAGCTCCCTCCCACCCCCCCCCAGGCACATCTCAGCTCCCTCCCACCCCCCAGGCCAGTGGTCAGGGCTGAGAGAATAATGAAAGCTACAAGCTAGTTTCCCAAAATATCAGTTGGTAAGTAGTTGATTAATAAAATGGGGGGATACTAATTTCTAGCTCTCTGAGCAGCCTCACAGGGACACATGTGGCTGAGGAGGTGCTGGGGCGGAGGTAACGGAGAGAGGTTGTGCTCTGAGGGTTCTATGTTCTGAAGTAACGAAGATTTCTGCCTTCAAGTGTTGTGGGACTGAGAAGGGACACTGCAGGCGGTGTGTGGGCCATAGGTAATGAGATGAGAAATCAGCAGGAGGCTGTGGGCAGGAGCCGGGAGTCCAGGCCCGGCTCAGCCTCCTGACGCCCTGTGGGACCTCCTCATCCACGGCCAGGCTCCCTCTGCTCCTGCTCTGCAGCTTTGAGGCACATGGAATGGACCTGAACATTATCAAAAACTGACGATGTGGTGCTAAAAGCTTATCTAAAATTCCAAGACCAGAAGGTCGCAATGCAAACCTCAGGAGGAACTTAGGTTTCACAGCCTGCCCCTGAACCTTCTAACAGGTAGGAACTGGTGAGCAACGCCACGCCCGAGGCTTGTAGAGTTGCCGGGTGTATATTTGATGCCAGCCTCTGACAACAGCACCCCGTCCTCCCAGGGTCTGAGAAGTGCTGCTCTGGAGGTCCCCCCGCTAACCCACACCATCGTTTTCGGAACCGGCACCAACTCCTGCTGCCCATCTCAGCACCAGCACAGACCATCGAATGCCAGGGCGTTTTAAGGCCTCTGCACTTTTTCCGAAGCACCCACAGGACTTAGGTGTTGTTCAGGTAACCACACCAACCACAGCAGCAAAAGTAAACCTTCAGCCCTGCCCGGGTTGGCTCAGGGGACAGAGCATCTGCCTGCGGACTGAAGGGTCCCGGGTTCGATTCCAGTCAAAGGCATGTACCTTGGTTGCGGGCACATCCCCAGTGGGAGGTGTGCAGGAGGCAGCTGCTCGATGTTTCTAACTCTATCCCTCTCCCTTCTTCTCTGTAAAAAATCATAAAATTAAAAAAAAAAGTAAACCTTCAACTTTAAACTGCATTTACTGAAGAAAGGTGGTGCAAACCCTGCCCCTTTAAAAAAAAAAAAGAAGAAAGAAAGAAAGAAAGAAAGAAAGAAAGAAAGAAAGAAAGAAAGAAAGAAAGAAAGAAAGAAGGAAGGAAGGAAGGAAGGAAAGACAAAGAAAAAAAAGAAGACACAGACACTGCCTCTCCTGGGAGATCACTGAGGTGCACTGGGCGGCCCTGTCCCGCCCACCTCTAGGCGGCACCCTCAGGTGCTGCGGGCTCAGGTGCTGCGGGCGGGTGGCCTGCCCTCAGCCCTCACCTTGGGGGACGAAGGACGGAAAGAACCAGGGAGCTGCAGGAAGGCCCAGGCCCGCAGTGAGCGCCGGCAAGCCAGTTTTCCTGCCTCCTCTCGACTGACCTCTCCCCTCGCACTGACCTCTCCCCTCGCACTGACCTCTCCCCTCGCACTGACCTCTCCCCTCGCACTGACCTCTCCCCTCGCACTGACCTCTCCCCTCGCACTGACCTCTCCCCTCGCACTGACCTCTCCCCTCGCACTGACCTCTCCCTCTCGCACTGACCTCTCCCCTCGCACTGACCTCTCCCCTCGCACTGACCTCTCCCCTCGCACTGACCTCCTCCTCTCGCACTGACCTCTCCCCTCGCACTGACCTCCTCCTCTCGCACTGACCTCTCCCCTCGCACTGACCTCCTCCTCTCGCACTGACCTCTCCCCTCGCACTGACCTCCTCCTCTCGCACTGACCTCTCCCCTCGCACTGACCTCCTCCTCTCGCACTGACCTCTCCTCTCGCACTGACCTCTCCCCTCGCACTGACCTCCTCCTCTCGCACTGACCTCTCCTCTCGCACTGACCTCCTCCTCTCGACTGACCTCTCCCCTCGCACTGACCTCTCCCCTCGCACTGACCTCCTCCTCTCGCACTGACCTCTCCCCTCGCACTGACCTCCTCCTCTCGCACTGACCTCTCCTCTCGCACTGACCTCCTCCTCTCGACTGACCTCTCCCCTCGCACTGACCTCTCCCCTCGCACTGACCTCTCCCCTCGCACTGACCTCTCCCCTCGCACTGACCTCCTCCTCTCGCACTGACCTCTCCCCTCGCACTGACCTCTCCCCTCGCACTGACCTCCTCCTCTCGCACTGACCTCCTCCTCTCGCACTGACCTCTCCTCTCGCACTGACCTCTCCCCTCGCACTGACCTCCTCCTCTCGCACTGACCTCTCCTCTCGCACTGACCTCCTCCTCTCGACTGACCTCTCCCCTCGCACTGACCTCTCCCCTCGCACTGACCTCCTCCTCTCGCACTGACCTCTCCCCTCGCACTGACCTCCTCCTCTCGCACTGACCTCTCCTCTCGCACTGACCTCCTCCTCTCGACTGACCTCTCCCCTCGCACTGACCTCTCCCCTCGCACTGACCTCTCCCCTCGCACTGACCTCTCCCCTCGCACTGACCTCCTCCTCTCGCACTGACCTCTCCCCTCGCACTGACCTCTCCCCTCGCACTGACCTCCTCCCCTCGCACTGACCTCCTCCTCTCGCACTGACCTCTCCTCTCGCACTGACCTCTCCCCTCGCACTGACCTCCTCCTCTCGCACTGACCTCTCCCCTCGCACTGACCTCCTCCTCTCGCACTGACCTCTCCCCTCGCACTGACCTCTCCCCTCGCACTGACCTCTCCCCTCGCACTGACCTCTCCCCTCGCACTGACCTCCTCCTCTCGCACTGACCTCTCCCCTCGCACTGACCTCCTCCTCTCGCACTGACCTCTCCTCTCGCACTGACCTCTCCCCTCGCACTGACCTCTCCCCTTGCACTGACCTCTCCCCTCGCACTGACCTCCTCCTCTCGCACTGACCTCTCCCCTCGCACTGACCTCCTCCTCGCACTGACCTCTCCCCTCGCACTGACCTCTCCCCTTGCACTGACCTCTCCCCTCGCACTGACCTCTCCCCTCGCACTGACCTCCTCCTCTCGCACTGACCTCTCCCCTCGCACTGACCTCTTCCCTCGCACTGACCTCTCCCCTCGCACTGACCTCTCCCCTCGCACTGACCTCCTCCTCTCGCACTGACCTCTCCCCTCGCACTTCTTTCTTTTCTTTTTCTTTTCTTTTCTTTTCTTTTTTTAGTAGAACCTTGAAATGCAGGCAGGAAGGCCAGGACAAGCTGTTAACAGTGGTTACCACTGAACCTGCAACACATCGAGCCATGGCTCTCCCCCTTCAGTAGGGTGATGCCACGGTTTTTAAAGGCCTTTTAGCTACTTTTGAGTATCCCTACAATGGTCCAAGGGTGTCACCACAAACGCCAGATCCTCACAGTTCTGAGCCCATGCCCATGGTGCCTTCCCCACGCCCACCTCCCCAGCTGTCCTCAGCCAATTCCAGGCTGTCCTTCGGGAGGGGACCCACCTCCCCTCTTCGGGGAATTCTCAGGAATGCCCTCACCCCTGTAGAAATCTCTCTTTCACAACTGTCACCTCTCCGTTGCCTGGCGACCTGGGACCAGCCTCCGGGAAGGGACTCCAATGGTGGCGTGTGGGCTTGCACGGGGCAGGCCCTGGAGGACGTGGCCCGATGAGACGGCCACCATCGGAAAACTCCTTCCGTCATCATGAACGTAAGATCGGCCGCAACTGTCCACAGCCCGACCGCAGCCGGTGCCACAGGGCCAGAACCTCTCCCCTAATTTTAACCCAAGACACCCCAAGAATCCCTTGCATGACTGTGCCCGCGCCAGCCCCCAAGAATCCATACGGAGCCTTAAGTACAGACAACGCTGTAACCATGCCGAAACCAAACGAGGCTCCGCTTACAAACCATATTTCTTAATTTCACTGCTTAGTTCCCCCCTGAGTATTTCCTTTGCTGAATAAATTAGCAACGAGCCAATGAGAGGGCCTGAATCAAAGAGCACTTCTAAGTCTTAAAGCTCAAAAACATCTACAGGCCGTCCTGTGGCAGCAGCCCCGTGAATGCCATCCGTAAGGCCATTCCAACTGTGCTGGGCGGAATCCAATTAAGCCATTTCCTGCGAAAATCCCCGAAGAGCCTCCTGCTGGGCTCAAAATGGAAGTAACCCTAAGTGCCAGATTAGCTGTGTAAGCACTTCCACAGCCAAACAGACACGAGCATGAAAATCTACACGCCCAGCCTGTTCACTGGGCGCGCACGGCGGGCGTGCACACACACACACTGCAATGCCCATCTGGCGGAGAGCCGAGCCCACTTCCTTGCCCAGCCAGGTCTTCTCAGATCACCCTCACCCGGAGGACGTGTCAGACAAGCTCTGGCCCGCTCATTTACACACATGAAACGATCCGTGTCGGCTCCACGGTCAGTTTTGTGGGCAGCGTTAACCGTCGGGAAGAGACTGAAGGCTTCCTCTGAATTCACCATCTTACTCGCCAGCCCCGGGCAGAGCACACCCTGCAAGGAGCACGTCCCGAAAGCCCCGGATGCTCGGTGCATAACCAGGCCCCTGGCACGCAGGCCCAGCCGATCCCTCCAGGAGAGGCCCAGGCCCAGGCCGGGCTCCGCTGCGAGCCTCCAGCGCCAGTGCAGGGACCAGGCTGCGCAGGGACAACAGGAACGTGCTGAAGGCCCGTCCAGGCCCCTCCTGCTCCGCACAGGGCTGCTGAGGAGCCGGGCCACATGTCGCTGCCCCTCGGCGTGTGACAGAAAGGACGCAGGACTCTGCTTTAAACTGATGCCAGTCCTCACTATACTTTACCCCGCCCACCCTCCCGGGGATGGTGAAGGCGCGGCTAACCTCAGAGACTGTTTCCTTAGGGAGAATGTAAGTCACCTTGTTTGCAGAATGAACTAGTCCTGCTTATGTGATGAAAATGTGTGGCACGTCCGCTGTGTGCACCCACGTGAGGCGCAGCCGATGCTGTCCTTCCCCAGGCGCTCAGGGGAGGGTCCAGGTCAAACGTGAGATGACACAGCACGGCTGCTAATTTGCTTCAAGAAAACTTACCCATAAAAAAAAAAATCAACTACACTTTTCAGTAGCGTCTACAACAGATGTGTGCTCTCCAATATAGCTAATATTTGTCTTAGAATTTAAAAATTCTGAGACAAGCAAACTGAGTATATACAGCAGCATTACAGTTTTAGATAAGAAATAACTTTTTGTTGAAATACAACGGTCTAACCTCGTTTCCCATGACTAACTTCTAACAGAGAAACAGCAATAACCCCAAGCAAAACCCTCCTTCCCTGAAACATGACAAGGTTTCCTCCACCTCGCCAGCCTGACAGTTCTCCGTCTAGACAGCCAACAGGTACGTCCCGAACCCCACCAGCACCGTGCTGGGAGCTGACACACAACAGACAAGGGTGTGCTTTGCCCCCACAAACAAAGCAGACAGCACAGACGAGTGGATGTTTAGAGCCCAAAATGGGAATTCCAGATGCTAGGGATCACCATCCATTACCTCTGTGTGTGACACACGTAATCAGACAGGGATGTGTCTGCAGAAAGTGGAAACGCTGATGTTAAACACACGTTAAACCTCTCAGGCAGCATCGCGCCTGCGCAGCAGGCCCGGCCTCTCCTATGACATGGGGCCGGGGATTTCTGAGTGCACACGCAGGGCCCGGCCCGGCCGCCCCCCTTCTCCAGGCCACTTCAGTCCATCGCTCTGTTTCTCAAGAGTTCCAAGTTCTGATTCAGTCCCAGGTGATCCTACCACTCCACCCACTCATCGTCTGCGACACGCAGGCTTCCATGTCTTCATCCAGGCTGCTGGACAAGTCATGGCCAAGGGCAGCCGCACCCGAGATCTTCCTCAGGGAGGAACAACGCGGCTCACCGCTCTGTGGGTGCAGCCCCTCCACCAGCTCCCAGCCCCACAGCGTGCCCGAGGCGGGAGGGCCCGCCCCTGAGCAGCGTGAAGGACCAGCTTCCCCTCTCACTGGCTGTCTTCCAGCCAGAAGCTCCACCTCTAACGCTATTCTCACCTACAGCATGGAGGGTAAAGCGAAAAGGATTCTTTGCAGACGTGCTATCCTGTACACAAACCCATAAACAGCATGAACAGCTGAGCAGCATGAACAGCACCCAGCGAAGTGCCAAGTACGCAATCGGTGCTCCAAGAAAACACAACCTGTTCCCTCAACCACCCTCATTATAACGGGGGGTGACCGAGGGCCTCCCGCCCCCACACCCAGCCTCCCAGGCAAGACCCAGGACCATCGGCTCTCACCACCGCGCACGTAAGAAGCCAAGGGCGAGATAAGAGGACAGCGAGGGTGGAAGCCAGAATGTGCCTCCATCCACCTGGCACCGCACTCAACTACCCTTCCTGTGTGTCCCGGGCCACTCACCCTCTCTGCTCCGCCAGCGCAGCCAAGGACAAGGCTTCTGCTGACCAGGCCCCGCATTCTCCTTCAGATAATGCTGTTCACTGCTTTTGTGTAAACAGACAAAACTGTCCCACCGGGTGCCGTGCGCACAAGATGACACGGAGCGCGCGAGGCAGGCCGAGTGAGCTGTCACTGACAGGGTTAAGGGGGTCCCACACAGCACAGTGAGAGCAGGGGACCAAGACACATGCCCAGGAGCAACGGCCCAGAGGCTTCCCAGCATGCCCATGGGCCGAGGCCACTAGAGACTTGAGGGACAATTTAGAAGCGGCCCCACCTCTGTGAAGCCCAGCCACACGGCACTAAAGGAGATGCCGACAGCTCGATGCCCCAGCTGTCATCGCCGCCTGGTAATCTGTCTGAGAGACTTTTCTGATCTGTGTTCTCTCCCTTTAGAAAATGAGGGCATGTGCCGGTCTCCAATCTTCTCGAGACCCGACAGGCAGCTGCCATCGCCCGGAGAGGCTCGCCCCCGCTGACGGCGCGGCTTTGGATGCCAACGGCCAGGTGCTCGCCTACTAACTGCCTCCATGTCAGCTTCAGCTCCTCCTTGTGGACATGTGTTCTATGTGCTCCAGTTTGAAGATTATTGTTTTTGACAAAACAAGGAGCCAACATACATAAAAGTTTATCAGTCCTGGTCCCGCAACTGGCCCTAGCTGACAGCGACACCACCCGCGGTCCATCTCTCTCCAATAGACCCACCCCAGACAGGACATTTGTTTTCTTAGACCTCAGAACACCGAGGCCAACCTCACCTTGCCTGGGCTCAGCCTTCCGTGTGCCATTCACACACATGCGTGCCACTCTTTTTAACCGTGAACTAACGATGCCCAGCGTCCTTCGCCTTCAGCACACCAGTGCAGGCGGCGCGGGCCTCCGAGGGTCACGCACTCCGGAGGAAAGGACACAGCCCACGGGAACGGGCATGGTTTCTCAGCACCGACGGGAGCCACAGACCAGGGACGCGCTTCTCACGCACTGTCACCTTCAGGTCTCTCACCGGGAGGAGCTCCATTACCCCCGTTCAGAGCAGAGAAGTTGGGGACCACACACAGGTGCTGTGAGAAATGGGGGCCTCTGTCTTGGGAGCCCTTGGCCTTGACCCTGTGCACGCTGCCCCTCGCCAGAGACCAACCCATCCAGCCTGCACGGCATGGCTGGCTGAGCAGCTGCGCTGACCCTCCCCAGGAGCGGTGCGAGGGGGAAGCTGGCAGTGATCACGGAGTCCCGTGAACGCAGACAGTGCTTCTGAATGCACGGGTTTCCTCAAGACCGGAAGCTACGTTACCGAAGAAAATGCTCCAGGGAATTCTTACATACTTTCCGAACTGTGAGTCCCCGCTCCCCTACGTAAAAAAAAACCTTGTCACTAACTATTTTCAATCCAATTTCCCACCAGGCATCCTTAACCTGCCTCCGGCATCCAGGAACACAGCTGGCAAAGATGGGGGGAGGGCGGGGAGTCCAGGTAAGCACCTTCAAAATGACCTTTTGCAAAGGATATGTTTCACCCACGTTTGGACTTACGATGGAGGGACCATCTGCCTTCCACTCCATGCCGGAATATTCAGTGACCTACGGGCCTCTGCAGTCTCATTTACTTATACGTAAGCACAGTATTAGCTTTATAACAGACTTGGATATAATACTGCTATTTTGTTTCATTTATTTTACAATAATAGGAAGCTTTCAAAGAACTCATCTGTTCAAGTCTGATGTGACATACAACGGGCTGGAGGAATGAAACATGAGGAAATGGAACGCAGACCCACATGCATCTGGGAATCTAGTCTACACTAAAGGCACTAGCTCACGTCAATGGGGGACGATAAGACTTCTTTTCCTCCTCAGCCAGGACAAGCTTATTGATTTGAAAGAGAGAGACCGAGTGGGAGAAACAGCGATTGGTTGCCTCCTGTACATGTGCCGAATGGGGACCAAACCCACGACCTAGGTATGTGCCCTGACCAGGACCCAAACCCGCAGCCTTTCGATGCGCCGGAAACGCTCCAACCCACTGGGCCACACCGGCCAGGGCGAAAAGGTAAGAGTTCTTAGTAAATGGCGACAGCATATGTGGGTACCATCTGAAGAAAGCTGGAGCCACGCTTCACTTCCTACAATGGACCAACCCAAGGGCATCTATGATTTGCGGTCGAACAATAGAGTACAGAAGGATATATAAAATATAGCCTTTATGACCTTGCAGGAAGAACTTTTTAAAAAAACATAAAAACTTTTTTACATGGTAAAATATACCCCAGGAAAACTAGGAAGACAAGTTAAAAGTTGGGAAAAAACATTTGTAATTCCTAACACAACGGGCCCTCTCTTCCTGAGACAGTGCGAGCTCCCTGAACTTGATAGAAGTCCAGAAAATCAAAGAAACGAGCAAAGGAAAAGACCTGCCTTTCAAACATACAGAAAGTTGCTGGATTCACTCATAATAAAATAAATGTAAACGAAAATCACACCAAGCTATTGCCTTCCCCCCAGCAGACTGTCAGACATCAGAAGTGTGGTGACAGCATGTCCCTGTTAACCTCCCTCGGATCACTGCGGTGATTTAAGACGTTACCGTCTGCGGGAGGTAGATGAAGGGTGTAGAGGAATCCTTTGTTCTAGTTCTGCAACGGTTTGTGAGCCAAACTTTATTTCAAAAGTAAAAATTCTGAAAATTACCAAAAAATGTTTAAGTATGATAAAACAGCAGTTTGGGGAGGTGCGGAGGTAGCAGATCCTCTCCCACAAACTGCAAACCTGCACAGCCTGTGGAGGGCAGCTTGGTCGGACATCCAAATGCAAAGAGCCTAAACGCCCATCAAGGTCCACAGCTAAACAAACGACCTGCCCTGCTGAAGTGCTAGTCACGTGTGAAACGGGAGAAAAGTCTCTACGCCCCAAGCAGAACAATGTTCAAAGACACATAGTAAACTCAGGAGAAGCAGGCGAGAACGTCAGGCGGAATCCAATCTGATCTACGAAGGAACTGAGCTGCCACTGCCTCCACGCACACACCCGCAGCTGGTCATCATGGAGCTTCATGACCCTCGTGAACTTAATTCTCCGTAACCTGGTGGGTTCACCACAGCCTTTTTCACCTCAACAAGCCATAAAATGTGTTTAATCCACGCCACACAGACCTCTGGGAAACCTCACTCTTCATACCCGACAATATAAAGAGAAAAGCATGTTACCCTTCGTTTCTCCTCTCTAAATCAATCCACAAACGCCACAGTTACTTTTTATTAAACTGAGATAGTATAATGTACAGGCCATAAAATTCACCATCAATTATAAGAGAAGGGAGAAAAGAAGAAGAAAACAAAAGGATCCGAGTGACCTAGGACTTGGGTGTGCAGAACCCTCAGGCGTGCACACGGGACACCGGAGCCCTATTCGCTGTGGCCTCGGGGCGCCTCCCCCAGGAGAAGGGCCTCCCTTAATGGCTAATTCATCTGCCTTTTTTAAAAAAACAACTATGCATCACTTTCAAATAAAAAAAAAAAGTTTCAACAAAATGGTGATAGGTGAAAACAAATCTTAAAACAAGCTAACCTTAACTCAGAATATTAATCCTACCGATACTTATGTTCAAACGCACCTTCTGGAGGTAGGAGAGAATTTAATATTGGCTCTGAAGTAGGTGGAACGCAACTGAAAATTAACGAAAAGGAGTTACAGTTTTGTTCTCCTAGGAAACGAACCGAATCCGATGACGACAGCTCGTCCCCCTCCAGCCCCACCTGCTTCAGCTGCCTAGACGTGCGCAGTCGGCACCAGTCGCTTCACAGACTTAGGAAACCACAAGTGAATGCGTCCACACCAAATCGCTGAGCTTTTCAGCGCCAAATTACGAGCCGGTTCTTTGCAGAAGCATCTGTCCCTGCAGCCGGGCAGCTGACGGCCCGCGTGCGCACGGTGTCCACGGGCTCCTGGGGAAGCCGGGGTCTCCGCTCCACGGCTCACTCTGCGGAATCCGTCCCTCGTGGGCAGCGAGTCCACTGACTCCTCACGCCCTTCCTGCCTGCCTCCCCCGGCCTGATGGGAGCCCCACAGCACGAGGCCCAGGCTGCTGCCCCGGGCAGGTTCCCTCACGCACGCGCAGTAGGAGCGCCCACTTGCCCAAGGGGCCGCGCTTTTCCTGCGGAGAAAGGCAGGGGCACAATGTGGCCTTGCCCGCTGCACACGGCAACTGCTCCGCTGGTGGCCTGAGAACCCGGACTTACACGCTGCCCAGAAATAGCACAAACTGCTTTATTTCTGTGCAGGGCCCAGCTGGTGTGGCTCAGTGGTTGAGCGTCGGCCTATGAACCAGGAGGTCATAGTTTGATTCCAGGTCAGGGCACATGCCCAGGTGGTGGGCTTGATCACCAGTAGGGGTGTGCAGGAGGCAGCTGATGAGTGATTCTCTCTCATCGCTGATGTTTCTGTCTCTCCCTCTCTAAAATCAATAAAAAAAAAAATTTCAAAGTATAAAGGCTGAAATAGGGGCATTTTCAAAGGTTGTGCCTCTGGTGAGTGAAAAAGGCATGTAACTCAACGTCAACTTTTTCCTTGCGGGAGAGGGGAAGATGCAGAAAGGAAGGGCGGGCGGATAAGATGAGTCACAGCCTGGAAAGGATGTCCCATCGATGTCCCAGATGTAAACATCTAGTTGTACTGAAAAAGAAGAGAGAGAAAGGGAGAGAGGAGGGACGGAAGAGAGGAGGGGAGAGGGAGGGAGATGACCACGCTCTCCGAGGCCTGGTTGGACTGAGCGGTGACACACAGTACGGGCGTCTGGGACGTGACTCTGTGGGCTGCCCCATGCACTGGGGGAACGTCAGCAGCAACCCCACCTCCCTTGGGTTGTGAGATCAAAAACATCTCCAGACATCGCCAGTGTCCCCTGCGGGGTGAAGCGCCCCGCTGAGAACCACGGAACTAAAATGCATGCACATCGAACAGACCAAGATTTTCTTTCTTTTCTTTTCTTTAACATGCGTTTTTATGTCGCAGGGCCAGAAACAGGGACTCTGTGACTAAATCCATTTCTGAAAGACCACCCTTGTCGCCATCACCACACACTCGCACTCCCACTAATGGCACCAAACCAACCCCAAATGTGTGGAACTCAGCAGTAACATGTTCAATAAAACCATCCTATCACACAGCTCCTCAGAGGGCCGGCGGAGCAGGGCCTGTCACAGCGGATGTCGGTCACTCTCTAACTAAGTGGGGCTCCTCACCACGGAGCCCCACGTGCCCTGCTTTACTGGGCCGGAAGTGCTGACCCGTGTTTTCCAACTCTAATTCACTTGATGGGAATGTGGGGAAATGCAAGGGAAAATAAAAGGGAAAAAATAGAGCAGTGAGGTTAGGAACGCCTCTGGGTCCTCTTCATACCAAAGGCAGAAGGAAAACTAAGATCTGAAGTCACCAAGCTCGCGCCGAGGGCCGGCCGCTGCACCACCTGCTCTCCACGCCCGGGCCAACCCCCAGGCGCCTCTCCACAGGTGATCAGTGCGCACGGCCGAAACCCGACAGGCGGCCCCCCTCGGCCACAGCACAGTAAGACCCACGTGCAATGAAATGAGTATTCCATCAGATTCTAAAGGGAGGCCACGGGAAGTACAGAAATAAGGAAAAGTAATGCGAGGCCTGGAGTTACCTTGAACGTCATCAATGACCTAATAACTTCGTAAGAACAGCCCAGCTGCCCATCTTCCCACAGATCGCCTACATACATAGCCTTTGAGTAACAGTATTGCATAAATGGGTGTATGCCAAATTAACCGCGAGGCCATGGTGCCCATCCTGCCTCCAACACATCAACACTCCACTTCCATCGCTTTAAACCGTCCGGTCAGTGTGCACGCACCTGACAAGAAATCCTGTTTCTGAGGCCTGTAATAATGCAAAACTGCTCCCCGCCCCCAAAGGCGTGGCTGCACATACAATTTTTACCAGAGTAAAACTAGAGCAGAGCTTTCACGCGCAGAATTATTTCTCTCTTCAGACAAGCCTGGTAAAGCACATACCATCGATGTCCCAGATGTAAACATCTAGTTGTACTGAAAAAGAAGAGAGAGAAAGGGAGAGAGGAGGGACGGAAGAAAGAGAGGAGGGGAGAGGGAGGGAGATGACCACGCTCTCCGAGGCCTGGTTGGACTGAGCGGTGACACACAGTACGGGCGTCTGGGACGTGACTCTGTGGGCTGCCCCATGCACTGGGGGAACGTCAGCAGCAACCCCACCTCCCTTGGGTTGTGAGATCAAAAACATCTCCAGACATCGCCAGTGTCCCCTGCGGGGTGAAGCGCCCCGCTGAGAACCACGGAACTAAAATGCATGCACATCGAACAGACCAAGATTTTCTTTCTTTTCTTTTCTTTAAAAGCAAAAACAAGACAGGAATATTAATGTATTCTCTAACTATTTTGGAATATGATTGAAATGTTTAGGTGGCGGTTGCTATAATTACCCCTTCCAAAAATAACTGAATAAATAAGCACATTCAGTGTAACTCAATGTCATGCTTACTTAGGTTACAATATGCCATATAATTAGGAGACAACCTTTAAACTCCAGTTTGGAAAATGTGTGTAAAGTATGCTATTGTTTATTTTTTTTTAGTGAGAAATGTTAAAAATAAGTACATATGGACACCTGTATTTGCTTACATTAAAAAGCAATACGTAAAAGGAGGGACAAGAAAATACTCTTATAAACAGAGACTGAAAGGGGGTGGGGGGAGAACAAGACAAACATAACAAACGGGATTTCTCTACGGACATTTGGCTCTGGAACCACGTACCTGGTTTACATAATTATAAACCCATGTCAATTTTTTACAGTCTCAGAAAAGCAAAAGCAGAATGAATAACTAAATGATGTATTGAGTTGGTGGCATAAATAGAGAAGAATCTTTCCGAAAGACTTTGAAACACAGCAATTTGACTGCATTTCCCTATTGGGGAAAACCCTAAGGACAAAACATCTTAAGCTGTTCTCAGCAGTGAAATTGTTGGTGATAATATTGGTAGAGTTATTCTAAATATTTATATATGTTGTGTACAGATAAACTAGGATAATCAAGCAAATAATTATGTTCATGTTCCTAGGGACAAAAACTTTCAGCTTAAGAGAAAAGTGATACAAATATATAATCAGAGAAGCAAACTACCTTGTAATTTTGAATTATAAATATCAGTGTGGATTTACAAGCCTATATAATAAAGAGGTAATATGCAAATTAACCCTTGCGCCCTCACAAGATGGCTGGCTACGACTAGGCCGGCAGGGGGGTTAGTGAGGGATGACCAAACGACTGAACAGCAGGCTGTGTGAGGCGACCAGGCGGGCGAGGAGGGGGAGGTTCATGAGGGGCGACCAGGCTGGCAGGAGGGGCAGTTGGGGGCGACCAGGCTGGCGGGGGGCAGTTAGGGGCAATCAGGCCAGCATGCAGAGACAGTGAGGGGTGATCAGGCCAGCAGAGGGGGATCAGTTAGGGGCGACCAGGCAGGCAGGGAGGTGAGAAATTAGGAGCCAGCAATCCAGGATTGTGAGAGGGATGTCTGACCGCCGGGGATCAGGCCTAAACCGGCAGTCAGACATCCCCTGAAGGGTCCTGGGTTGGAGAGAATGCAGGCTGGGCTGAGGGAACACCCCCCCCCCATGTACAAATTTCGTGCACCGGGTCTCTAGTCTATATAATAAAAGCCTAAGCGACAGTTAAGGTGGAACGACCGGAACAACCAGTCGCTATGATGCGCACTGACCACCAGGGGGCAGACACTCAATGCAGGAGCTATCCCCTGGTGGTCAGTGCGCTCCCACAGGGGGAGTGCCGTTCAGTCAAAAGCTGGGCTCTCCTGCCTCCTCGGCAGCACTAAGGAGCAGAGAGCCGAGCGGTAAGGAGCAGCGAGCAGGCAGGCAGTAAGGAGAGAGGGGTCCCAGACTGCAAGAGGACACAGGCCAGGCTGAGCCCCCCCCCCCCCACCCCTCAGTGCACGAATTTCGTGCATGGGGCCTTTAGTAGATCATGTTAAAAACAAAAAAGGCCCAGCCAAAACCGGTTTGGCTCAGTGGATAGAGCTTCGGTCTGCGGATTGAAAGGTCCCAGGTTCGATTCCGGTCAAGGGCATGTACCTTGGTTGTGGGCACATCCCCAGTGGGGGGTGTGCAGGAGGCAGCTGATCGATGTTTCTCTCTCATCGATGTTTCTAACTCTCTATCCCTCTCCCTTCCTCTCTGTAAAAAAATCAATAAAATATATTAAAAACAAACAAAACAACAACAAAAAAACAACAAAAAAGGCCCAGACACAATGACCAACCCAGGAATAATGAGTGTCCCTAACTCCCAAACCAAGTCCCCAATTCCATTTCCTACTGTAGGGACCACAGACCATGGTCTCTGGAGAAATGGGCACCTGTGGCTGGAGGAGCCTGAGGCGCTGCGGCTCCAGCCTTCCATGCCAATGGCACGGATCTCAGGGGCGTGCAGAGGGTGACCCTGGCTGCAGCGGCCACCTGAGCAGCAACAGGGATGTCAGCTGCATGAAACTCCTTCAGCAATGCCTTAAATCATTAGCTCATCACTTCTCTACACACACGGCCTCACTGGTGGCTTGTGGAGAATGCTGAGAAATCAGAACTCCTTATTCTGAAAATGGCCAAATAAAGGCCAAGACGTCCCTGTGTAATGCACCTCAGCATAAGGGCTGGGCACTCTCCTCGAGTGGCTGTGGGGGGAAGGAGAGGGCCCGGATGTCACCACTTTGCAGCCAGCAATCGGCAAGGCTGCTGGCTCCCATGTTCTTCTGCTGGGAGCTTACTCAGCCCACGGAGAGTCCTGCCAGGAAATCAAACCGGGATCGGCTGAGATCTAACGGGAACGTGCAGGACACACGGAGACAGAAAGGCTGGTCAGCGGGTCTGGTTAGCGAGGTCCAGCTGTGGGAAACCCCGGGGACAGAGACGAGGCTCCCCCAACAAATCAGTCTGCGGCTTTAAAAAGAAATAATGAGATGAATGACTAAAATAATAAACAATGGAATAAAAATAAAGAAATAAGAGGGCGGAGAAACAAATAGGTCCTCCAACTGCAATGTCCGAACCATCTCTGGTTCTAGGTTTCACAACCCGATGTTAAATAGGGTCTGAGATAGGGGGAATTTACACACTGCTGCATGGTTGAAAACATCCCGGAGTTACTGTTACTGAAATATTTACAGATGAAAGGAACCGATATCTGGGATTTGCTTCAAAACTCAGCCGCTGGAGAGTGTAGGCATTTAGATGAATATAGTTCCAAAGAAAATCTCCAAGTGTTTTGGAAGTTTGAACCAACCCTCATACACACACACCAGAATAATCAGTTCATTCAATAAAATCTTGAGAATTTATTCCGATGTTAAATATAGGACAGATATTAATACCATCAGTGTCCTATCAAGACCACTCCCAACAGCAGCCGTGTCGTTTTCACAGACCACAGACCAACCGCGCCCCTCCCGGCGCAGGCCGCGAGCCCGTGTGCGGCACTGGGCAGGGCTCTCACACAGGCTCCTTTCTCCAGGGACGTGTACACCTCAGCCGGTCACACGGGTGCTGCACAAACACGCAATCGGCTGCTCGGGCACACGGAGAGATCGAGGCCGTCCCACGGACAGGAAGCGAAGGCAGACTGCTGGACGCGCTGGCCGGCGAGGACTGGGAGGAAATGAACTCACTTCGTTGTTACCGTGAAGCACGGGTCCTGTACACCCTCCTGACCCTCCAGCCCCAAAGCGCAGCCGTCCTGAGACTCAGAGCCACAAGGGCCAGTCCTCTCTTCTCCCACGTGAGGAGGAAGGAAGGTAGCACAGGAGGCGAAGTGGGAGGAGACGAAAAAGGACCAATTTCTTACCAGTGTGGCTTCTCGGATGAAACCAACACAGCCCTGAAGGGAGGAAGTAGAGATCTGCTCTACACCTCCATTTAACAGATGACAATGGAGGTGTCGAATGGTGGAGCCCAGGCCGGTTTCAGGGGCTCACTCAGGCAGGGTGTCAGTTACGCCCCTTCCTCAGGGGGTTCTCCGGAGTCTCCTGACCTGGAGGCAACAGACCAAGTGTGTGGGCCAATTCTTGTCAATTTCTAATGACGACAAAGCAGTTCTAAGTGTTGGTGTGAAAGGGAGGATGGCAGGGTTCTGGCTCCCAGGCGGAACTCAGGTAAAGCAACAGGACCAGCTCTACGGCCCGCGCACGCGCCTGGCGACGAGGCCCCCTGGAGCGTGAGCAGCCTGAAAGGAAGAGCTGAGCCCACTGAAGACGAGCTCCCTACTTCCCTTCCCTCCCCCGGCCCCAGGTGTGCTGAGCCCCTTGGCCTGACAGTGAGGAGAGGTTGGCGGGCAGTGAGATGCCCACTGTGGGAGCCACGCCAGAGCCCCGGAGTCAAGGCCACTCAGAGTGTGGAGGCCTTTTGATAGCACGCCAGATGGCCAAGGCCACTCTGAACATGGAATCCTCATCGGAATGTCCAGGGACCTCAGGTGCAAGGACGCAGCACAATCTCACGGTCACTGTGTCCTGCTACAGCCCAGCGACTGATGTCATTGTTGGCTAGAGGCCTCTTTTGTCTGAGTAGTAAGCACATGTTGCTAGCTGGTCAGGGGGCAGGGGAAAGGCTAGAGCGGTCCGACGGAGCCGAGAGCTGGTACGGCTACGATGGAAGGCTAAGAGCTCAGATGTAGCTACCATGCTACCCAGCCACGGTGCTGAGAGAGAAGCTCAGAGGTAGTTCCTATGTGAGGCTGCAGAGACCAGCCAGGGTGCTGGGCAGGGAGACAGGAGCAGCTGCTGAGGCTGCAGCTAAGGGAACTCAGGCATACTGCCAGGTAAAGCTATAGGTCTAACAGCTGTGGGTACAGAGACGAATGCTACTATGTGGGAAGGAAATGTATTTACCAGCCGGGGTACGGCTGCCTGTATGCACTTGGCTGTGAAGAGCTGTTTTGGCTAATGGCTTATGGCCACTGGCTTCTGCAATCAAGACTTCTTCTTATATGCTCTCAACTTCTCCTGGCTTCTCCCTCTGAGACCCGGCGTCCAAGAAGGTCCAGCCCTGGCAGAGGGGCTCGGGCCCAACAGTGAGTGTAGCGAGCAGGGTTCGAGAAGGAACCTACTCTGGCGTAGTCGGGAAGAATTTGGAAGAATATGTGTGCTCAGAGCAGCTCAGAGCAGCAGTGCCGAGCAGTGTTCCGCTGTTCTCCGTCTCTGACACCCACCGAGCGGTGAGACACCCGGCGGCACCACCCGGCACACTCCACAAAGGGCCGGCTACAGCGCCAGCCGCGCCTCCTCTCGGGTGGGCGGAGTGGCAAGAAGGGGACAGAGGGGGTGACCGGACTCCCAGGCTGCCTGCCCAGGGACCACCTGCCAGCACAGTGCCCAGGCAGACAACCTTACCCGTCTCCCATGCCTGGACACGGGCCAGCCGCGCGTCCCGGGAAGCCAGAGCCCAGCGTGGGTTATCACTTTGGGGCAGCGGAGCAAGAGCTCCTGCAAACAGGGGCAGCAATTGTGCAAGCCGCAGCCAGTGCGGGACACAGAGAGAGCCTGCAACAGTCACCCACCAACAAATCCTGCTGAGCTCCTTAACGGCTCAGCTTTATGTTCAATGTGCAGTCTATTACGGGCTCTGATGAAGAAAAAACAACTTTGCCAGATTTTTATCTCACAAATCAATGTTTCTACCAGCAGCAGCAGTAAAACCTGGGGTGCTTTGAGAAGCCGGTCTGCCCTGCCCGCTCCCTCTGATTACAGGCCCTGCCTGGGGGCGGCTCAGGTGCTCCCCCAGCAGTTTGGACCCTTAGTGACCTGCTGCTCTTCTCCATCAGCTCTTTGCTATCCGGTGGCCAGGCACTGACTCTCCACAGGGCCCTGATCTGCAGCAGCATCTGGGCACCTCTCAGACATGTAAATTATAGGGGCCCACCCCAGATTCTGGGGCTGAAACTGGGGGGGTGAGGGGTGGGGGGTGGCAGGAGGAGGTAGCAAAAGAGCCCTCAGAGTTAGCAGCGGACCAAGGGTAAATTCGAGAACGGGGAACCACAGGGCTAGATCCTCACACAAGAGCATGATCGGCAGCAAAGCTGGACAATGTGTTTCTCAGACACATTTTATCGCCCACATTAGGCTGTTACCTAGCAAGAGAATCACTTTCATCAGAAAAAAAAAAAAAAAAACAAAACACGAAAATACCAGGCAAATATTTCTTCAATTGCAAAAAACTCTTATTTGGATCCAAAGAAATAGGTTAATTTTTTTAAAATGTGTTTTTATTGAGGAGAGAGAGAGAGAGAGAGAGAGAGAGAGAGAGAGAGAGAGACACAGTGATGAGAGAGAATCATTGGACTGCCTCCTGCACGCCCCCTACTGGGGTTCAGCCCACAACCCGGGCATGTGCCATGACCAGGAATTGAACCGTGACCTCCTGGTTCATGGGTCAACACTCAGCCACTGAGCCACACTGCCAGGCTAGGTTAATTTTTTCTCAAAGGAAAACATTACTAGAGACCTGGTTTCAAGCGTACATATGACCACAACATGTAAACCTACTTTTACCCAGCCCTGTGTGCCCTATGCTGTACTTCACATCCCTGGGACTATTTTGTAACTACCAATTTGAACTTCTTTTTTTTTTAAATTTCTTTATTGATTAAGGTGTCACATATTTGTCCTCATCCCCCCATTCCCATCCCACCCCTCTCCCCACGCATGCCCCAATCCCCTGTTGAACTTAACCGTTGGATAGGCTTATATGCATGCATACAGGTCCTTTGGTTGAACTCTCCCCCTCCCCCCACCCTCCCCCTACCCTCCCCTATCCTCCCTCTGAGGCCCGATAGTCCGATCGATGCCTCCTTGTTCTGGTTCTGTTCTTGTTCCTCATCTATGTTGTTCATCATTTCCCCTAGATGAGCGAGATCATTTGAACTTCTTAATTCCTTCACATTTTTCACCATCCCCCTAAACCCCCTCCCCTCTGACAACAATCTGTTCTCTATGACTCCGTTTCTATTTTATTTGCTCACTTATTATATAAATGAGATCGTATGGTACTTGTCTGGCTGATTTTTTCACTGTAGCAAATGGTAAGATTTCCTTCTTTTTTTTTACAGCCGAGTAGTATTCCATTGTGTAAATGTACCACAGCTGCTTCCCGATCTTGACTATTGTGAATAACACTGCATGAATATAGGGGTGCATGTATTCTTTTGGGTTGGTGTTTTGGGAATTGCTGGCTTATAAAGCACTTCCATTTTTAATTTTTTAAGGACCCTCCATACTGTTCTCCACAGTGGCTGCACCAGTCTGCATTCCCACCAGCAGTGCACGAGGGTTCCCTTTTCTCCGCATCCTCGCCAGCACTTGTCAATTGTTGATTTGTTGATGGTAGCCATTCTGACAGGTGTGAGGTGATACGTCATTGTGGTTTCCATGTGAATTTCTTCGACTATTAGTGATGATGGACATCATTTGACATTCTATTGGCCATCTGTATGTCCCCTTTGGAGAAGTATCTATCTGGGTCCTTTGCCTATTTTGCAATTTGTGTGTGTGTGTGTGTGTGTGTGTGTGTGTGTGTGTGTGTGTGTGTGGAGTTGCCTGAGAACATTTTACACAGCCAACTCCCTCACCTTTGCATCCAGGTTCAAGCAGAACCAATCTAGGAAGAACTTCATCCCAAACAGGATTTGCCCCTGGCGGGGAGCCCCAGGTCCATTCCGGCCTCCAAAACACCAGCGACCCGAGTCAGGGCGTGGCTGTGGTTCTCATCGCAGAGGAGCAGGCTCACCCTGACCGAGCGAGCGTGCCGGGGCTGACCGCAGACCCTGAGCGACGGATGCCTGATGCTCTGACACAGTTTCTGTGAAAGAGAGGCTAAGCACGACTTGGCTATCGCCACCAAGTACACTGTCCGCCTGCCTCTAAGGCTTTTATTGTCACAACAGCTTGAACTAAAATTAACTATTAGATACAATCAGCAGGGTCAGCATCCTTGAGAAAGTATGTGCTTCTTCAAGGTCGGGTCTAAAGGACTAAACAGAGAGGTTCTAGCAAAACACCCGGGGGCTTGGATTTGTTTGGAAAGTCAAGGCGGGGGCTGCGCCTTCGGCAAGGCCCCCCCAGAGGCCCCGACCTTTCGGAGAAGCCTCCTTCCAGACTGTCCCACCAAGTCCCGTGCTCCCCACACACGCTCCTCCCAGCACAGGCACAGGCCTGGCTCTCACCCACCCCTCCCTACCCTCAGGCCTGGCTCCCGGCCGGAAGGGATGGCTGGCAAGATGCTCTCATGGGAGGGGCTGCGGGTGGTCACCCCCTGTGCCCCGTCTCCCCGCCGTGAGGGGCAGGTGAGCCCACTGCATTCGTCCGCTCGGGCTGCCTCAGAAAACACTGCAAGTTTTTCCCAGTCGTGGTGGCTGTGGACCCAGACCCAGGGGTCAGTGACGTGAGTCCTGCTGAGGGCTCTGCTCCTGGCTGGCACATCCTCGCGCGTGCCCTCACACAGCAGAAAGAGAGCAAGCTGCCTGGTGCTCCTCTCATAAGGACACTAACCCTACTGCATCCGGGCCCCACCCGCATGTCCTCATTTAACTTCCCTTAATTCCTTAGAGGCCCCATCTCCGAACACAGTGGGGTGGGGGGTGGAGGGGGGATAGGGCTTCAACATATGAATACGGGGGAAGACACATTTCAATCCACAACATTCCCAGACAGGAGTTGGCCCAAGGCAACTCGAGCAACTGCCTCAGAGCTGGGGGAGAGCGGCACTGCCGGCCTCCTGTCCGGGTGGGAAGGAACCTCCCAGGGGGGCGCGAGGCAGGCCCAGGGGAGCGGTGGGGGACAAAGGCAGGGGGAGGGTAAAACCAAAGCGGGCAGAGGCCAGGACCGGAAGAGGCAGAAAAACAAGAGAGCAGCTGAGGCGGGACGTAGGCCGGTGGGGCGGCGGCCCGGCAGCGGCAGACAGCGCTCCCCCGCGCAGCGTGAGCTGGCGAGGCCAGGGCCGTACAAAAGGCTTTGGTGCACGGTCCCAGCCGGCGCTGAAGGAAGGCCTAGCGCCTGGTGCCTAGAGAGAGAGACACAAGATTCGAGTGGAGGTCAAGGCCAACCCCACGCCTGGAGGCAAAGTCTCCGAACCCAGGGCCCTTTCTGGACAGGCCTGAGCCAGCTCGCCCACCGGGCCCACCCGGGCCCTCCCTGCCGATGGCTGCTCCGAAGCCAGGTGGGCGAGTGCTCAGAGCCGGCCTGGCACCCAGCGAGTGCTCAGCTAGTGACGTCTTGTTACCCCACAGACAGAGTAAGTATCATTCATTTGGTATCGGAACCGGTTGTAAACATACCTCTATCTTCCTGTGCGGGTGCTGAGACTAATATACCGTTCCATCCACGCACTAAGCATGGGGCCCTGGACAGAGGAAATGACCCATAAAAGCCTGGATAAATGGACTGATTAATTGATAGAGAAATACACAAAGGAAGGGACATGAGAATAAGGCACAGAAGCCAGAGGTAAATGAGAAAACTGACAGATGGGCAAAGAGTGAACACATACCCACACGTATGAAAAGATGCAAAAAATTAGACAGATAGCAGATACAAGGAAAAGGACGGTAGGGCTTAAATCATGTGTGTGCCCTGGGCCTGAGGCCTTTCACGCTGCCAGCTGCAGCCATTCGTTCTCCTCAACACACCAGATGACACCCCATAAGCAGACAGACCACTTCCTGTGAGGTAAGCCTCCTACCCCAGCTCCACTAACTCCAGCAATGACATTCCGCTCCTGACCAACTTCTCCCGGCTCCTCATACACCGCAAAGGCAACCATCACGGCCCAGGAGCAAGGAGACCCCAGCCTTGCTGTCAGCAGGGGGCACCCCCACTCACAGGGGCAGGCTCAGTGCTGGCCGGCAGGGGGCACCCCACTCAGAGGGGCAGGCTCAGTGCTGGCGGCAGGGGCACCCCACTCAGAGGGGCAGGCTCAGCGCTGGGTGGCAGGGGGCACCCCACTCAGAGGGGCAGGCTCAGTGCTGACAGCAGAGGGGCACCCCACTCAGAGGGGCAGGCTCAGTGCTGGCGGCAGGGGCACCCCACTCAGAGGGGCAGGCTCAGTGCTGGTGGCAGAGGGGCACCCCACTCACAGGGGCAGGTTGTGCTGGGCGGCAGGGGCACCCCACTCACAGGGGCAGGTTGTGCTGGCCGGCAGGGGGCACCCCACTCAGAGGGGCAGGCTCAGTGCTGGCGGCAGGGGCACCCCACTCAGAGGGGCAGGCTCAGTGCTGGCGGCAGGGGCACCCCACTCAGAGGGGCAGGCTCAGTGCTGGCGGCAGGGGTCACCCCCACTCAGAGGGGCAGGCTCAGTGCTGACAGCAGAGGGGCACCCCACTCAGAGGGGCAGGCTCAGCGCTGGCGGCAGAGGGGCACCCCACTCAGAGGGGCAGGCTCAGTGCTGACAGCAGAGGGGCACCCCACTCAGAGGGGCAGGCTCAGTGCTGACAGCAGAGGGGCACCCCCACTCAGGGGGGCAGGCTCAGCGCTGGCGGCAGAGGGGCATCCCACTCAGAGGGGCAGGCTCAGTGCTGACAGCAGAGGGGCATCCCACTCAGAGGGGCAGGCTCAGCGCTGGCGGCAGAGGGGCACCCCACTCAGAGGGGCAGGCTCAGTGCTGGGCGGCAGAGGGCACCCCCACTCAGAGGGGCAGGCTCAGCGCTGGCGGCAGGGGCACCCCACTCAGAGGGGCAGGCTCAGCGCTGGCGGCAGGGGCACCCCACTCAGAGGGGCAGGCTCAGTGCTGGCGGCAGGGGCACCCCACTCAGAGGGGCAGGCTCAGCGCTGGCGGCAGGGGCACCCCCACTCAGAGGGGCAGGCTCAGCGCTGGCGGCAGGGGCACCCCACTCAGAGGGGCAGGCTCAGTGCTGGCGGCAGGGGCACCCCACTCAGAGGGGCAGGCTCAGTGCTGACAGCAGAGGGGCACCCCACTCAGAGGGGCAGGCTCAGTGCTGACAGCAGAGGGGCATCCCACTCAGAGGGGCAGGCTCAGTGCTGACAGCAGAGGGGCATCCCACTCAGAGGGGCAGGCTCAGCGCTGCCGGCAGGGGGGCACCCCACTCAGAGGGGCAGGCTCAGTGCTGGCGGCAGTGGGGCACCCCACTCAGAGGGGCAGGCTCAGTGCTGACAGCAGAGGGGCACCCCCACTCAGAGGGGCAGGCTCAGTGCTGACAGCAGAGGGGGCACCCCCACTCAGAGGGGCAGGCTCAGTGCTGCCGGCAGGGGGCACCCCCACTCAGAGGGGCAGGCTCAGTGCTGACAGCAGAGGGGCACCCCCACTCAGAGGGGCAGGCTCAGCGCTGGCGGCAGGGGCACCCCACTCAGAGGGGCAGGCTCAGTGCTGGCGGCAGGGGGGCACCCCCACTCAGAGGGGCAGGCTCAGCGCTGCCGGCAGGGGCACCCCACTCAGAGGGGCAGGCTCAGTGCTGGGCGGCAGGGGCACCCCACTCAGAGGGGCAGGCTCAGCGCTGGCGGCAGGGGGCACCCCCACTCAGAGGGGCAGGCTCAGCGCTGCCGGCAGGGGGCACCCCCACTCAGAGGGGCAGGCTCAGTGCTGACAGCAGAGGGGCACCCCACTCAGAGGGGCAGGCTCAGTGCTGACAGCAGAGGGGCACCCCACTCAGAGGGGCAGGCTCAGTGCTGACAGCAGAGGGGCACCCCCACTCAGAGGGGCAGGCTCAGTGCTGGCGGCAGGGGGGCACCCCACTCAGAGGGGCAGGCTCAGCGCTGCCGGCAGGGGGCACCCCACTCAGAGGGGCAGGCTCAGTGCTGACAGCAGAGGGGCACCCCACTCAGAGGGGCAGGCTCAGTGCTGGGCGGCAGGGGGGCACCCCACTCAGAGGGGCAGGCTCAGTGCTGACAGCAGAGGGGCATCCCACTCAGAGGGGCAGGCTCAGCGCTGCCGGCAGGGGGCACCCCCACTCAGAGGGGCAGGCTCAGTGCTGACAGCAGAGGGGCACCCCCACTCAGAGGGGCAGGCTCAGTGCTGGCGGCAGGGGGGCACCCCACTCAGAGGGGCAGGCTCAGTGCTGACAGCAGAGGGGCACCCCCACTCAGAGGGGCAGGCTCAGTGCTGGCGGCAGGGGGGCACCCCACTCAGAGGGGCAGGCTCAGTGCTGACAGCAGAGGGGCACCCCACTCAGAGGGGCAGGCTCAGCGCTGGCGGCAGGGGGGCACCCCACTCAGAGGGGCAGGCTCAGTGCTGCCGACAGGGCCGCGCAGGTGAAGGACACACTGGGCTGAGCCTGGGCTGGGGATGAGGTCGGACGGCTCCCGCTCCATCATGCTGCTTCACGTGTGACCTCTCTCCTGTGTTCACGCAGACAAAGCTGTGTGGGGCCCGCCCGGCCATGAGAAGAGCTGCACCAGGCAGCACTCAAGTGCGGTTGTTTTTGGTGGAGTGACTTGACTGTTTTATTCTCGTCTTCTGATAAAAGGGGCTTCTCTCCTATGTTCCCCTGCATGACATCATGGCTGGTTTTTCCCGGGGTTCCAGGCGTCTCAGGTGAAGGGACCTTCCAACCAGGCTCTTCGCGGGGAGAGGGCGACAGTCCGATCCCTTCCCTCGGAGACAAACGCCACGACCATCTCGGCTCCAGCGACACCAGAGAAGCAGTGCCGCCGCGGGGCTGCCCAGCTGCACCCCACCTCCCGCGGCGCCAGGCCCTGCGCTCAGCGCTGTGAACCCGTCCGCTGTCAGACGCTGAGAGGGGAAATGTCCGAGCACCAGTGACCTGGATCCCGCCTGCGGGCTCCGCAGCGCTGGGGCCGATGCCGGGTCCCCTCCAGGGCAGACGTTTGTCCCCATTCACAGAGGTGATGCTGCCATAGCTTCCCCTCGACCACTGAGAACCGACGGGAAGCACTTATAACGGCCTGGCCCAGACGTGTGCTTGGCTTAAACCTTAGTGATTAGGATTACGACAGGAATGATGAGCGTGCTTTTATGCTCACCGACATGGTGAAAACCTGAAGCCCTCGCTACACTGCACACCCTCAACCTCCCCCGCTGGCCGTGGGAAGGAAGAACGGCGTGTCCCGCTCTGTGCAGTCCTGGGACACAGTGGAAACACCAATGTTCCCTGAATGGAACATGCCCCGCACCTCAATAAAACCAGGACCAGCACTCACTGGCCTGAAAAGGTTGTTGCAAACAGCTTGCCATGTAAGCAAATCCATCCCTCCTCAACCCTTCACCCCGAGCTCAGTCAGCGGTGGAAATACTTCTCACTGCGCCCGCCAATGGGCTGGGAACAGGTCGGCAAATCTCTATGAAAAGTAACAGTAAAGGCGTTCCGGGATAAAGACGGACTGCGTCCCTGCCAAGTGCCATAGGCAGAAGGTCAGCGCGAGCCACAGGCGGGACCAGAGCCGAGCTGAAGGGCTCGAGGGAACTGCAAGGTGACCCTAAAGTGCAAGGATGCCCTTATCTTCTGCAGGGAAAGAGGGATTTCATTCTGACCTACAAATTCCAAATACGTTTACACTTCTGGTGGTTACAGGCTATGGTGTAAAGGGAGAAAAGAATGACTCCTACTTCCGGAAAGAAAAATCCTCGTTCCCGAACCACCTCTGCGTGACGCCGCATCCCGGGCTCGGGAGCAGGCCACCTGTTGTGAAACTTACAAAAAGGAGCTGGCGTTTTCACTTTCCATTTTTTGCTAGAGAAAATGTCTCCCAAACACATTATGTAGGACCATGATTGGGAGATTTTTGGGGTTTCTTCGTGCCGACACGTTTTACAACCCTCACAGGAGCCAGGTGGGGAAGCAGGCCACCATTCTCCCCTCCCGGCTGCCTCCCTGTCCGTCCACCCACTGCGGAGCCGCCTCGTCCTAACGCAGGCTCCTCGGGTGTGCGGCGTTCACACCCGCCGGGAAGGCCAGCTTGTCACCTCGCATCACGCTGTGTTCACCCTAAATAAAAAGCATGTTGCAAGTGAGCTACGTGGCAGAACCGGAACATGGGCCCCATTTAATCGCTCACTCTGCCTTTTACCCTAAACTGTGTCCTAAGCAGCTCAAGTCCCCCTGCAGAACAGTGAACATCTCGGTAGCACCTTAGCACAGAGACTGCGGCCAGGCCCAGCCTCCCACCTGCCAGGCTCGAGTACTCAAGTCTGTTCAAAACTGCTCTTCTCCCTCGAGTCCAGCATCCCATCCCATCCCTCAACATGACATATTCTTCTTTCAGAACACCTCGGGTGGCTGCCCCGTTCCCTCCGTTCCTGGTGTAAACGTCGTTTACAAAAACTCACAGCGGCGGAGCCCAGACCTCCTCACGAATAAGGACACCACCACCGTTTGTGCTCAGCGCGTGCCAGGCACTGTGTTGAGACTTGATGCTTAAATTATTGCATTTCGGAGAAACCAAGATGGCGGCATAGGTTAAACACCTAACCTGCAGCCGGGCACAACAATTTCAAAAATACAACTAGAGGTCAGAACGGACATCGTCCAGAACCACAGGAAAGTTGGTGGACTGAAATGCCCACAGCTGGGGGGAAGGAGAAGGCCACGGGGACAGTCGGGGAAGCCGTAAAAGCCTGAGGTATGGAGAAACGGGCGGAGACACGAGCACACGCGCCTGCGGGGAGGATGGAACCGGAGAGGAGGGGGCGGCTGATGACCTAGCCGGAGTTCACTGGCAGGAAGGAGATAAAGGCTCCGGAGTGCGCTGAGCGCCGGCTCCGATTGCACTGAACCCCATTCCGGGCGAAACCCTGGGAAACTCACTCACTTTCGCAACTCCGCCGCCCCCGCAGGCCGCCCGGCCCGGGACGCTGGGGACGCTGACGCAGCGGCGGCGCCCGGAGCCCGGCGGCCTCCCAGCACCCGTCCCCGCCGCGCAGCCCCCGCGCGCCTGGTGCCGCGGGCCTCGCGCCCCGCACACCGGACGGAGGCCCGGACGCCCTCTCCGTGCACCTCCCGGCGGCGCTAGACTTCAGTAGAGTTGACTGAATTCAAGGGATTAAGAAGTATAAATTTGGGGGACGCCGCGGCGGCGACGTCCGGAACGCGGCGATGGCGGTGCCTGGAGCTCGGCGGCCGCCCAGCGCCCGTCCCAGCCGCGCGGCCCTCGCGCGCCTGGTTCCGCGGGACGCGCGCACCGCGCACCAGACGGAGGCCCGGGCGCCCTTTCCGTGCACCTCCCGGCGGCGCTAGACTTCAGTAGAGTTGACTGAAATGAAGGGATTAAGAAGCACAAATTGAGAAGTTTGAAAAAGATGGCGGCGGAGGTTAAAGGCTGTTCTGTTGCCTCGCACCCAGCGAAATCCGAGGGGATGAGGTGTGGAGGTGCGTGGGTCTGGCTGGTGGCGGGGGAAAGGGGCTTTTGTTCCAAACCTAAGGGAGATTAGCTCTCCATCACCCTGAAACCCATCTTCTGGCGAACCCCGGGAGACCCAGATGCCTGCGGGGAGAGGCGGGACTTTTGCGGAGGTGCGCCCAGCAATCAGTGTTTGCTGCGCTGGAGTGCGGAACGAGGGGACTTAGATACGTGGAAGGCAGAAGGACCAGACTCACAGCCATCGTGGCTCGCAGCACCATGGCCTGTTGGCGCCCTGAGACCCTGCCCCGCCCTGGGACCCGCCCTGCACGTTTTGAAGACCCGCCCCGCAAGTCTTGCAGGCACACCTGCGCCCCAAGCGACGGCTTATGCATGTGGGTGGCCTGCCCTCTGGCAGCGGACCAGATGATCTGCTGTTCTAGTCGGACTGCTCCAGGGCCACTCAGACAGGAGGAAGAAACTACAGTTTTTGCTGTAATCCTTGCTGAGTGCCTAAGGCAGTAGATGATCTACACCCCATTGGAGACCCAGAAACGAGGGCATCTAGTGGTCTGTGGGAGATGACACCAGATTTCAACCACGTGCATATGGGACACATTCAACGGGAATATTCAGTGAGCGCCAAAGCTTTGCTGCACCAAGACCCGGCCCATAAACGTGTCTCCTGCACAGCAACTCTTCCTTTATAGACAAAGAGAGCCCCCCCAGTGACACCAACAACAATCAAGACTTAACTATACAAAGGAGGACCAAGATGGAGGCATAGGGCGGAAGCCTGATTGTTGCCTACCACAACAACTTTGAGACTACGACAAGAGAGCAGAGCAGACACCATCCAAGACCACCATAGGGCTGGCTGAGTAGATGCTCTACAACTAGAATAAAAAAGGGTATGTGGGATGATGCTGATGCCGGTGACCCAAAGACCACACTTTAAGAACTACGGCTCAGGCGACACAAAAGAACTATGGCTCAGGCGATACAACAGCGGCCTGGAACGTGCTCGGCGCAGTTCCCCTGGCGGTCTCCGGCTGAGGGGACGGCTCCACTGGCAGCCAAGCACGGACAGATGAGCCCCTATGAGACATGGGGTGGGAGACTCTGCGCTTGCTGACCTCTGAGTCCGTCAAGAATCTCAACGCCCCGGAAGCGGCCAGGTGCGCATGCTCGGCGACCGGCCACCGATGCAGACCCAAGGGCCAACGCAGCGACGCCAGACTGGCCCACCGCCAAGCACCGGGTGCACCGGAGCTTCGCCGAGCCGCCGCCCGACGAGTTCTGCAGCAGCCATACTGGAGCTCTGGAAGGATGGCCAGGGGAATTGCTGAGGGGGGATTGACCGGCAGGAATTGGGATCGGGAAGACGGGGCCCCGCTGAGACCCGGGTGCGGGCGGGGTTGCGCGCCTCTGGGCTCGGGTGTGGTCACACGCCTCTGGATATAAGTGAGGTCTCAAGTCCCTGGGTCTAGGTGAGGCCACATGCCCCTGGGTCCAGGTGAGGCCGGACTCCGGGTCCGGGTGAGGCCAAGTGCCCCTGGACCCGGATGACGCTGGATCCCGTGCCCGGGCGAGGCCAAGCGCCCCTGGGTCTGGGAGAGCCCACACACCCCTGGGTCCAGGCGAGACCATGCGTCCCTGGATCCGGATGAGGCCTCGTGCACCTAGGCCCGGGTGAGCCCAAGTGGCCCTGGGTCTGGGAGAGGCCAAGCGTCCCTGGGTCCGGGTGAGACCATGTGTCCCTGGATCCGGGTGAGGCCTTGTGCACCTAGGCCCGGGTGAGCCCAAGTGGCCCCGGGTCTGGGAGAGGCCAAGCGTCCCTGGGTCCGGGTGAGACCATGTGTCCCTGGATCTGGGTGAGGCCTCGTGCACCTAGGCCCGGGTGAGCCCAAGTGGCCCTGGGTCTGGGAGAGGCCAAGCGTCCCTGGGTCCGGGTGAGACCATGCGTCCCTGGATCCGGATGAGGCCTCGTGCACCTAGGCCTGGGTGAGCCCAAGTGGCCCTGGGTCTGGGAGAGGCCAAGCGTCCCTGGGTCCGGGTGAGACCATGTGTCCCAGGATCTGGGTGAGGCCTCGTGCACCTAGGCCCGGGTGAGCCCAAGTGGCCCTGGGTCTGGGAGTGGCCAAGCGTCCCTGGGTCCGGGTGAGACCATGTGTCCCTGGATCCGGGTGAGGCCTCGTACACCTAGGCCCGGGTGAGCCCAAGTGGCCCTGGGTCTGGGAGAGGCCAAGCATCCCTGGGTCCGCGTGAGACCATGTGTCCCAGGATCCGGGTGAGGCCTCGTGCACCTAGGCCCGGGTGAGCCCAAGTGGCCCTGTGTCTGGGAGAGGCCAAGCGTCCCTGGGTCCGGGTGAGACCATGCGTCCCTGGATCCGGATGAGGCCTCGTGCACCTAGGCCCGGGTGAGCCCAAGTGGCCCTGGGTCTGGGAGAGGCCAAGCATCCCTGGGTCCGCGTGAGACCATGTGTCCCAGGATCCGGGTGAGGCCTCGTGCACCTAGGCCCGGGTGAGCCCAAGTGGCCCTGGGTCTGGGAGAGGCCAAGCGTCCCTGGGTCCGGGTGAGACCATGCGTCCCTGGATCCGGATGAGGCCTCGTGCACCTAGGCCCGGGTGAGCCCAAGTGGCCCTGGGTCTGGGAGAGGCCAAGCGTCCCTGGGTCCGGGTGAGACCATGTGTCCCTGGATCTGGGTGAGGCCTCGTGCACCTAGGCCCGGGTGAGCCCAAGTGGCCCTGGGTCTGGGAGAGGCCAAGCGTCCCTGGGTCCGGGTGAGACCATGCGTCCCTGGATCCGGATGAGGCCTCGTGCACCTAGGCCCGGGTGAGCCCAAGTGGCCCTGGGTCTGGGAGAGGCCAAGCGTCCCTGGGTCCGGGTGAGACCATGTGTCCCTGGATCCGGATGAGGCCTCGTGCACCTAGGCCCGGGTGAGGCCACGTGCCCCTGGGTCTGGGAGAGGCCAAGCGTCCCTGGGTCCGGGTGAGACCATGTGTCCCTGGATCTGGGTGAGGCCTCGTGCACCTAGGCCCGGGTGAGCCCAAGTGGCCCTGGGTCTGGGAGAGGCCAAGCGTCCCTGGGTCCGGGTGAGACCATGTGTCCCTGGATCTGGGTGAGGCCTCGTGCACCTAGGCCCGGGTGAGCCCAAGTGGCCCTGGGTCTGGGAGAGGCCAAGCGTCCCTGGGTCCGGGTGAGACCATGCGTCCCTGGATCCGGATGAGGCCTCGTGCACCTAGGCCCGGGTGAGGCCACGTGCCCCTGGGTCTGGGAGAGGCTAAGCGTCCCTGGGTCCGGGTGAGACCATGTGTCCCTGGATCCGGGTGAGGCCTCGTGCACCTAGGCCCGGGTGAGCCCAAGTGGCCCTGGGTCGGGGAGAGGCCAAGCGTCCCTGGGTCCGGGTGAGACCATGTGTCCCTGGATCCGGGTGAGGCCTCGTGCACCTAGGCCCGGGTGAGCCCAAGTGGCCCTGGGTCTGGGAGAGGCCAAGCATCCCTGGGTCCGGTGAGACCATGTGTCCCAGGATCCGGGTGAGGCCTCGTGCACCTAGGCCCGGGTGAGCCCAAGTGGCCCTGGGTCTGGGAGAGGCCAAGCGTCCCTGGGTCCGGGTGAGACCATGTGTCCCTGGATCCGGATGAGGCCTCGTGCACCTAGGCCCGGGTGAGGCCACGTGCCCCTGGGTCTGGGAGAGGCTAAGCGTCCCTGGGTCCGGGTGAGACCATGTGTCCCTGGATCTGGGTGAGGCCTCGTGCACCTAGGCCCGGGTGAGCCCAAGTGGCCCTGGGTCTGGGAGTGGCCAAGCATCCCTGGGTCCGGGTGAGACCATGTGTCCCTGGATCCGGGTGAGGCCTCGTGAACCTAAGCCCGGGTGAGGCCACGTGCCCCTGGGTCTGGGAGAGGCCAAGCGTCCCTGGGTCCGGGTGAGACCATGTGTCCCTGGATCCGGGTGAGGCCTCGTGCACCTAGGCCCGGGTGAGCCCAAGTGGCCCTGGGTCTGGGAGAGGCCAAGCGTCCCTGGGTCCGGGAGAGAGCATGTGTCCCTGGATCCAGGTGAGGCCTTGTGCAACTAAGCCCGGGTGAGGCCACGTGCCCCTGGGTCTGGGAGAGGCCAAGCGTCCCTGGGTACGGGTGAAGCCAGATCCTGGGTCCGGGTGAGGCCGTGCGCCCCTAGATCCATCCGGGTGAGGCTGGGTCCCAGGCCCGGGTGAGACCACGCGCCCCTTGGGTATGGGTGAGGCCACGTGCCCCTTAGTCTAGGTGACGCCGTGCCCCTGGGTTCGGCCAAGACCAAACCAGAGGGAGTCGGACCTCCGTTACCACCATTTGTCCACCATCCAGAGCTGAGGGGTCAGTGCTGACATGTACACATAAGGAACTACTGGACATCTAAATTGGGTCTCAAAAGAACTGTTGGTCCAGGGGGAAGCTCGCTACAGATTGATTCATTTGCCTGTCAGCATAAATATTATTGCTCGTCTCACATTCAGTTCTTATTAGTATATATCTAGTGACATATGATCTCGTTCATCTAGAGGAAATGATGAACAACATAGACTGAGGAACAAGAACAGAACCAGAAGCAAGGAGGCATCGATCGGACTATCGGGCCTCAGAGGGAGGATAGGGGAGGGAAGGGGGAGGGTGGGGGGGAGGGGGAGAGTTCAACCAAAGGACCTGTATGCATGCATATAAGCCTATCCAACGGTTAAGTTCAACAGGGGATTGGGGCATGCGTGGGGAGAGGGGTGGGATGGGAATGGGGGGATGAGGACAAATATGTGACACCTTAATCAATAAAGAAATTAAAAAAAAAAAAAAAAAATTACTGCATTTCATCCTGTCGGCGACCCACTTTCCTGACGGGAAAGCAAGGTCTGAGTGTGATAAGTGGCGGGGGGTGAGGAGAGTGAGGCCTGTGGGGTCCCCGAAGCTGAGGGAGGGGCTCCGGGCCGAGGACCTGATTTTCCAGGTCTGGATTCTGTCCCCTCCTCCCTCTCCTTTCCAGGGAAAAGAAGACCAGGGAGGGGAGGGAGGGTGGCCACGGGCGCGCCTGCACCGCTGGTTTATAAAGACGCGGCCAGCGTGGAGGTCACAGGCGGTGGGGTTAGCCTTTGGCTGGAGAAGCGGCTTGTGGTCCCTCCCAGAGTGGGAGCCGCTCACGAGTGGTCTCTCTCTACCCCACGCTCACCGCTTCTAAATATCCTGAGTAGCAGGACGACCTTCCGGTCCGGCCGTCAGCAGATGGGCGAAGCAGGACTGGTGGTTTCACAGGCACAGCCCCCCAGCCTCCCATAGATGGGGGGCCATCACCCGCCTTCTCCCCTTGCCTCCAAGACAACACCCCCTTCAAACTCCTGCCACGCCCTCCACCTCCGGGGACGGTTGGGCTAAAGGCCCTTTGAGGACGTGGGAAGAATTGTTCTGTGTCCTGAGCACTTCCTTCTTAATGATTCAAGTCAGTTCAACTCCTACAGGAAGTCTTGCGTGAGGAGTGCTGGCTACACAGGGCCCTGGCTCCCAGCGCCCCCTCCTGATCCCACCAGCGTCTGGTTCCCGGCTGCTGTTCCTTCCCCTTTGCCAGGCAGTTCCATCGCATGGCCAGCCAGTTCAGAGGGTGCCCGGTGATCCACTCTAAGAGGCAGGGGCACCGCCTGAGGGCAGACTGCACAGGCGCTGGAGCTGTGCACCCAGCCTGACAGTGCTGCGTCCTCCTGCACGCTCTCTGCGGCCCTGACCTCGCCAAGCTTCCCGCTTTGCCCAGGCCAGTGGGTGGCATGTGCCCAGGGGGGCGGGGAGCTGTACCTGCTTCCCTGCAGGGCTGACTGGCCTGTGATCACGCGGCTGGACGGTGGCGGCTGCGCCCACGCTGCACGTGCCCCGAGTCACTCCTGGGTCCACTGCCTGTTAGTCTCCGCCTCTGGCAGGTCCCACCAGGTGCTGTGGGGTCGAAGGGGAACGCCTGGGGTGTGCAACCACTCTCCACACAGCTGTCGGCTCCCAGACGGGCTCACCTCTGCTCTGGGGCTGGGGATACTCAGTTCTGGCCGCCCTGCCCCAGCCCCCGGAGTGTATGGACGGGCAGCCGTATGTATTTAATCTTAATTAACGACCTTTACACTAAATGGGAGTAGTATAGATTCACACACGCCAATTCCTGCAGCGAACAGTGCGCCAACTACACCGCCAGAGCCCTTTGCCTCAGACTCAGGCTCCAGATGGAGAAACAGACAACACACAGGCCATCACACCACAGGTGACAGCCACACCGGCCACAGACAACACTGACGGCTGGGTCAAGAACAGGCTTTCAAGGCATTCCGCTTTATCAACCCAACGACTATCCCAGGAGAAGGACGATCGTCCCGCTTTCCAGCTGAGAAAACTGAGGCACAAGAGCCTTACCAGCCCCAGATCGTACAGTGCCAAGTGGAAGGCCATGATGCATGCCAGGGGACCAGATCTTTACCACAGGGTGGGCGGCCTCCCAGGACTGAGGGCATGAGTATTAAGAGACGGATGGGCATGAAGTAGGAGGCCTAGGAGGGGGCCACAGTTCTAGCTTCAAAGGAGAGATACCATTCAATCCTGCAACATGGCAAGGAGGGAAGCAGTGGGAGGGGAGGGGGCAGGCCAGGACCAGGGACAGCATGTGCAACGGCACAGAGGTGTGACGTGCAGGGCCTCGCTGGGAACAACCAGCATGAAATTTACAAGGGCTAAGTGATCGAAGATGAAGCAAAAGTCAGTTTTTTAAGGCCTTTTAATACCACGAAGGAGCCCAGACTTTATCCTCCATGAAATGGGGACCCACAAGTTTTTAGGGAAAGAACCGAAACAATTAGATCTATGACTTGGAAAATGAACTCCTGTCACGATAAAAGAGGCTGATGGGATGGAGAGAATACGGGGGCAGGAAGACAGGACGCAGGCAGGTGAGCCAGAGGCGTGATCGGGCGACCGCGGAGAGGCAAGGCCACTGTAACGTGCCACCTCCCGCTCAGGAGAAGGTGAAGGGATACTGCCATACACTCTAACAAAGGACTATGAATGATTAAAAGGCAATTGACTTCAAGTATCCCCTTTAGTTAAATTAATGCAAAAAGATTTTTTTAAAAGAGATCAAACTGATGGCTGCCAGAGGGGAGGGGGGATGGGTGAGACGGTGAACGGAGACAGTCAGTAATGGTGTGATCACTTGGCACGGTGGCAGGTGGTTACCAGAATTAGGAGCACACCGTGAGGTACACAAGTGTCAAATCGCTGCACTGTACACCTGAAACAAATACTGTACACCAACTATGCTTAAATCAGAAAATTTTAAAGGAGCCAAATCAAATTGAAAAATAAATGAGAGCCCTGAGTGTAGGCCTTTTTTGTTCTTTCAGAGTGATTCTAATAAGCATATTGTACTAAACATTCCGAATAAAGTTATTCTCAATCATTTCTCAAATTTTAATAGTTTAACAAAACCAAACTCCTGAGTTTAAAGAAATATGGTCTTAGAGCCTATCTGTGAAGCTCTTTTTAAAATAACCATGATCCCACTTTAGACACCAACCAGCAGTTAAGGGCATTGCATCTAGTGTCAGCAGCGACGCAGAGGGGCCCCAGCAGACGGTGCGCCCGCGGCCGGGGCGCGGCACTGGCAGGACTGCAGGAACGCTTGCTGTGCCCCCTCCCCGGGAGGCTGGGCCAGCGGCCTCCCCTCTGCCCTCGGCTGCCCTTCTCCAGCCCCAGGCACATGGTCAGAACCACCTCCTCCCCACAAGGGTGGCCCACTGATGGGCTCAAAGTGGGCATCTGACCTCCTGGGCCAAGGAGGGCCTCCCCCGGAGGCGGAGCTCAGAACGCCTCTGCTGGACGCACACTCCTGCTGGTGGTGGAGGCCGCCTCCTGCCTCGGGTGCTGCGAGGGACAGCCAGTCTGCAGAGGGCAGAGTGGCCGGGCTGAGGGGCAGGGGGCTTCCCAAGTCCCCCACACCCGCTGAGCCCTGGGCCCAGTCCCACCAGCCTGCCCACATCCCTTCGTAAGACACCTTTCCCTGGGGCAACTTCTCTGGCTCCAGGGAGCTCAGGAGGGCTGCTGTCACCTGCCTCCTGGCAGCTCCTCCGGGCACAACTGGAGGAGACGGAAGGGGGACAGATGCAAAGGAGGGAGCGGGGGAGCTCGGAGAGGCATCAAGTCCAGGCCGCGAACAGGAAGGCTTCCAGCTGCTGGAAGAGAAGCAGAGGCTGATGGTTCAGCGAAGCCCATTTGCTGGTGCCTGAATCTTGTCAGCCAGCACCCCAACTGATCTCTTCAACAGCGAGCTATGAAGGAGAGCTCCGCACGTCCAAAATGCACGTGGCGGTTCCTGCCTGCCGACAGCAGGGAGCCGTCTGTGCCGGGGCTTCAAGGAGCGGCTCTGTCCCTCCGCCCGCAGCATCACCTCCCAGGAACCGTCCCGCTGCGTCTTCCCAGCAGCTGGCGTGAGTGCACTGCCCGGCGTCCGCTCACTGTACCTCCAGGCAGCCGCACGGATGACCGCTGTCCGCTGCCGGGCATGCTCACCTTTCTGCTGTTTCCCACACCGAGCCAGTGAGGACCTGATTAGCATGCTCCCTGCCCGTGGTCCATTTCTACTGACCCACCACCCGCCAGCTGGCACCGGGTCATTTCTCCCCACACTCCTGAGAGCCCGTGCCAGCTGTGGCCGGCAGCGTCAGAACCCGCCATCCGGTCACACTCCCCTGTGCCCCTGGGGCTGGAGACCAGAAAGCTCTGTTCTCCAGGCCCTCGCCAGCTGGATTCTTCGTTAGTCCTGCCAAAGGGGCCCCGGAGCAACAGGAAAGGGCGGGAGAAAGGGCAAAGCCTTGCCCACCCGAGTGGCTCCTGGCCAGGCAGATGCTGCTGCAGCAAAGGCTGCCGGCTCCAGCTGCCACTGCGCAGGCGGGACCTCGGCTCCGGCTTCCGCAGGGGCAGCAGGGGCAGCGCCCGCCTGGGACTCGGGGACTGCTCCCCAGACCCGGGCAGCAGCAGCTTCTCCGTTCCCGACGCTGGACAACACGTCTTCTCCCTGCGGCTCCCGCGGCCCTTCTCACACTGGGCTCTGCCCCGTCCTAGAGCCTGCCTGTCTGAAGTAGCGAGAGGTCCCTATTTTCCTAGCAGAGAGGCCCTGGAGGGGGTGCAGGAGCGACTCTACGGGCGGGGCAAGCAGAGGCCAGCAGCGGTGACTCCCAAGCGAGTCAACACAGAAATAAACAGAGGCCATCTCTCCTCACCACCTGTCGCCTGTGGTCTGATTGCTGAGGGTCCCTGGAGCTGGGCAGAGCTGACATCACCCGGCTGGGATGACTGGGCAGCTAGAGGAGGAACCGGCAAGCTAGCCCGCACCAGCCACTCAACAGCCAAACCTAGAAGAAAACCCGCAAGTTCCTTCCTCTGGCCGTGTTCCAAGTGTCACAGGTCGTTGCTGAGCCAGGGGGCAGCCCAGGGCGCCGGCAGTGCAGCCGCCTGGTGGGCAGGGAGGCAGCGGCAGCCAGGCCCAGGAGGAGCCCCGCCCAGCCAGTGGCGCTCCTGTCAGATGCTCAGAGACTGAGGGTCCTGAGCCCCTCCCCCAAACTTCCTTTGGATGCTTCCAGACGATACTGAAATTTCAAGGTATTTGGAATGCTTATGGAAATAAGGGGTGAAAGGCAGGAACCTGAGTCTGTTACAGAAAATCCAGGCTGTAGCAAAAGCTGGGGTCTCCCACCCACCCAAGACATGAGAGGGAAGGGAGAGCTGCAGGTGACATCAACGGCCGAGCACACCTGGGTAGGGCCTCACGCATGTGGCCCTCTCACACCCGCTTCCCCCCAGGGCGGCCTGCAGTAAGGGCGTGGAGCTATGCCAAGCAGCCCAACCAAACCACGAGGGACCGCTGCTTCCGATTACTCCTCCGTGGGAGTCGTCAACTCCCCGAGCAGCAGCCGATGGCCGCATCATGCTTAATACCGTTTTATTTTATTTGGGTTTGTAACCACAAAACCAGCGATTCCAAGCCGCTGGTTTGCAGACAAGGAGATTATGAACACGATTAGTGCTCAAAGGAAAAATCACATTAAAAGAATCCAAGTGACTCAGGGTGGATCCTGCAATTCACACTGGGGCGGAGCTCAGTTACCAATCCAGGCACTGAGGTCGGAAAAAACACACTCATTTTCGAAAGGGTATCAGCTGATTGTCTTCCCTTGAAAGGCAGAGTGGCAGACAGCACCCCTGTCTGCGGAACTTAAGTAATGCCTAAATCCCAGGGAGATGACAAATAGCTCAGAAAGGCGCTACAATGACACCTGAGAAAGGGAAGCATGTGGGAGGGAAAATAAGTTTAAACAAACCAATTTGAAGTTAAATTAAAAAATTACACTCTGCTAAAAAATAACATTAAGAAATGGTACTTATCTGGAGTTTGCTTTAGAGTATCCGCGTGGGCTGACAGCGGGAGGGGGCGGGGGCACAGAGAAAGAGCTGGCCGAGCACAGCTCAGAACAGCGCCCCTTACTTCAGAGCTCTCCGTCCCAAACATCAAGAATCCAAATTCGAGGAAGAAGCCTCGCCCCGCCAGGCAGGTGGCGCTCCGGTCCTGTCAGATGCTCAGAGTCTGAGGGTCCTGAGCCCCTCCCCCAATTCCTGTGGATGCTTCCACACACAGCGCCAATGACCTTCACAGGACGGACACGTAACACCACCCCTCAATGGATGTCATTTATTGCTAACCTTTTACAAAATAAAGGTAAGCCAAAATCAGATCACCAGGTATTCAGACGACATGGCACTTAATTTCTCAATGGATCGAGCTGGTGACGGTTTTGAAAAGCATTTTTTTCCAATTATACAGTATGTAGAGCTTCTGACGCCTTATTTCATTAGACAAACACATAACTCAAAAGCAGCTCCGCCTCAGATGACCTCCCGTGGATGCCTCAACCACATCCCACGGACGCCGCACAGGAATTGCTAAATAAGTGTGAGCGTAAGCAGGCTCCGCTGTGGACAGATTTCTGGGATGCCCAGAGGCCCCAGACAACTTGAGACCCGGCCCCCCTCCCCCAAGGCAGGGGACGGCCTGGCAGTCAGGTCTGTGATTGGGGCACAGCTGACCAGACCGGCCCTGGACACGGGCCCTCACAGACAGGAACTGGGCTCCAGGCCCAGATGCACCAATCTGGGAACTCACACACCAAGACACAAAAGGCCCTGAACCCCGCACAGGCGGACACCCAGTTCTGACCGAGAAGTCAATTTTGTTTTTGTTCAAACACAAAGCGCTGAGAGTAAGTCAGCCCATGGACACAGGCAGAGGTCCTGAGCCGCTGGGGGGCACGCAGGTCACCCAGCGCGGCGTCCCAGACTTCCAGAGGTGCGCGTCCCAGTGGAGGCTCTCTGCTCTCCCCAACCCACTGAACCAGGTACAGACGCTTCCTGAATGCCCACAGGGCCACACCCACGCAAAACCAGGAGCCACCAGGCTGCTCCCCAGGAAGCGCCTTCCCCACAGGAACCCGGGCCTGAGGCAGCGCTGGGCACAGAGGAGCTGACACCCGCTGGAGGGGTGCCTGAGCTTCAGACCTTCCCAGGAAAGCAGAGCACAGAGAAGCAACAGCTGCGTGAACCCCAGCACAAGGGCCCGCTGCTGTCTGAAGGCCGTGTCCTCCCAAATTCACTCGGAAATCCTACCCCCCGAGGGGATGGTATAGGAGGTGGTGGGGCCGTGGGGGTGATCAGGTCCTGAGGGAGGAGCCCTGCTGGTGGGATTAGTGCTCCTCATAAAAGGGACCCCACAGCTGCCGGCACCTTTCCACCACGGAGGATACAAGGGGCCTGCGACCACCCCCGGAGGACGGGTGCAGGCTGACCCTCGCCGGGCCCCCTGGCACCACCCTGACTTCCAGCCTCCAGAACTGCGAAGAACTCCTTTCCGTTGTTCACACGCCCCCGCCCGGGGTACTGGAGCTACAGGCCCGGGGTACCGGAGCTACAGGCCCGGGGTACCGGAGCTACAGGCCCGGGGTATTGGAGCTACAGGCCCGGGTATTGGAGCTACAGGCCCGGGTATTGGAGCTACAGGCCCGGGGTACAGGAGCTACAGGCCCGGGTACTGGAGCTACAGGCCCGGGTATTGGAGCTACAGGCCCGGGGTACTGGAGCTACAGGCCCGGGGTATTGGAGCTACAGGCCCGGGGTACCGGAGCTACAGGCCCGGGTACAGGAGCTACAGGCCCGGGTACCGGAGCTACAGGCCCGGGTACCGGAGCTACAGGCTTGGGTACAGGAGCTACAGGCCCGGGTACTGGAGCTACAGGCCCGGGTATTGGAGCTACAGGCCCGGGGTACTGGAGCTACAGGCCCGGGGTATTGGAGCTACAGGCCCGGGTATTGGAGCTACAGGCCCGGGTACTGGAGCTACAGGCCCGGGTACAGGAGCTACAGGCCCGGGGTACTGGAGCTACAGGCCCGGGGTATTGGAGCTACAGGCCCGGGTACAGGAGCTACAGGCCCGGGTACTGGAGCTACAGGCCCGGGGTACCGGAGCTACAGGCTGGGGTACTGGAGCTACAGGCCCGGGTATTGGAGCTACAGGCCGGGGTACTGGAGCTACAGGCCCGGGTATTGGAGCTACAGGCCCGGGTATAGGAGCTACAGGCCCGGGTACTGGAGCTACAGGCTGGGGTACTGGAGCTACAGGCCCGGGGTACTGGAGCTACAGGCCCGGGTATTGGAGCTACCGGCCCGGGTATTGGAGCTACAGGCCCGGGTATTGGAGCTACAGACCCGGGTATTGGAGCTACAGGCCCGGGTATTGGAGCTACAGGCCCGGGTATTGGAGCTACAGGCCCGGGTATTGGAGCTACAGGCCCGGGGTATTGGAGCTACAGGCCCGGGTATTGGAGCTACAGGCCCGGGGTACAGGAGCTACAGGCCCGGGTATTGGAGCTACAGGCCCGGGTATTGGAGCTACAGGCCCGGGGTACTGGAGCTACAGGCCCGGGGTACTGGAGCTACAGGCCCGGGTACCGGAGCTACAGGCCCGGGTACCGGAGCTACAGGCCCGGGGTACCGGAGCTACAGGCCCGGGGTACTGGAGCTACAGGCCCGGGTATTGGAGCTACAGGCCCGGGTACTGGAGCTACAGGCCCGGGTACTGGAGCTACAGGCCCGGGGTATTGGAGCTACAGGCCCGGGGTACTGGAGCTACAGGCCCGGGTACTGGAGCTACAGGCCCGGGTATTGGAGCTACAGGCCCGGGTATTGGAGCTACAGGCCCGGGTACAGGAGCTACAGGCCCGGGTATTGGAGCTACAGGCCCGGGGTACTGGAGCTACAGGCCCGGGTATTGGAGCTACAGGCCCGGGTATTGGAGCTACAGGCCCGGGTATTGGAGCTACAGGCCCGGGTATTGGAGCTACAGGCCCGGGTATTGGAGCTACAGGCCCGGGTATTGGAGCTACAGGCCCGGGTATTGGAGCTACAGGCCCGGGGTACTGGAGCTACAGGCCCGGGTATTGGAGCTACAGGCCCGGGATACCGGAGCTACAGGCCCGGGTATTGGAGCTACAGGCCCGGGTATTGGAGCTACAGGCCCGGGGTACAGGAGCTACAGGCCCGGGGTACTGGAGCTACAGGCCCGGGGTACCGGAGCTACAGGCCCGGGTACCGGAGCTACAGGCCCGGGTATTGGAGCTACAGGCCCGGGTATTGGAGCTACAGGCCCGGGTACTGGAGCTACAGGCCCGGGGTACTGGAGCTACAGGCCCGGGTACTGGAGCTACAGGCCCGGGGTACCGGAGCTACAGGCCGGGGTACCGGAGCTACAGGCCCGGGGTACCGGAGCTACAGGCCCGGGGTACTGGAGCTACAGGCCCGGGTACCGGAGCTACAGGCTTGGGTACAGGAGCTACAGGCCCGGGGTATTGGAGCTACAGGCCCGGGGTACTGGAGCTACAGGCCCGGGGTACTGGAGCTACAGGCCCGGGGTACTGGAGCTACAGGCCGGGGTACTGGAGCTACAGGCCCGGGTACTGGAGCTACAGGCCCGGGTACTGGAGCTACAGGCCCGGGGTATTGGAGCTACAGGCCCGGGGTACTGGAGCTACAGGCCCGGGGTACAGGAGCTACAGGCCCGGGTATTGGAGCTACAGGCCCGGGGTACTGGAGCTACAGGCCCGGGTACTGGAGCTACAGGCCCGGGGTACTGGAGCTACAGGCCCGGGGTACTGGAGCTACAGGCCCGGGGTACTGGAGCTACAGGCCCGGGTACTGGAGCTACAGGCCCGGGTACTGGAGCTACAGGCCCGGGTATTGGAGCTACAGGCCCGGGTACAGGAGCTACAGGCCCGGGGTACTGGAGCTACAGGCCCGGGTATTGGAGCTACAGGCTTGAGGCGGGAGGGGAGATTCTGAGTGAGTGGCCCCACAGGAGTCTTTCTACTGAAATGGAAGTTACCTGCTCAGGTTACTCACATCCTGTAGGTGGTCACCGCAGAGCACAGGAAACAGGAAGTGATGTGAGCGAGGCCGGGTGGAGCTGGCAGGCCCCGGCAGCGAGGCAGGTCTGCCAGAGCAGCGCCGGGGCCCAGTGCAGCAGTGGGGAACAGAGAAACCCACGTGCCGAACCAGAACCAGAGCCAGAGCCAGAGCGGGCGCAGGAGGTGCCGGGAGGGGCTCCGGCTGTGGAAGTGGGCGGGGGAAGATGCCGATTCCAGGAGGCAGAGCTCAGGGAACTGTCCTGGGAAGTCAGAACGCCTCCAGCTCCTGGAAACCAGTGCCCACAGTTGTGCGGCTTTCCTCCCGTGCCCTCTACAAGGACGCCCCGGCTCAGCGCGCCTGCGAGGCCAACGTGGGGGGCGGGCGGGGGGCAGGATCCAGCCCCAAGATGCAGTCACTGGAAGAAGCTGACGCTGGGCCACTCTCTAAAGGACGAACAGAGGCTGGACAGAGGCTCAGGTGAGAACCAGGACGATGCCGCCTTCGCTGGGGAGACAGGAAGGCGTTCCTTTCCCGGGCATCACCCTCACGGAAACACAGGCGGGGAAGGCAGGAGTCTCGTTCCTTTCACTCCCGGGGCTGGCAGGTGCCCTCTGGGCTGAGCGAGCTGAGTGTTTGAGCTGGGCCTTGAGGACGTTCAAGCCAACAGTCTAAATCCATGGTTCTCAAGCTCAGGGCCAGAGAGGTCAAGCGTTCCCAAGAGGCTCAGAGAGGCTGTTAGGAAGATCCCGATAAGGAAAAGCAGCACTCACCACTTCCTTCCCCCCCTCTCCCCCTCCGAGCGGCGCCTCAGCCTCGGCTCGGCAGGACCCGCGGCGGCGGTGTGCGTGCTGCAGCTCCCGGAGACTTGGAGCCAAAGCGATGCTGTAACGTCTACAGGCTCACCTCTGAAGGGTGGTTGGAGGGAGAGGAAGGAAATCGGGCCCTCGCCCTGCCCGGGCGGGGAGAGAGGCGGCCTGAGGAAGCCTCTGAGAAAGGCTGTAGGGGAAGTGGAGCTCTGAGTGATGGGCAGGCCCGACACAGGAAAGGAGGCCTGACAGCAGGAGGGTTTGTACTCCAACAGAAAAGCCTGAGTTAGAAGTGGTGGCAGCGCTGTGAGCCCACACCCAGGCGTGTGCTTTCTCCGAGAAAGGGCTGGGAAGCCAGAGCACGTCCCCACGGCTTCTCACTGGCTGAATGCTTGGCCCCCACCTCCGTGGGCTGCCCCTGGTCCCAGGGGATGCTGCTGGAGGCGAGGCCTCTGGGAGGTAGTCACAGGTCTAGGTGAGGTCAGGCAGTGCAGCCGGGATGGGGCACACGCCCCTCGGAGAGGAGGAGACCAGAGCCGCCGCCCTCTGCTGTAGGAGGCACCTCTGGAGATGGCCGCCTCTCCAACCCGGAGCACGCCTCACCGGGGACCCGGTCAGCAGGCACCTGGCTCTGGGACTTCCCAGCCTCCAGAACTAGGAGAAGTAAGTATCTGTGTAAGCCGCCCAGCCAGCCTCTACCGAAGAGTTCTCACCTAAGCTGTGTGATGGCAAGGAATGAGAAACATCTCTTGAAATATGTGGCCAAAATATCACTGCGTTTCAGGTTTCTTCCTATGAAGTCAGAATGACAACTACAAAAGAGGATAGGAATGGTGATATTATCATCAGAATTGTCAACACTGGAAACAATGTTTTAGACTATAAGCAATATTTAATGCAATATTGCTTACTTCCCCAAAATGACCTCCTTGAATACCCGAAATATTAAAAAGCTAAAAATATTTTCAAAAATCTTTTTCTTGACCTGCTAAAATAAAGATGTTTGAATGTGAAAGAATAAAAAACAACTCAGACCACTAAATACCAGATGCCAGGAGGCGACGTAGCCCGCGGAGACTCCACAGATGGCTCCGCTCCGAACTGCGGCCTCGCGTTTCACAAGTCACGGCCTACGCGCCTGAGCACGGCTACGCCCTTCAGAAATGAGCGATGCTCGATACAGCCTCCTATTCCCGGGGAAACTACTTTAAATGTGACCACTGTGGTCACACACACCTGACAGTAAGCTTCAGCACTTCTTAGCTGCAGAAGAACACTATTTTACCACTGATGTATATGCCTCAGAAAGATAAAAGCCTGATACGAACACTACCCTTTAGAAAGATCTTTGCCCTGGCTGGTGTGGCTCAGTTGCTGGTTCGATTCCAGGTCAGGGCACATGCCTGGGTTGTGGGCTCAATCCCTGGTAGGGACATGCGGGAGGCAGCCGATCAATGTTTCTCTCTCACATCGATGTTTTTCTCTCTTTCTCCCTCTCCCTTTCTGTCTCCCTCAAAATCAATAAACTGTTCTTTAAAAAACAAAAGGTCTTTAAAATCAGACAGCCCTTGAAGTTTAAAGAATTTTGAGTAAGCTGTGTCCAAAAGATCACGTTTTTAAAAACTGTGATTCTTAGAAATTCCTTTTGCCACCACACCCCACCCACACAGCTCCTGGACCTTCTTTCACCATTCCCTCTCATTCTTGTAATAAACCTTTTCTTTATTATTAGTGCTTTTCATCATGTGATTTAAAACATGCGAGGATACTATGATGTCATGTACCAGGCACCGTTCTCAATGTGTTTTACTCATTTCAATCTTCATAGCAATCCCCTTTCCAGCGAAGGCAACTGAGACCCTGAGCGGTAAGCTACCCGGCCCAACTCACAGTCCGGGGGCGGGGGGAGCCAGGACCTGAACCCAGGGCTCTGGTTCCGGACTCCTGAAGTAAAACTACAAGAAAAAGCTAAAAAGTAAACATTTAGAATTACAGAAACATCATGCAAGGAAGGGAGATCCAAGTCCATGTGAGGAATAAAAAACCTCATTTTTCTCAGGTTTTCCTCCTAAATCAGTTTCACTGGCAGTGCCTTGACGCACGTGGTGGACATCTGGCAGTGCGTGCACAGCCGGGCTCCGGGGCTGCAGGTACAGGCCCACGGGCCTTCCCGGCCGGCCAGGCGGAGTTCACCCCCTGCCTGCGGCTTCACCCACACAGCCCACTCCTTACTTAGCAACCTGCAGCCACAGATGCCTATCGCCTGCAGCTGAGCTCTTCTTCTGTAAGGCATTATATGGAGTCACAATTCTGTGCTGCTTTTAGACAGCGTGTATCTAAGCTTTCTGAGAAATGTTACTATATTTTTCCTGCAGTTGCTTCCTGAGAACTAAGAGCTGGGGAGTTAGCAGCACAGTGAGAGTCATGATTAGTGAGCAGAGGGCAGGAAGGAATGTGAACTAGGAATGCATCAGCTGTTTTACAGAGCAGGAGTGTCCTTCAGTAGGGCCAGCCAGCTGGCAGGCCAAGGGCGGGGGCGCCCTCTAGGGCTGTCCTGACGTGGTTTAATAAAAATATATCTGGTCTTAGTCCCCAGTTCCTGGAACAGAGCTGCTTGGAATTTCCTGAGTGATAGGGGCGGTGGGTTACCCAGAACTCGCCCCTTCTGGTCACACCCAAGCGTATGCTAATGAAGTGACTCGGGGTTGGCCCTAGGATGCGCAGGATGGGGGCTGGACATGGAAAGACCAACCACGTGATTAGAGGGTGGAAACTTTTGGCCCCACCCCTCAACTGCAGGGTAGGAGGGAGCTGGAGACCTGGTTATAAAAACTCTGGAACCACATAGAGCTTCAGGCGGGTGAACACACTGCTGCTGGGTGGCATGCCGGAGGGTGCCCAGGCTCTGCACCCGCTCTCCACTACCTTGTCCTATGGAATTCCCGCTGTAATGAACCACTGATGGACAGTAAAGTGTCATTCCAGCAAACTGAAACCCGATGAAGGGGTCCTGGACACCCCAATGTGTAGCCAGCCAGCCAGAGTGCAGGCGGGCCAGGACTGGGGACTGGCGTCAAAAGTTAGACATTCTTGTGGACTGAGCCCCTCCTGATGGGGGGTGCCCTTCCAGGAGCGGTGTGAGAACTGAATGGACTCACAGGCTCCAGTGGGCGTGGGAGAAGCAGAGGTGGGCGCGTCCAGCTGTGTCCTACTGTAAGGGCAAGCGCACACTGGAGTCCAGAGACTTATGCGAAAGAACAAAAAGGGAAAACTTAAAAACCCAACAGCTCACTAGTAACGTTTTTGATTGATTGTAAGTTGAAATGACATGGGGCTAAATAAAATGCCTTACTAAAATTATTTTCATCTATTTCTTTCTACTTCTTACTGTGATTACTAGGAAATTTGAAGTTATACATTTAGCTCACACTTGTTACTTACGTTTTACTTCAACTGAATGGCACTATTTTAAATACATTAATTTCTACATATTTAGAAGACTAAAACCTACTTTTCATCTCAAATTTTCACATGCAGAAAGCAAGTAACTACCGGAGGACGGGGGCGAGGGATGAGCAATAAAGGGGAGAAGGAATTAATATTTATTACATGGAGAGTGCATGCTGGAGCCGCCCAGTACCTGGCCGTTTCACCCTAACAAGCCCTCAGTGTGAGCACCTCCTCCTGCCGTCACAGAAACGCACCCGCCTGGGCCAGTTCAGTGGCCGGCAGGGACTCCCGAGGGGCGGCTCCCGGCTGCTCTCCCATTCCTTCCTGCACAGCAGGGTGGGCCGTGTTTCCTGGAAAACGGCCAGGTGAGTATTTTAGGCTTTTTGAGCCGCACAGTCTCTGTTCCAATGGCTCACCCTTCCCTTGGAGCAAGAGGGCAACCACAGATCATACATCAATGAGCGAGCCTGGCGGGGTTCTAATAAACGTACTCACAACAGCCTGGGAGCGGGTTTGGGGAACCTTCTTCCTGCCAAGAGCCATTTGGATATTTATAACATCATTCGAGGGCCATAAAAGTTATCAACTTAAAAATCAGCCTGCTCTATTTGGTCTGACAATTAACTCACCCCTACTGCCCTGGCAGAGCCAGACCACGTGATTTCTCGGTCCTTATACAGCCGCCGGCCAGACGTTCCCCACCCCTGCTGTAAAACAAACAAACAAAGACAGCAGGCCCTACAGGAGTCACTGGTGGGGCCCCAGGTCACCACACTGAGACTGAGAGTTTCAGCCTCTCCCAAAAGTGGACTCTTAAACCGGTCCGTCAGGCGTCCCCTGACCAGCACCAGGGAGGACATCTGCCTGTGGACTCCCTGCGGCCCTGAAGGAAAGTCACAATCAGCCCACCTTTTGCCAGTATGCCCTCCTCTCCTCTGCCTTCCGCCTCAGCCTTTCCTCTTGCACAGCTCCTTGGAGTTCCTTTCTGTCCATATGAGCTGCTGATTCATGAATCTTTGTTTTATGTTTTTTTTTAAATATATATTTTATTGATTTCTTACAGAGAGGAAGGGAGAGGGAGAGAGAGTTAGAAGCATCGATGAGAGAGAAACATCAATCAGCCGCCTCCTGCACACCCCCTACTGGGGATGTGCCCGAAACCAAGGTACATGCCCTTGACCGGAATCGAACCTGGGACCCTTGAGTCCGCAGGCCGACGCTCTATCCACTGAGCCACACCGGTTAGGGCTGATTCATGTTTCGTTGAATAAAACCAGTAAGATCTTTAAAATATCGCTCAGTTGAATTTGGTTTTTAACAAAACCATGAAGAGAAACAGACATTGTTAAATAAGTGATTCTATCCATCATCACCAGTGCATCAAACATGACGTTAATAAAGGATACCACGCACAAAATGCTAACGAGGTTATCACCGAAACGAGGCTACGGGGAAGTCAGACTTACTGGACATCACAAGTAGGCCATTGAGGTTTGTCACTAAAGGTATTAACAGCAAATTACATTTGGTTCAACACACACGATGCATGTGACAAAAACAAAATTACACATACATATCAAGGGAACACGAAGTGGAAACATGAGATGCAACACGGGAAGGAGTCTAGGCCTCGAGGTCTCGCCAGTGGGAGGGGGAACCTCGACCCTGGCACTGAGGTGCGTGGACCTGACACGCCAGCTTGGCACGCGGCGTCCCATCCCTGGGCAAATGCCCCTGGAGCGGTGGGGCTGCTTCCCCTCGGGGCCAGCCCCACCCTTCTCCTGACTCCCAACCTAGAGCACCACAAGCAGCAGGGGAACGGAGCAAGGCGCTCCGCTGAGTTATTAAACTCATTTGAAAACTTTGTACAATATTCACTCATAAATCTAACTAGCATTGCTCAGTACAGATGGAAATGGTTTGAGGGTGGGCGGGGTGGGGGACCCTGTATGCCCCCCAGGTGGAGGGAAGTCCAAGGGAAGGAGGCGGGGATTTAACTGGCAGGCGCCCCGGAGAGGCCTGCTTCCTGGTTAGTACTGCAGGGGCCACCCTGCAGGGGGCCTGGGGCATACACACCAAGGCAGCCTTCACGGGAGGCGCACACCTCAGTGAGCAAGAGCGGGAGGGAGGGCTCCTCCCACCCTCTAGGCTCCCAGGAGTCCAATGCAGAAGCTCCCCTTCCTTCGGAGAGAGGCCTTCAGTCCTGTGTCTCTGCTACCCCCTCTGCTCACCATGCTCACCTGCCCACTTAGCCCCTCTACCCACTTCATTCTTTTACTTTCTTTCCTTTCTCCTTCCCGCACCCATCTTTTCCTCTGGTAATCAACACAGACAGGAAGGGAGAGAGAGAAAAATATCCATGTGAGAGCTCACTATCCATGGCTGTCTCCTGCATGCCCCTTCCCCCCCCCACCCGCCCCCGCCACCACCACCACCACCACCACCACCACCACCACAGGGTATCCAGCTGGCAGCCTGGGAAGGTGCTCTTGACCTGGAATCGAACTGATGACTTCCTGAGGCACAGGAGGCCGCCCAATCAACTGAGCCACACCAGCCAGGGCTTTTTTTTTTTTTTTCTTAATCTCTTCAACCCAGAAAATTTTTCATTGTTAAAGGGCATACTACACTGAGTGGCCAGATTATTATGATCTCTGAACGCATAATAATCTGGCCACTCAGTATATATATCAGAGGCCCAGTGCATGAATTCGTGCATGGGTGGGGTCCGGCCCGCCTGGCCAGGGGGAGGGGACATGGGCAGTTGGCCGGCCTTCCTGCTGGTCGAACTCCTGGTCGAGGGGACAATTTACATATTAGCCTTTTATTATATAGGATATACACTGAGTGGCCAGATTATTATGCGTTCAGGGATCATAATAATCTGGCCACTCAGTGTATAAAGCAGCGGTCGCCAACCAGTGGTCCACGGACCACTGGCGGTCCATGAGGTCCGAAAGGTTGGCGACCGCTGCTATAAAGTGATCTCTATAAAGTGGTTTCTACTACATCTGAGCCAAACAGAAGAAATGTCATAAAAACCTAATAACGAGGTAGGTTTGTAATTTCAGGGAGTTCTGCGTGGCAGCAAGCAATCTAACCAGGAGCAGAAGGAACAGGTTCAACTTGCCCACTGGATTAAGTCACGTACCGCTGGCAGCCAATCACCACAAACCTAGCAGCTTCAAGTGACTCATGTTTACCTTCTCAGTTTCGGTGGGCCCTGAGTTTGGGCACGGCTCACCCGGCTCCTAACTGGTTACTCAACCGCAGAGCTAATACACCTGGCTGGACAGAAACCTACACTCACACCGCTCTGAACGTACCTCTGGGAGGTCTTCTACCTGCTACAGCCGTGGCAAACTTACCCAAAATATTTGCAACTCTTTCCGAAAATGCCTTTAGAGATCAGATGACCAGTTTAAAGAGCAGTAGTCCCATCACCTCTGGCTCACTTGGCCAGTGACCAAAAGGAGGAAATGCAGTTCTCTCTCTCTCTCTCTCTCTCTCTCTCTCTCTGTCCCAAACACAGCGCCAAACAAGCAGCTATTATAACAAAAACTGACTCCCCTCAGAGGGACCGGCGCGGCTATGGCTGAGGGCTCGCACACGCCGTCACAGCCCCACAGGGCCCGCGGGGCGGGAGGGAGCCCTCCAGTCAGTGCGCCCTGGCAGAGCCCGACGCTCAAGCCCTCTGTGCGGGAGCTGGCCCTCGGTGTGTACAAATTCCAGTCAACCCGTAGTTACAATAGCAGTGACGCTGTTTTATAATCACCGCGAGACAAGGTCCTTCAGAATCCGACACAAAACGCCTTCAGGAGGCGCCTCAGCCTCTGCCTAGCAGGAGCAGTGCGGTTTGGGTGAAACTGGTATCTGCGCGCTGCTGGAAATTGGTGCCACCTTGGAGAAGGCACGATGGCAACATGTACCCAGAACCACCGAGATGGCAGGCGCCCCCCGTGCAGCCCTCCGGCAGGAATCACGGGAAGGAAAGGCCTGCGCGGAAGGAAAGAGGGCACAGCACTGCATCCGCTGGAGCAACGATGCAAACGACAAGTCAGCGGCGCTCCCGCAGCTGGCAGGGCGAGACACGCCATGCAACACGACGACATCATAAAGACTACGGACAAAGTGAACCGTCCCCACGTTACAGAGGATACAAAGTTATACAGATGGCTGCAACCTAAGGACTAGATTACAAACACCGATTTCTCTTTAGGATGGCGAGGTTACAGGAAGCATCTTCCCTTTAACACTGTCTTTAAGAGTTGACCAGTATGTTGTCTTCATCATTAAAATAAACTCCACCAAAAAATAAATAAATTAACAGGCCGTGCTAGTTAAGAGGGGTCTTGGAGAGCTGGGTCTCAAACAGCAGGCGTGCTGCCCTTCCGCCTGGCAGCGCTGCAAGCCTGGGAAGAACCAAGGAGGACGAGGGTGATCCTGCTCCCATGCGCCCCAAGCGGAAGGCACAGATTGGCTTGGGCAGCTGCGGCCGCCCCGGGAAGCAGAGGCAGGCTGCGGGCTCCGGGGCCGGGTGCGTGGCCTGCAGACAGCCGCGCAGGAGGCACGCTGCCCGAGTTCAGCGCTGACATAATTAGGGACGTGGGAGTCCGGCTGTGCGCTGGCGCTCCCCTGCACAGTGAGCATGCAAAGCCAGCCGACCCCACGGGTCACTGCACCGTGTGCAAATATAACACACCTCCAAAGAGAGGCTGCCCGCCCAGCGCGTGGATCAAGCCCTCAGCTTCTCTAAACCGCTCGCCTCTCCTGCCGGGGGAAGGGCAGCCTGCAGGTGTGCAGGGAGATCACAGCAGACAAGGCCTATGGGACGGCGAGGGCTCCGAACACGTGAGCATTCCTGTGACGCGGGTGCTGAGCAATGCTGCTCCACACCGCCATCGTCTCTCTGCGGGCACTTCCCCAGCCAGCATTTACCCTTCCAGGCACCGGAAGCGCCGTGCGAGCAAGGCCTGTGTCCGTTCTCTTCCACGTTACTTTTCATTTTATAACGTATTTCTGTTCAGTATGGGGTCAAAAACTCCAGGGACCGTTTGGCCATAACGCCTCCTAAAACCAGAAAGTCAAACTCTTTAACGTGAGAGATTTTTAGAAGGCACTGACACTTTTTTGATACTGACGTCATTATAAACTCCTGAGTACCAAATGCACACCCAAACCCAACCACTATACTATAAAATAATCGCAAATATCAGAACACTGTTTATATGAGCTTTTTTAGCTAATAAACTGAAGATATATTTTTCCACAATGATTAGGCTTTTTATCCAATTTAGGTAGAATTCTTTTTAGCGTTTTCTTTTAGAGAACAAATTCTGTGGTATCCACTTGGGGATGTTTTGTCATCACTGCACTGGTAGAAAGTCCTGTTAGGCAGCAACACGGAATGGCTTTCCTGTGACGCCCACGGGGACTGTCTGTGCCCCAGGCCCAGCCCCACACCTTCTCGTCAACCGGGACAGCCCAGTCCCCACAGGCCTGCCTCTGCGGCCAGGATGCCTTCTACTGTGAGCACACGAACAAGAGGCTGTAGCCAAAGGCCTAATAACGACCATCATTTCAAAGAAAGGATGATGAGCTGCTCGAATTTGAACATATCGCAATCACCGTGATGCGATGGGAAATTACCAGTCACTTCCCCGCTGACTGCCTGTCAGGGGAGTGCTGCCCACATTCACCACGGAAGGAAATACTAAACTTCAGTGAAATAACACCACAAGGTTTGCCACCCCAAGTTCGGAGACCCTGAAATGCATCACTTGGAGCAGGGCCCTGGGCTGACCATGAGTTTGGGTCACCGCTCAGAACTCCACGTGTGGGCCTGGGCCCCGGGCGTCAGGTGAACACAGTCCCGACCCAGACCCGGGGCTGCGGCAGGCCTTCCGGAGCGGGACTCCTTCGCGGCTGTGAACAGCAGGCCCTGCTGCGGGAGGGCCGCTCGGAGCTGCACCCCCACCCCGGCCGGCCGGCGCTCGCCTGCTGCTCGCTGTTTCCCGGGGGCAGGGCCTCCTCCAAGCCAACAGCTGGACGAGAGCTCCAGGGACCCCTTGCCCAACCCCGTCTCGCAGGAAAGCTGTCCCGCGGACCAGCTGTAAGAAAGCCCGGACTGGCTGAGCCCAAAGCTCTGTCCGTAGGGGCGAGTTTTCCAGTTCCACGCAAAGCGCTCTCGTACACAAAGCCATCAAAACCCACACGACTCACCAGTCAACACAAAAAATTAGGAAATAGACAAGACTTAAAAAAATTGTCAAAAATCTTAAGGTCAAACTAGAATCGACAATTTATACTTTAACACAGAGCCGTGGACTTAAAGGCAACCATGTCCAAAAAGTCACTGCGGACAAATTTAACAAACAAAATGCACTAATGCCAGTTCCATTCACGCCAATGAATACACTGAATCTCGCCAACCTGGGGAGCTTTGGGGAGGGTGGGACAGTAAAGTCTCCCCACCCCCTCCCTCAAATCTTACCATTACTGGGGGGAGAGGTATAAGGAGGAAAGTGAAACAGGCTACCGACCTTAACTCTGACCCTTGCTACCCCCAAGAGAAAGGTCAAGGGCTCCTCTCCCTCTGGGGAGAGTCCCTGGAACCATCAGCCACTGGAGAGCAGGGGCCCTCCGACCCTCCCCAAGCCAGACCTCCACTCACAGGCACCCCTGGGGCTGCATCACAGCACCTGGCAGCCCGGAGGGCCCCAGAGCAGCCCAGGACCCAGACTCACCCTGTGTCTACAGAGCAAGGGCCCCTCCCCTGGGCTGACCCCCTGCAGGCGGTCACCATCCGGGCTCAGACCTCCTCCAGCTGGAGACAGCACCTCAGGCCACTGCCCCCCGCCGCCCGGGGGAGCTGCCAGGGCCATTCAAAGCAGGAGGCATGGGGCACGCCTGAAATAGATCGGCTGGTGGTTTCCATTTGCCCAAACTTGGACGGAGTCCACAGGACACTGTCCCACATCCACTCGCTCTCTCACACGCACATGTGCCAGGACCATTTCTGACCAGCCTGGCAGCGGGCCCAGCTGAGCTTTACACAGCAGGGCTCTCAGCTGTCGCCTCACTAGTCCCCGCGGAGGGTGGCGCACTGCGGGTGGCACACTGTGATTCTACACACTCAGGAGGAAATGGTCTGAAGGGTTCAAACGGAACACAGGAAGGTGGTTCTCAACCTTGAAAACGCATCACAACCAACTGGGCAACTTGTTCCACAGGAAGGATTCCAAGCCATCCTCCTAGAAGACCAGTGAGAAGGCTCCAAGCAGACCCCAGGCATCTTCGCTCCTAACTCGTACCCCGGACCACACCCTGGACACACTGCCCTGCTCGCGGGCTCCTAGCTCCTTTCCCCGCCGGGGGCAGTCCCAAGGGCAGGGCCGCGAAGCCTCGTGACCGCTGGAAACCTCCCTCCATGCGGAGGGCAGGGGAGCCTCCTCCGTGGAATCCCAAATACCTGCCCCTTATCACGGCCGCTTACCCACCGTCCCGCCTTGCCATCAGCTTCGGTCTGAAAGCCTGTAATGGAAAACTCCAGAAACAAACCATTCCTGAGTTTTAAATTGCTAGCTGCCCTGAGTCGTGTGAGGAAGTCTCAGACCCTCCCGCTCCGTCCAGATAAGAAATGAATTTCTTCGGTGTCTCCCGCCTGTTAGTCTCGGAAGAGCCGTCGGGGCTTCAGACCCACTGTCACCATATCAGTGCCTGTGTTCAGGTCACCCCAGGCTACTTAACAACGGCCCCAACGCAAGGAGTGGTGATGCCGGCAATCGGACGCGCCACATCAGACGTGCCAGAGAAGCTGTGAAAGGGCGAGTACAGTCCAATGAGCTACGTTGAGAGAGAGAAACCACAGTCACATAACTTTAATTATAGTGATGGTTATAACTGGTCTATTGTATGCTTACCAATTCTTGTTAATCTCTTACTGTGTCTCATGTATAAGTTAAACTTCATCATAGCGTGTATGCATACGAACAAACATGGTACATGTAGGGTTCAGTACTGTCTGGGGTTTCAGGCACCTACTGGGGGTCTTGGAAGTCATGCCCTGCTGATAAGGGGGTGCCTGTAACTAATGTGAACTATATTCAACCCCCTCGAGGAAGCAAAACATAACCTCCTTCTCTAGAGACTTCCTTCTAAAGGCTACAGCAAGCATGTCAAACTCGCAGCCCACGGGCCGCATGCAGCCACAATGAATATTTTTAAGGCACAGCCAATATAACGGTACATAAGAAATGTTTTAATAAAAATTTCGTAACTTAATTTTTACAATGTCCTGTTATACATAATTATTAATAACGAACTACCACGTTCGCTAATGACTGATTACTAAAATCGTGTTGCATTCATTTCCCTCACATGCCTTGTGTGCAGGCGCGCCATTTCTCTCCACTAATACCAGCAGCGAATATTCTAGCAGCCGATGGCCACGTCATTAGTCTTGGACTGACTTGTTTGGTGTGTGCAACAGGATATATTTACCTTTCGGAGAACAAGAAAAATAGGTTTATTTGCGTTACGCTTATTAATTTGTGCCGTTATTCAGTGTCTGGCAAGTTAATATTCAAGAAAAAATATTAATTTTTATTAAAATGTTCTATTATTTTATGTTAACGATGACTCATTTATTTCAGCGTTCTGTATTCAGCATGTCTCTATAGAAATAAACCTACGTTTCATTGAAAATTGAAGCTTTTGGGTTTTTTATTTATTTGGCCTGTGTTAGCCTTTGAGTTTGATGTGCAGACAAAGGAAAAACCAGCCAACTTCACGGTGGAGGAGACTCACAAGCACGGCTTCGGCCAGGTGTCAAGGTCGCAGCCAGGTGGTCAAGGTCACAACAGGGATGTCATGTTGACAGCAGGCACCCCTGACATGATGCAAGGAAATAACACTTAACCTCTGTGGTCCTCCCAAACCCATGACCCAGTCTAATCACGAGGAAAACATCAGACAAGTCCCAACAGGAGCATTCCACAGGACACCTGACTGGCATTCCTCGAAACTGTAAAGGTCACCCACACAGGGAAGCCTCAGCCGGTCCCGGCCAGGAGGAGCCGCGGGGTGACTGGTGTAATGTGGGGCCCCGGATCGGGTTCCGGGAAGAAAAACGGCATCAGAGAAAAATTAGGAAAAGTCAAATAAAGCCAGGACCGTAGTTAACAATACTGCGCTGTGCCCAGTGTACCACTGCCATGTGCACGCCAATGACGGGGGAGCTGGACGCTGGGGAGATGGGGACTCTCAACGCGAACGCTGTAAGTCTAAAACCACTCTAAAATTAAACGTTTCTTTAAAATATGTATGTACTATACATAAACACTTACATGCAAAGCAGAACATGGATGACTTTCCACATTTAAGAACTGTGCTTTAGAAAAGTAAGTAAAAACTATTCAACAAAAGGAGATAAACACTTATTGATTCGCTTAACACAATGGAATAAGATTACATGGCTGACACAGAACAGTTTTTGCTGTTCTTCAGAAAACACATTATGTGTACTTCACATGTAAAACAATACGTATCCGTGAGCTTATCAATAGGAAGGAAATCGTGCTTCCCTGAATGAGACCCCACACAAGCTTCTTTAACCCACATTAAATTCTCTCCTACCAGATCCCTGAGAGCCAGGATCAATAAATTCCAATCAATCTTTAAAACTGCATCACAAAACTCATATTCAATTCTCATTATTCTCAAGTTAAGTTAACCTGAACACTAAGCAGTAATGACTGTGTATCACAATTTAATTACAGTACATCACAGAAACTATGTTACACTAATCCACGTCAGCAAAGGCAAAGGCGACGAAAACCGCGCAGTGTGAAGTGGAGGGCAAGTCACTAATGCGACCTAACTGAGCTCCAGCGCCGGCCATCCCCGCACACTACGCAGAGCTGAGCTGAACACGGGAATCGCTGTCCTTTGGAAAATAGTTTTGGACCACTTTGCTGTCCAAATGCACCATGATCTGGGTACTCAATGAAGCGGAAGTAAACAATTCAAACCACTGCATTTAAAATGTATAAAACAGAACATTCTATGTAATAAAAGGGTAATATGCAAATTGACCCTAACGGCAGAATGACCAGAACAACCACTGGACCAGTCACTATGAGGCTCACTGACCACCTCTTGGTTCCTTTCCCGGGCTGGTAGGCTCCGATCAGCTGATGGCCACCCGCTGCGGGGGCTGGGCGGGGCCGGCAAGCGGGCGGGAACAGCCGACCTCTCAGTCCCTTCCGGGGGCCGCCAAGCACTGATCACCAGATGACGAACAGGGAACCGGGGTGGGTGGCGGTGGCGGTGGGGGTGGGACCAGCTGTGGACAGCTGGGGAAGATGGCCCTGATCGCAGGCCAGGCCTAGGGACCATACCCACGCACGAATTTCGTGCGCAGGGCCTCTAGTTTATAATAAAGTTAAGAAATAGTTTAAGTTCCAATGGAAACTAAAGGAAATACTTCAAACTCGATGATCAGTAGGATAAAAAGTAGAACTGCAAAATGTCTGGACAGGATTAATTTACAATATTTGTTACTAATCCAGGCAAAGTAGTCATTTAACAAAATAAACCATTTTTAGATTAAAATGTAAAGGCACAACACATGTATGCCACTATCAATGAAAAAGGGGGAATAAAGAAGTATTGGTATCTACTTAAGCCATAGTTCCATTAAGAGCACCAACAAGAGGTACTACTAATTTTTTTAAGCAAATAAATAACTAAAGTAGAGTTTACATTATCTTAAAATTATGGATCAGTTGACTCCAAAATCAAGGGCTCATCCTAAGCAAACGGACAGCACGGCCCTCGCCCAGGAAGAGCACGGGGCACGGGTCCAGGTGGCGAAAGAGACTGGCACCTGGCAAATGGGCCATTCTGCTCGGCGGGCACACCGCTCTCCCCAGGGCTGCCTGTCACGGAACGGCTTCTAAAGCTCCTGGAGAACATGGTGCCCTTCTTTAGAATTCCTGGAATAAATTTCCCTGGCCTGGGGCGTTTCCCTGTCTCCTGCAGGGCCCCACCCAGAGGGCACGAAAGCCATTTTGTACACGGCTTCGCTGAGATCAGAGTGACTGTGAACCTGTAAGTTCTGTCTCCACACTGGTTTACAAGCTCCCGAGCAGGTCTTTGGGGGTATCTCCACAGCACCCGGCACAGTGGCTCTCAGTGGCTGGCACCCCAAAGTTAATGAAGAGTGGCACAGCTCAGGCTTAAACACTGGCAGAGCAACCACAGGTCTTTTAAACATTAGAATGACAGCCTTTTTAATGTTCATGACTATAATGTCTTACTTTTGGATTGTATATTTTTACTAGAGGCCCGGTGCACAAAATTTGTGGGGTCCCTCAGCCTAACCTGCGCCCTCTCGCAGTCCGGGAGTCCTCGGGGGATGTCCAACTGAAGCCGGCAGTCAGACATCCTTAGGGCTGCCCCAGAGGCGAGAGAAGCTCCCTGTGGGAGCCCACTGACCACCAGGGGCAGCTCCGCCTTGAGCGTCTGCCCCCTGGTGGTCAGTGTGCATCACAGCGACCAGTTATGCCGCCATTCGGTCGATTTGTATATTAGCCTTTTATTATATAGGATTTTATTAATAAAAATAATTTTGCCCCATTAAAAAAAAAGCCTTTGTTTCACAGAAGACAAAACGGAAGTCCAGAGCAGAGAAAAATTAGCTGTGCAACTTGAGCCAAATGAGCAGCAGGTGAAAAGGAGAGCCTACCTGTCCACTCCTCCCTCACGCAAGATGTTGGAAGCTCAGATTCAGAGCAGCTACTGATGCCGTTAGAACGAGCCTGTTTTAACCCAGCTCCTCTTATTACAAAGTCAAGAAGCCTCTGCAGTAAAGGCAAACACTTCCTTTGGAGGAAGGAGATTTTAATAAGAAATAGAGGGTCTGCAGCTCCAGGACTGGGCGTCTCACACACATGCCAGGCCTAACGTGCGAGGCCTCTCCCCGCCACGCACCTCCCCCCGCCGCGGGCCAGTCCTGTCCGGTCCCTGTGACCCACACTGTTCACTCCGCCATGGCTGAGGGACCGCATGCGCCTCCGCCATGGAGGCCGCGGGGTGCACGCAGGCACCGATGACAGAAAGACGTATGCGCTCTTCACAGCCATCGCTTCAGAATGTTAGTCTGTCCAGAGAGGGACTACTCTTTTCCAAGGTCTCTCTCAGTCCACTGCAGATGGCAGGCTTGAGAAAAACCAAAGTGACTGTGCTTTTAGAACTATCTCCCCCAAGATTAGTTCAAACTTACAAAGTGTCGATGTGAGTTTGTCCTGGTGGAAGAGAGATGGGAAGCACCGAGTAACAGGAAGGGCACTGAGCAGCAACTGGCTGAAGCAGGCATGCTGAGCGGCAGCCCCTCACGTCCAGGCCGCCGGACCCCACCCTCCCGTCCAGGCCGCTGGACCCCACCCTCCCGTCCAGTCCGCTGGACCCCATCCTCACGTGCAGGCCGCTGGTCCCCACCCTCCCGTCCAGGCCGCCGGACCCCACCCACACGTGCAGGCCGCCGGACCCCACCCTCCCGTCCAGGCCGCCGGACCCCACCCACACGTGCAGGCCGCCGGACCCCACCCTCCCGTCCAGGCCGCCGGACCCCACCCTCCCGTCCAGGCCGCCGGACCCCACCCTCCCGTCCAGGCCGCTGGACCCACCCTCCCGTCCAGGCCGCCGGACCCCACCCTCCCGTCCAGGCCGCCGGACCCCACCCTCCCGTCCAGGCCGCCGGTTCTCACCCTTCCGTCCAGGCCGGGGACCCCACCCTCCCGTCCAGGCCGGGGACCTCACCCTCCCGTCCAGGCTGGGGACCTCACCCTCCCGTCCAGGCCGGGGACCTCACCCTCCCGTCCAGGCCGGGGACCTCACCCTCCCGTCCAGGCCGGGGACCTCACCCTCCCGTCCAGGCTGGGGACCTCACCCTCCCGTCCAGGCCGGGGACCTCACCCTCACGTCCAGGCCGCTGGACCTCACCCTCCCGTCCAGGCCGGGGACCTCACCCTCCCGTCCAGGCCGGGGACCTCACCCTCCCGTCCAGGCTGGGGACCTCACCCTCCCGTCCAGGCTGGGGACCTCACCCTCCCGTCCAGGCTCGGGACCTCACCCTCCCGTCCAGGCCGGGGACCTCACCCTCCCGTCCAGGCCGGGGACCTCACCCTCACGTCCAGGCTGGGGACCTCACCAGGTGAGCACCGGCTGACAGAGAAGTGGGGCCGCAGCCTCCCGTTCTAACGAGCCGCTCCGCTAACCTAGACGCTGGGAGTGAGACTAGCAGCCAATTACCTTTTTCCTTTCCCTTTTACTGGCAAAAGTCTAATTTGTGGTATTTTTGTTCTCTCTCCTCTGAGGAGCTTACTTCTTAGAACTATACCAGAAGGAAACACATCTGAAAGGTAACATGTGACCAGCTCCATGATGATCAGCTGACTCGACTCCTGAACTTTAGTCATAACAATAAATGTTTTCTACAGACAATCACCAATTGTAAGGTTTCTAAGCTAAGTAAACAAATGCCTTTGATTAGACCAAACTCTAAAAATCTATTACTTATTAAAAGCAATTGATAAAGGACCCCATTACTTCTTTGTAAACCAGGGGTGGGAACCTTTTTCTGCCAAGGGCCATTTGGATATGTATATGTCACTCGTGGGCCATAGGAAATCATCAGCTTAAAAACCAGCCTGCTGTATTTGGCCAAACATTTAATTAACGTGATGTTGCAGGCCTTACCCGGCCTGGACCCAGATGCCCCCCACCCGCGCTGTAAATGAACATTCAAAGGGAAATGGGTTCTTACGACGGTTCTGCCAGGTATCAAAATGTCCCCTCCAAATCAACGTTACATACTCATACCATCCAAATGGGAAGCAGAGAATAAATAATGTGTGACAGGCCTTATCACTCACCGTATTCCAGATCAACATGGTCATGTCAGTGTCTCCCCTACACGTTCCACTGCAGAGACGCTAAGTAAGTAGAGTCTAGCTCTCTAAATGGATTTTACTTTCCATGTTTATAAAAATGGGAACAAAAACCGTCTCCAAAAGGGCCATGTGTGGGAGAACGCAGCACCGCTAACTTAAACGCTGGCCCGGAGCAGAGCAGCACCGAGTGCATCGGGCCCGGCGTGCTCTCTGTGGGCAGCGAGTCCTGGGCGCGGAGGGGCGGCCTGCCCCCGGGTGCCGGCCCATCCCGGCCACGGCAACCAGACCGTCGCCAGGCGCTGCCAAGTGTCCATGAGGGCAAACTGCCCCAGGTGAGACCCACTAATCTACATACAGAAGTGGAGGTTCAAGTCCCAATGAAGTTTTTTAAAATGATAACATTTAAAAAGGTATTCTCGTATTCATAAAGGAGAACTAATTTTACTCCTTAATCCAAGCCTCACAGCTAGTAAGATCCAAAAATAGATGGGAATGCGCATGTCCTAGTGAGCAGCATGCTGAAAACATCTTCTCCCGGACACCACCCTCACGCCGACATCACCCCCACCCCCGACATCACCCTCACCCCCGACACCACCCTCACCCCCGACATCACCCTCACCCCCGACATCACCCTCACCCCCGACATCACCCTCACCCCCGACATCACCCTCACCCCCGACATCACCCTCACCCCCGACACCACCCTCACCCCCGACATCACCCTCACCCCCGACATCACCCTCACCGCCGACATCACCCTCACCGCCGACATCACCCTCACGCCGACATCACCCTCACCCCCGACACCACCCTCACCCCCGACATCACCCTCACCCCCGACATCACCCTCACCGCCGAGACACTAAGGAAGAGAACCTGCTTCTCCCTCGGGAAGGTGGACCCAGCCTTCCCGACCGGCGGCGCCGCAGGCGCACGGCACGATCAAGCTTAAACAGCAACGTGTTCAGCACGTGGCCCGCACCTGCTCTGATGGGCCCGTCCAGGCACCCGTCACAATGACAATCCCCGCAGCGGAGCGTCCGTTTCCCTCCCCCGCCGTCGGGAACAAGGGCAGTTTCTTTCTGGTCGCCCCCGGGTCACACCTACTGACCCCTGAAAGCAGAGCTGCTGCGGAAGTCCGGGAGGGAATTAAGTCAGACAGATGGCTCCGCCAAGAGAGGAGAACTAAATGCGAGCTGGGGGGTCCAGAGGAGGCCAGGACTGGAACGTGCGCGGAAGCCACGTGCGGACAGCGGAGACGGGAGAACAGAGGACTCTAAGGTAACGGTCGGGGGCGGGGGCACATGAAGTGAGCCACATACTAATGTGAAACCCCGAGGGGAGACCCCAAAACACAACTGTTTTTATATCTGTCTCGCCAGACTCTGCTCCCAGATACGTTCCTTAAAAAGAAGTTTGATGAAAACTCAGTGTTCACCTGCATCACATTTCCTGAAGCTGTCTACAATAACCGCCTGAGCCGGGTCTTCTGCTCTACAAATACCGAGCAGCTCAGACTTCCCGCTGCACCCCCACAGAGCGGTGAGAGACTGTTTATCCCAGCGGCGCCCCGGGCACAGCTTCCCCGGGGACTGCCCGCAGATGAACGCCTGGGAGGGCCGGAGCGGTGACAGGGCTCAATGTGTGTTAGTGCGCGGCCGCCATTCCCCAGACGTCACCGCAGCCATGTGCACGGTGACAGGCCGCCACCGGCGCCTGTTTAGGCATTTCACGATGGCCTCGTGGTCTCAGGCTGCCCCACCTTTGCTGGGGGTTATGACGCTCGTTGAGGTGAGTAAGGCTTTGCTGCCGCCCTGCCGGACCGGCCGCACCGGCCACAGGACACGCGGCTGCAAATCTAAGCCTGTGGCCTGGGATGAGCCGCCCAAGAGCCGCCGTCAGAAAACACGGTGCCGGAAACCGGGACCCCGGCAGCCCCCCCCAGCAGAGGCCCGGCTCTCACCGTGCCCGGCCCACCCCCCTGGGGAAGGGGCCTAACGCTTCCACGGCCACGGGGATCTTCCAGGCTCAGAGGGAAGGGCCAGGACGCTCGGGCCCGACAGCACTCGCCGGGAAAGGCAGCCGGTAAAGCAGTCTCCCAGAGTCCGGGTGAGACCTGCCCGCCTCCTCGTGACCTGAGAAGCATGTTTTCCAGGTCATTCCGGGACGTCGTCGGAGCACAGGGGAAGAGGGCCGGTGTGCTGGCCCCCAGGTTTTCCACATGCACCACCTTCACTCACCAACAGTTCATCACAAAGAAAAAAATAGCTGCAGCCACAAACGGCCTCCCAGAGGAGGGGAGCCATCACAGGGCTCTTCACGAAGGGGCAAGTCACACAGACCAAGTCACAGCAGGCTGGCAGGCCCTTCTCCAATGAAATGCTGTTACCTCAAATCAGAAAGCCTCTCCCCGCCTCCCCCCCGCCCCCCCTCCCCCCCCCCCCCCCCCCCCCCCGTCATCATGCAACTCACTCAGCAGCAGCTCTCAATGGGCGGTGCCCACCCCCCACAGATCACCTGACAACTGGCCCAGGCCCCCCTCCGGACCTCTGCATCACACCCTGGGGGGCAGAGAGGCCTCCGGGGGTGCCAACACCCATGGCAGAGCTGGCAGCTCGCCCCTGTGAGGAGCACTGCCGAGGGAGACAGGAAGGAGGCTCCCAGCAGCCCGCCAGGGCGGCCGCTCCACATTCCTCACGTCCTCCAGAGGTCAGGCTTCCGCCACCACGCGGCTGCGGCGGGGCTCTCCTCCTGATGGACTTCCCACCCACACGCTCCAGTCCTGTGCCATAACGAGAGGTTATGGCTCCGTGTAGGTGATTTCAGCCCAAGGAGGAGACGGGGGCTAGCTTAGTGGTAAGAGGGGACGCAGAAGTCAGATGGTCTGAGTTACAGATCTGCTACGTCACCTTCTGGCTATGTGACTCAGGCAAGGTAACCTGCTATGTCTCTTCCAGATCCTGATCTGTGAAGATAAGCACAGAAAGCAGCCACACTAAATATTTGAGAGGATTCAATAAGTGACTACTCTGTGTACAATGCTTAGAGCAGTACTGACAATGTGTGATATGAGTGTGTCTTAGGGGAAAAGTTAATGATCACTAAAGAAAATATCATTGTAGCTTCTGTACTTACAAATTAAGTACTTAACATATATCAGAAATATATTGAATACCAACACCCAAAAGAGTTATTTTACATTGGTAATTTGACCTCTAGAATTCAAAACACATTTTAAAATCTTTCTAAAATGTACAAAGTATTTCCATTACATATAACCAAATCTGATTTTAGTACTCTAAAATTCTTGAGTGCATGAAATATTACATCATTCTTCACAACTACATAATTACACCTTTCCCACTAAGTTGTTTCCACTATGTCTTTTGAGCTACCTCAACTTTGGAGTAAATGAAGCTTAAATCATGTAAAACGCACAGACCTGCAATCGCCAGGGTAGCAGCACCAGCTCGCCGGGCTCCCTACCCTCGGGTGTGAGCAGAGGGAAGGTGGTGTGCTGTACACGCGGAACACACGCCGCTTCAAAACCCCACACACGCAAACATCGTGAACTATCCCCCTAATAACATCCTACATGATCACATGTGGGAAAAAAGGTTTTAGAGCTATTGGGTAAAATAAAATGTATTGTGAAGATGGATTTTGCTTGTTTCTTTTTACATTTTTAATGTGGGTCCCAGAACATGCAGAATTGCATCTGAGTCACACCTGTGGCTCACACTGCTCGTGAAGACAAGCAGAGCGAAGGCACCGGCGGGGACCCGCCGCTGAACCAGCGCACGCAGCGTGCTCTGCGCCCGCGCCGCTCCCGGAGAGGGGCCGGAGGTCACAGCGCAGAGGGGCCGGGCTGCGATGTGTCAGGCACACACTGAGTCAGCCCCAAAGTACAGATCCTCCAAAGTAAACTGCCTATAAACTTTGGCATTTTGTTATCGCAGTTAGCAAACTGCCGTTCGGTGTGTGGCCACGGTGACGGCGGGGCTCAGTGCACGTTGAGAGGCTGAGGGCTTGGCACTGATCCACGAGCATGGAGAGCCACCGATGTGGACGACGGCCAGCCGGGAGTCTTCGGGTGCGGCGAGCAGAATGGATCCGCAAGAGCGGTGGGTGAGAAAGGTAATCAAAGTGAGAGAAGAAATCCCATGGACAGCAGGGCTGACACGTAAGAGGCCTCGAGTGGTAAAATCAGCGCCATGTAGATGCGGGAGGCGAGGGAGAATTCAAGGATGACTGAGTTGAGTCGACGATGGGACATTAACTGAGAAGACAGGCAAGTCAGAAGGTGTGACATCAGACTTTCAGGTGGACATGATCAGTAACAAGCTGGATAATCCCGTGTGACTGACGACTGAGTCATGGGTGAACACGCAGAGTGGGGCCGAGCGCGGCCGTCACACCGCATTCCAGGCCTACGCCACCCTCTCTGACAGTCAAGCACTCCTCAGGGTGCTCTTTCCCCGCACGTCCCGCACGTCCCGCACGCCCACCCGCTCCCGGGGCTGACTGCAGGCCGGAGCGGCCGCTCTGCCCCAGGCCGGCACCAGCCCGCCCCACTCTGCTCTCTTCATTCAGGACCAGGACGCACTTTTACTTCCATACAAACGCCACCACTTCCCATAGATCTGATGTCTTATCATGACCCTAATCCAAAAAAAGTGCCTGTGGATGAACCCACACACGGAGGATAACATCCACAAACGGAATGAAGTCAGCGCCGTTCTCTCTCCATCATTCCACTTAAAGCCTGACCAGCGTGCGGAAGCCAGTGCCAGGGCAGCCTCTCCGACGAGCAGGGAGCTGCCATTCCCTCCTCACCCCACTGCTCCGTCCCCTTCCCTAGCAGGTGCCCTGAAATACGCAGTCAGACGTGGTAAAGGAAGCAATAGGACTTCCTAAAATAAGCAGGTGTGTCCCGGGACAGCCTCACCGCGCTAGGGCAAGTGAGCACGTCTTACACTGTTAAGAACTGAATTGCCCCCCATTACTCGTATGCTGAGGCCCTAACCCCCAATGTAACTGTATTTGGAGACGGGCCTTCAAAGGAGTAATCACGGTGAAAGGAGGTCATCGGGGCGGGGCTCCAACCCTATAGGACTGGTGTCCCCATAGGAAGAGGAAGAGGCACTGCACCCCGGAACAAGGTGCCTGAGAGGACGCAGCAGGGAGGCGCCATGTAAAAGCCAGGCACAGACTCCCCAGGAACCGAACCCGCCAGCACCCGATCTTGGACTCTGTAGCCTCCAGAACTGTGTCCATTTCCTCCCATGTGGTGCTGCGTGAGGGCGCCCCAGCCCGCCAACATGCACACTGACCAGGAGGAAGCAGGGACAACAGTCCGGACACTGCTCCTGTCGGCTCCCCTGAAACAGCTCATCTTCCCCGTCAACTCCATGCAGAATCAGCTGCAGCAGCATCTGCTCACCCCTCCAACAGGCGAAGGCACTGCGCGAGGCCCAGGCCGCTCGGCTCCATCAGTGCCCGCCAGCAGGTCAGCAGCCTCAGAACCACTCTGTCCACACCACGGTCGTGCGCCGTATCTGCTGCCTGCTTCGCAGGGCGCAGAGGAAAGGCCTGACACCCAGGTTCAAGATCCGCCGTCCTTGGCCCTGCCCGAGTTCGTGTCCCTATATAACCAGCTGGCGGTTTTGAGCTGGAGCCCACGTTACCACATTATTTCAAATATTAAATATGATGGCGCAACGTGAAAAAGCAATTTGCAAACTACAAATTACTATACAAGCATTAGTACCTTTAATCTTTATCTATGGCATTTTAGATCTTCACTAACCACTGACCAAAAAAACCATCCCATTTTCCAAAACAATCTCAAAAGAGTAAATTGCAATACTTAAATTCTGAGTGCACTTGAAGCTTCTTTTCTTAAAAACATTAACAATACAAATGGTAGAATGAAGTAAGGTGACACTAAAAACTAACTTGCCAGGCCAGGGCGGCAACACTTCGCCCAGAGTCTCAGTCCAGGCTGGCACGAACTGACAGACCACCTACTGAAAAGTATTGAGCAAACCCGCCAGCTGGTTATACAGTTGGGTTTGCTTTCCGTTTTCCTTTTGTTCATTCGCCTGTTGATGTTGTTTTAAGTTTAGCTTAAGGACTATAAGTGACTCATTGGACAGAGGATTTACCAAATAGAGAGGCCACCAGATCAAATTCTCCCACTGTCTGGATATCCCGGGGACAAAGACTTCCACCACGTCAAAGAGGTTCTGAGTAGAGACAAGGGTTTTGGAAATCACGTGTTACTCCTTCTCGGTGGGCACCAAAGCCCTATGAACTCAACAGGCTCAGAATTTACTCTTCATCCGTTCAATCAGCATTTCTTGGAAATCCATGCATATAAGGCTCAACGCCAAAGACACCTTAGGGCAGACTGTGCCAGAGGAGTGTTTGTGTGTTGGGGGGAGGGTATAACTTGCCAATGTTGATTATACTTTCATAAATATACATACTTCAGGATCTGTTCAAAGTGAAATGCAGGAAAAGAAAAAAGTCTATTTAAAAAAATATATTTTTATTGATTTTTAGAAAGAGAGGAAGGGAGAGATAGAAACATCAATGAGAAACAACTGATGAGCTGCCTCCTGCATACCCACTCCGGGGGTTAAGCCCGAAACCAGGACATGTGCCCTGCCCGGGAATCAAACCCAGGACCTCTTCATGCATGGGTCAATGATCAACCACTGAGCCACAAGGGCCGAGCCAATCCAATTTTTTTAAATTGTGTTACGAAAGTGGCCTAAAGAAATAAATTATTTTTACTTTAGCTGCATACTTTTGATAACCCGTTCAAAGCCTGTCTTGACCTCCTTTTAAGTTGCCTGAACTTGAGCACTCAAGGACATGCTGCATGACATCATTGTTAGCTTCGGCCCTTTGAAAACCCCTTAAGGGTTTCCATCACTCATGTAAGGAAAGAGAAACAATTTGGAAACCCCATTTGCAATCCCTCCCGATGGGAAAACTAATTTTCTAAGCCTCTCAGGAAAGTTCTGGGGAGTTTCCAGTTCATTGCAAAAAAAAGTTAGCTTACTGGTTTTCCCAAACATTGTCCACTGCCCTCCCAGCAGGCAATCCTCAGCTTTTTAACCAGTCACCCACCTTTCTTAAGGCAGAGATGGTGTCCACAGCCCTGTCCCCCAGCGCACACTGCAAGTCAGTCTGGGCGGCTCAGAGCAGTGTGTCCCGGGACAGCCTCATCTCGCCAGGGCAAGTGAGCAAGGAAAGGCTGCAGGCCATTCCGGGCCGTCAGGGAGGCTTTAGGATATTTTAAAAGGTTATCCAGTTTGTGCACATGCCAGGTTTCTGGTGTATTTAATGTGGGTGTTAGCACATTTCTTAAATACGGTGTACGTAAGATGTGTTTGTTGGAAAACCTTGGTAATCCCCCAATGCGCATGACAGAGGTTGGGAATGTGGTGGGGGCCAAGGGAACAAGATGAAGAAAATTTAAGTATGTAGCATGTAATAAAGCAGAACTCAAAGCCCGAAAACTGAGTACAGCTGCCTGGAATGCACCTTGAACCGGCCCCGCCCAGCTCCTCCACAGTGAGCAGCAGGTGTGAGGGGCAGTCACCAATTTCTCCTCTGCTCCATGATGAGTCCTGCAGAGCGAGGGTGTGGCAGCTGAGAGCTGGGGGCCAGGGGGCGCCTCCAGAAGCTCGCCACTGCTTAAAGTTCTCCATTTTCGGCCTCAAGCTGCAGCCAGAAGACCACTCTCATCCCACCACTTTCCCATCGAAACTACACCTAAGCCACCTCAAGGAGAGAAACTGTGAGGCAGGATTCCCCCTGGCATCACTGCTTCACTAGCACCTGTTCCTGGGAAATCCGTCCCAAAAAACTAAAAGCTGCCTCTCCCGCCCAGTCTCCACAGAAAGTCCATCTCCACCCACATGTCCACTGACTGCCATTCTCTTCACACACAGCCACAGGTGCTTGGATCTGTTACTAATTTACCAGTTCACCAGGAACAGGTACGTGAATTCAGGGAGTGCTCAGGAGTAAAGATCTGTTGTGATAAGTTACAGCAACCCGGGTTAATTTTATTTTCAGTCATTTCAAGGTTTGAAAAGCACTGTGACTAACAATGCCCTGCTAGGAAAGACACCCCAAGTTACTCTCCTTTGTACCAAAATCCCTCCTGAGAAGCAGGGGGCGGAGCCAGGGCCGGCCCTGGACCAGGAAGGGCCGCCCCTACCTGGGCGACCTGGACAAGCCACGCCCACGGGCCGCCCTCGGTTCAGTTTCCTTTCGGGTCAACGGAAGGAGTGGGCCTGCACCGGGGTTAGGCTCCTCAGCCCTGGCACTCGGCCTGCTCACCCCAACCTGTTAGCAAAATAAACAAGCCAAATAAAGGGGAAACTGCCAACTAAAGTGTCTTAAAGAGACAGGCGCCCACGCCACACACGGTCCCGCTTTGTCCCTGAAGGTGTTACAATGAAGTCAGACACCTGATGACCGGTGACCCCCAGTATCCCTCGCAGACTTTCCAATGCGATCGCCTTTTGGTTACAGATTCAAGCGTTTTGCAAATTAAACCCCTCCACAATGTCACACGAACTGCTCTCACCCGGGAGTTACAGTAAATGCCTTACAAGTCACACACCAATTTCTCCCAGAACCACTTGGAGGTTAAGTCGCCCAGAATGAGCCGCGAGGGCAGGGCTTAATGAGAAACTTTGTTTCAGGTGGCCGAGCCTGCAAATCCGGGGCAGGACGCAGAGCCCGAGCGGCACGGCGCGCCCTCGCCCAGGCGAGCCCCCTTTCGCGCCGGGCAGCAGCTTTGTGAGGGGCCATCAGCAGTCCCAACCGCACGGCAAGTTCTGCGGGCCGCGCTCGGCCTCCGCCGTCCCTGCGCTGGGACCCCGAGGGCACGCGCCCCGCGACCCCGGCCACTGCACGATCCCGGGCAGGCCCCCGGCTCCGGGCCGCCGCCAGCCCGCAGGCCCGGCGCTGCCCGCGCGCCCGGGGGTCTCCGGTCCCGGGAACCCGCCGCCCAGGCCCCTGCCCCCATCCTCGCCCTTGGCGGCGCCCCCGCCCCCGGAGGGTGGGCAGCGGGCCGCGGGGGGAAGGTGAGGAGTCGGGAGGTGCCGGCAGCGGGGCCAGGCCGCGGCGGTGCCGAGGGCACGGAGGGGCGCGGGGGGGGGGATCGGTCCCCCAGGCCCTCCCCGGCGCGCCCCGCCCCGCCAGCCGGCCGCGCTCCAACTCCGCCGAGCGGCCCAAGTTTGCGGCCCCCGCCCGCAGCCCGCCGGCCGCGCTTACCTCGCCGCTCGCCGCCCGCCGAGGCCGGAGGGCAGCGGCGCGGGTACCGGGGTGGCGGCCGCGCCCGCCCAGACGCCGCTCTTTGTCTGCGCCGCTCCCTCTTCCCGCCGTTCGGCGGACGCTGCCGGCCCGGCCGGACCCCGCCGGCCCGGGCGCCGCGAGCCTCCGCCGCCGAGCCTCCCGCCGCCCGCTCGGCCCGCGGCTTCGGCCTGACGATCCCGGCGGCGGCGGCGACCCCTCCCCCGCGCGGCGCCCGCCCCTCCGAGCTCCTCCTCCTCCCGCCGCTCCTCCCGCCGCCGAGACCCCGCCCCGGGCCGGCGGCCGCGCGCCGGGGGCGGCCCAGACCCACCTGGGGGCGCGCAGGCGGCTCCGGGGCGCCGGGACGGGCCTGCGCTCGGGGCGCGCAGGGCGCGCGGCCTCCGGCCCCCCGGCGGTCAGCGCGGGGCCGAGCCTGGGGAGGGAAGGGTCCCCGTTCCTAGAGCGACCTGCGCGGGGAGTGGGGGCAGGGGTGGGGGTGAGGGGCAGGAGAGCAGAGAAAGGCCACAGCCTCCAGCTGCCGGCGGCCGGCGGGTGGTCTTCGCGCCCCTCCGTCTGTCTGTCCGTCCGTCCGTCTGTCCGTCTGTCTGTCGGATTCTCTTCCTCGCCACGCTCTAAGTTGTTTGGCCACCGCCCCCCTCCCGGAAGTATTCCCAGGGCCCGCTGAGCAAAGCAGGCCTGCTGTCCATCAGAAGAGGGACTTCACCAGAAGATCACTTCCTCTCTGTAATTGCCTGTGGCGTTTTTATTTATTTGTCTTGTATCTGTTTACTTTCCCAACCAGACACTTCTTTACTCCATCTGAAGAGGGGGAGTGGAACCCGGCCTCCGCGGCCTCCAAGGTCCAGTGGCTCCAGCACAGCCAGGGTCAGAGTCCTGTGAGGAGCTGTCACTACTGCTGTAGTGGAGCTGGCCGGCCACCGGCCGCAGGTAGTGGCTTCCCTGTAAACAAACTTGGATATTCACCCCAAGAGGAAGGGGAAAGGCGCAAGTCCCTTGCACAGGCATAGCAGCCAGATGTCCGCCCTCCAGCCCCCTTCCCACATGGCTTCCCAGAAGCACATCCTGCTATTGAAATGGCTCTGGTTTCCTGGAGGAGTCGCCTGGATGCATGTTAATGAGATTCTTTCTTAGGTTCCCGGCTTCTCCTTATTATTAAGGCCATAATAACCTCCCCGGGTGACATCACAGGATCACTGGAGTCACTGCCTGCTTCCTAACAGGAAGTCCCACAGGAGGGTAGCCGGAGCCATTAGAACCTGGAAGTCACAGCCGAGTGCTTGACCATCTGCTTCTTCAACTGTGGAGCCTGCACAGGTGCTTCTTACCCTCCCTATCACCCTTCAGAGGGAGACAGTGTTGACCTGGCTCCTAGGTAAGTCCCTGGCACCTCCCTGGCAGGAGGGACACTCAAGTCACTAGCTGGAAGGAGGCAGGCGCATTGTTCTGAGTGGGGTTGGGTCTAAGGTCAGGGAGTGGGGCCACCCCCTTCTCTGTCTGACCTCGGGAGAGAAGCTACCTCAGCCCACCCTTCGGTGAAAACCTTTCCTACTGGTAAGGAAAGCGGAAGTATAGTCATTGGTTTGGCCCAAATTTTAAATTACTTCATTCAAAAGAGGTGTAACAACGTGGCCCCAGTTTTTAACTTGTCTGCTGTGTAAACTGTCATGGGCTCATTGTTCTTGAACTCCTTCTCCTTCTCTGATTCTTTGTAAAGTCACCAAAGACATTTTCTATCTAAAACCCAATGTCTCTTTCTCAATCTTTGTCCCACGAAGGTTTTTGAAGCACGCAGCATTTCTGTATTTCCCGAAACTTGGTCATTCTCCCATTTAGTGCCCTTTCTGACCCACCTGTTTCTGTCTTTTGTAAGGCGTGTTGTCCTCCCAACCTCTCGCAGTAATATCCCAAAGCAGACTGCCCTGTTTTTTCATTCTGATCTCTTTTTTTAAGAGAGTTCATCATACTCTGTATGCTTCTGGTCTGGATGTTCAGTTATTACCTCCCAGCTTCTCTGCTGTCCCTCTGCCTGGCTCATCTTCTCTTCAAACTCACCACATTGGGAATGCAACTGAATCTCCTTCCCAAACTAGTTCCTCCTCCCAGAGTCTCAGGCTTGAGCAAGAGTCCACCAGGCACCTGGGCTCCTGGGAGAAACCTCATTACAATTGCCTTCTTCCTCCCCGCACTCCAAGCTTCCCCTTCTCCCCCCGCCCCATTGCAGTGAGGAGAGGGCTCTAGATGACCTGGGTCTCTCCCAACCTAAATCTCTATGATTCTGACTCGGAGTCATTTGCACCTTCTTTTCCATCTCCAATGCCACGTCCTAATTTTTACATAATTACTTATAATGTATCTCTTTTGAATTTTTTACATCTATCATCTGTAACTCATACACAATAGTATTGCCCTCATTTTACACATGAAAAAAATAAATAAAACTGAAACAGTAAGTGAAGGTGCTGGATTCAGAACCTCACATACTCAACTTCAAACTCTGGTACCCACTGCCTTCCACCTGGTCAGCTTACTCACTGCCTTCCATCCCTCAGATTTATACTGGATATCAGCATCATCCTGAACTTTCTAAAAGTTGCTTCTATCTTGTACCTCCCGTTTAAGAACTTCTGTGCCTCCCCGTCGCCCACACAGTTCCTTCAAAGTGTCTGACAGCAGAAGGCTTGAGCAGCACTTCCAGGAAGGTGAGGAACTGAGCCCTAAGAGGCCTATATCCATTTCCTAGGGCGACCTTAACAAGTTACCTCCACCCCGTGACTTAAAGCAGACCTGAGTGCTGGAGGCCAGCCTGCAAGGTGTGAAATCAGTGCCAGCAGCACCACGCTCTCAGCTTCTCAGCTCTCCGAAGGAAGGCTCGAGGGGGCCATCCTTCCTGCCTCCTCCAGCTCCTGGTGGCTCCAGGGGCTCCTTGGCGTGGATCAGCATCACTCCCATCTCTGCCTCTGTCTTCACAGGGCCCGGTCCCCTGTGTGTGCTCTCCCTTTCTCTCTTCTTACAAGGACGCGCTGCATTTAGGGCGCCCCCAAACCCAGAACGATCTCCTCCCCAGGGGTCCTTGTAATATCCACAAAGACCCCTTTTCCAAATAAGGTCCCGTTCACCGGGTCCAGGCAAAGATGATGTTTGGTCTAAAAATGTGTGTTTCTTGCCCTACCGGTTTGGCTCAGTGGATAGAGCGTCGGCCTGCAGATTGAAGGGTCCCGGGTTTGATTCCAGTCAAGGGCACATACCCGGGTGGTGAGCTGAATCCCCAGTGGGGGGCATGCAGGAGGTAGCTAATCAATGATTCTCATCATTGATGTTTCTATCTCTCTCTACCTCTCCCTTCCTCTCTGAAATCAATAAAAGTATTTTAAAAAATAAAAATGTATGTTTCTTCATTTTATTCCATTAGTATGTCCATGTTTGTTTTACCATTAAAATGTCTTCAATAATAAAGTATTGAAAGGACAAAAAGCATAAACCGTTCCCCCAAAATCACATAGCATTAAATCCTAGCATTATCTTCCAAAGGCCGCTGGAACTCAGCCCTGCGCCCTGCGCCGTCTCTTTGTCTCCCTGCCCCCACATAAGCTCCAAGCTCAGTCACTCTGCTCTCCCCCTGGGCCCCTCTCAGTCACACTCGTTTCTGCCTCCTGTCCCCTCCTCTTCCTTCAGTTCCATTCAAGCCCCCCTCTCTCCTCTCCTTGGACTCATGGAAAACACAAGGTGAGGTGGAGGGCGCTGTGAGGCCCACAGCTGCCCGCAAGCCTGTGGCTGCAGGCACGCCACCTCCTGGGCCGCGGACAGCAGAGTGCAGAGTTGTGAAGACTGACTGGGAGAATGTGTTTGGCACGTGGTAAACGCATCAGCTGTTCCATGACCTTCCACCTTAACCCTCCATTCGATGAAACATATTGAGTGTATTTCTATTTGTAAGGCTTAAGAATCAATTCTGGAGAAATAAAGATAGATTAGTTTTTAATCTCAGAGGAAGGAACAGAGCTGTACACAAATAGCTATAACGTAAAGCTAACTGTGAAAGGCACCAAACAAAACATGTTCTGAGAATCAGAAGTGGCTGAGGTTTCGGTGGTGGCATTAGAAACGGGCCCTGAGAGACGGCGCAGTGGGAAGTTACCATAACGTGGCTGCCCCGCCTCAGCCCCTCCCGGTTTGGGGGACCCCTGCCTCAGCTTGGCAGGAGGCAGAGGGCCTCCATCTCTCCTTTCCCAGAAGCCCCTGAGAGGGAACGGCCTGGGACTGGCCAACAGAACCTTCCACTCGGGACTTGGAAGCTGGAGAGAGCGGAGAAGAGGAGGGAGGGTGACACTCGGTTTGCTCTTGCTGGAAGGGTCCAGAACTTTCCTTCGGAGGCCATTAACAGGCTTGGTTCCCCCTCCCCTTCCCAGCTTTTCCAGATCCCAGCAGGCTGCTTGATATCCTGCCAGTAAATTTCTGTTCTTTCTGCTACAAGGCAGCCAGACACACTTTTCTCTTCTTGCAACCCAAACTCCTAATACTACAGACTACGGGGTTTTAAAATGTGGAGACAGACAGGAGGAAATTCCCAGAGGAGAGATCTTAGAACCCTGAGGACAGAGAGGGGGGATGTGAGAGGACATAGGGAATGCTCCACTTGCCTAAATGGAGCAGAGGATGCTGGGAGAGGATCCTGAGGAGATACTTTCAGGCGTGGCAGCAGGAGAACTCATTGGGTGCACGCACCAAAGAATGCCGGGAGGGAGAAAGCCGTTGGAAGCTTGCATTACTTAGGTAGTGACCCAAACTAGAGTGGAAATGGTTTACAGTGGTCAGCAAACTGCGGCTCGCGAGCCGCGGTTTGCCCCTCTGTTGACTGATGAGTTTGCCGACCACTGAGATACAAGGCTCACAAGGAATTGACAGCTGATTGGATGTGGAGGGCAAAAGAGAACAGGCATCAAATGGAACCTCACGGTGTGCATGTGGGTTGCTGCAAAGACAATGCTGCGTATATCAGAAGTATAGAAGAGGGGTTAATGGGTCTGGGAGGGTCTGGTTTTGTACGGCAGTTAAATTTAAGGAATATTTATTGCTAACTTATACAGGGAGAGTGCTCTCCAGGGGGCACAGAACCCAGCAAGCACAGCTCCTGCCCTCAGGTGACTCTGTGCACAAGGCAGCTATTGGTGCTCTACCTATTTCATCAGAGGAAGGGGCCCATTGCTCCTTAACGGAGCCACCCACCTGCGCGTGACGGACACCCTGAGGGCAGGGTCCACGCCCGACATTTCTCTGCGGCTCCAGCTCCTTTGCCTGCAGGCCCCGCCCGGAGCAGACACTTCATAAATCTAATGACGCCCCAACCCCACACCTTTCCGAGCTGCCAGGGGAGCGGAGGACTGCGAGCACCCATGGAGAGGCCCCAAAGAGGTCCTGTGAGCACACGATGAGGATTCCACACCAAACAGTGGTGGGCTTGCCGCTGTCACTATGCATTTTACCTACAGCAGCATAATGTGGATACGGACGGAAACAGGAGTCTTACGGCGGCATAATACGTTCTTACCCAAAGACCTAAGTACCATCTCATTACCTCTTGAGATTCGAAAAGAACAGGCTAGAACCCATGAAATCCATCTCTCCATGGCTGACAGGGTTAAGTTGTTTCTAAACCACAGATACGGAGGTAAAGTTTAACACACCCCGAACACCATAAAGGCGGGTGCGATGGAGGGTGAAGAGGAAAGCAGGTGCGCTCAGACACGGCCCCGTCCTCAGCTGTGCTTGGTCAGGATCGCTTCCGGTAGCGATCGTATACATCGGAACCAAAATGGAAGAAACACAAAAATGATCACACTTTACATTGGTTCCGATTGTTGGTAGCAGGGCAGAATTGGTTTTAGACGGGGAGAATTCTAAGACAGCTTAATGACTTTAGACCAACCAAGAGGATTTTATTCAAGCTTTTATTTTGAAGTCTGCCTTTAACTGAAAATCACATATGAAACATTTCTGTTACATACAATAAACCCTCAGTTAATCAGGATGCCTTGGGGAGGAGCTGTCCTACTAAATTTTTCATTTTGGTTAAAATTAACCAGAAAACTGTGTTAGCAAGAGCGTAAGTTGACATTTAAATATATATATATATATATATTTTGCCAGTTGATATTTCACCATAAAAAATGTACCCATAATGCGTGTCATCCTTCCAAACACGTGCCCTGGAGAAGATCGGGCAGAATCGCACTATGTCAGAGCCATGTGCTACGAGTATTTTTTACGTTAATGAAAGCATGTGTTTTCCTGCATTTGCTTCTCTCCCCCCACCCCCCATCTCCCCCAAAAAAGCAGAGTGCTGGGTCATGAGCTTTCCAGTTAGTGGGGTGCTAACTGCCTAAAGCCCACGTTCCCCGTGTGTCGCAGGGAAGCCTCCGGCAGGGTGAGCAGTTGTCAGCCAGAGGTGAACGCAGAACACTCCTCGCTGGCGGGAAGAAGCTAACGGGGCAGCATGTTGCAGAAACGCCGTGGTGGGATGTGCTGCTACCTTTTTCACTCGCTGTTCCTGGCGGCTGCTCGGGACAGCGCTGCAGTCTGTGAACTGGGTGGAAACCTTTACACTGGACAGTGGCTGTGCTTGAGAAACACCCTGTGCAGCTCACTACCTGGGAGAGTGGGCGCCCTCCCTTCCCAACAGCACCTCCAGCCAGTGCCCCTGCGCTCTCTTCCCTGAGTTCCTCGCACCCTCCTCGCCTCTGCTGGGGCACTCAGCCCACACGCCTTGGTGTGTAGTCGTTTATGTCCGTGTGATATTTAAAGATGACAGATTGATTACGAGGAAGAATGATTTCTTCGGATTCCCCAGAGACCTCAGAAAAAGTGGGCAGTTACTAAAGGTTTCTAAGATTGCATTGTATGGGATTTTAAAAATCAACTATTTAGAAATGGTTTTTTAAAATGCAAATACTGTACAGTTAGCTGTTAATGTTGTAAGTTATTATTACTACTGCCATAGTTACTCATTCATCGTGTTCTTACCACTTGGCAAGCTCATTATCTGACCTCACAACCCCACGAGGGAGGCATGGTGACCCGGTTTTATAGGTAGGAAACTGAAGCTGAACAAGTTTCACACTCTCGCCTAAGGCCACGAAGCTAACAGGTGGTTGGGATCTCACGTACAAATACTGGTTCACAAGTGCCTGCGAAATACAACCAAGACGATACATTGCGAGTATTTTAATTTGTCATTAAATCACTTTCCTGTCGATTTATTAACAGAGTTCCTGATCGTCGCCCACTTCACTCTGTTTTTATTGGACACTCTGGCATCTGCATGGACCAGGGCCTGGGGCATAAGGTGAGGAAAACACGACTCACACCTCCTCCCACCTGGACTCAGGCTGGAGGAAATCTCACACCTTCTCCCCCTGGACTCAGGCTGGAGGAAATCTCACACCTTCTCCCCCTGGACTCAGGCTGGAGGAAATCTCGCAGCTTCTGAGGTGAGCCTCAGAGCCACGCTGGATGCAATCTTAGTTCCCTATAGCTGCCGCAACAAGTTACTGCAAAATCGGGGGCTTGAGCAACTCAGATTTATTACCTACAGTTCTGTGAGTCCTAAGTCCAACCTAGACTCATGGGGCTAAAAAGCAAGGCTTGGCTGTGTTACCTCTTGGAGACTCTGGGGGGACGATCCACTTGCTTTCCCGCTCCTCCAGGCTGCCCACATTCCTTGGCTCAGGGTCCCTTCCTCCATCTTCCAAGCAGCAATCATGCATCTTTCTGACCCTTCCTGCACTTTTGAGTCTCTCTCCCTCTGGCCAGGAAAGCTATCCTCTCTCAAGAACGCATGTGATTACAGGTGGGTCCACGGGGAGCAGCCAGGATCAACTCCGCATCTCATCTCCGGGTGCGAACCCGTAACCCCTCTGCAAAGTCTCTTAGCTGGTAAGGTCATCTATGCGCAGGGTCGGGGGCAGGGGGCATCTTTGAGTGGCCATCATTCTGGAACGTTCCTTTGGAGTAGACTTCACATCCTGTAGGGGTTCAGAGAGGAGTGAGCCCTGGGAGGGTTTCATGGAGCCTGGGGCAGGATGGGGATGCGCCTGCTGAGGCAGAGGCTCTTCTCCCCTCAGGAGCCCCTGGAAAGAGCACACGGGGCGGGAACGAGCACGCCATACGCACGGGAGGGGAAACTCGCTTCTGCCTGGATTTCCTGGGTCCCTTTTCCCAAGCAAGCACCACCTGGTAGCCACCACGTAGGCAAAGCCCCCTGCATTCAGGAGTCCAGGCGCCACCCGAGAGCAGGTGAAGGAATTTAGGGAAACCCATGGTTTCCTGAGCAAGGACATGACATGAGTAAAAAGGTAAGTTACATCCCACCACCAGACGCCAGGAACAGAGCAGACAGAGCACGTGTCCCACCTTATCAGGAATGCAGTCAGCGAAAGCCATACTGTGGGCCTCTGCAGGCAAAGGTCTCCTTCTTCCACCTACATTGTCGAGAAAACAGGCAGGCGGACTGTCAGCCTGTGAGTTAAAACCCCAAATACATTAAAAACAAAAAGTGCTAGGGATGCAGGCGTGTATGCTAAAAAAGGAGAGAATTCCAGGGGAGGAGATGGTGTTTGGGAGGGGGTGTGTGGTAGGTTTTAGGGTGCCAGCGAGGACTGTGGTTACAACAGTATTTGCTTTATAATCGTGCATTAAACATTCATTTGCTTTATGTGGTTTTATGTATTTGTGTTATATTCACTAGCATAATGATCATTAACTTTGCTCATGTGTTTTTGGAAGACTGGCCAGGCAGTGGCATCAAGCGGATGGGGCAGACTAGCTCTGGAGGCCACAGTGTTGAGGGGGGGTGATGGGTGACGGCCAGAGTCGGACCTGGGGGGGAGAGAGGGATCGGTGAGGTCCAGCGGAGGAACACTGACCGCTGCAGTGACTGCGGGAATTGGGGTTGACAGAGCGGGGGCACTCCGTGTTCCGCTTCCCCCCCCCCACCCGGCCCAATGAGAGTCTTGGCTCCCCGCCCTGCCTCCACACGACCCATCAGCAGCTTTCTCGGATGTCCTGCCATGGATTTCAAAAGATAGAGTGCTTGAGAAATGGTGCCAGTGTCGGAGGGGAAGAGCCGGGAAGGGTGAAACGTTGAAGAAGATTCCCTCCCCAGTGTCGGCCCCGCAACGCCTCCCTGAAGCCACCGCTCTCGGTGCCACAGACAAAAGCGCCCACATTTTCCTGACCTTTTCTCATCTCAGCTGGTCCAGAAGCAATCTGGGCATCAACTGAAGTGAAGAGGCCTTGCCTCTTCCCCAACCACGGGAAGCAGCAGTCCCTGTTGCTAGCAAATGCGCAGGCTAACCTCCGTCACTCCTGGCCTTTCCCGAAGGGGGGAACATGGAACTGGCAGATGAGGTGGTTTGTGGAGGCTTTTGGAGAGGTTTACATGAGTGGATCGCCCCAGCTGGAGCTCCACCAGGCAAAGCCCAGTTCATACCCGCCCCACCAGGCCCTCACCTCAGGTCCCCTCCAGCCCTCCGCTCTGTATCAGCCCTCACTGAGGCGAGGCTGCCCTTCGGCACTGCTCTCCCGGCTGCCCTGGAGCACCATTTCAACCGGATGTGAGCAGCACACGCATGTTCCCAGTGGGACCTGCCTCAGACGTTACAACCTCTAAGTCCATCCCCATGTTATTTGTGGGTTCATTCCCAATGCAGCGCAGAAGCAAGCAGGTTGCTCTCCAACAAACCACCTTTCTATCCAACTAGGATAAGTAGAGGGGATTGTGATGTTATTGAAGAAATTGGTCTAAACCCTCTACTGGTTTAATAAGCACCAAAGTAACCTAAAAGTAGATACTATTGTTTAATCCAAATTATTATGGCAGCCATAGTGCAGGTTCTACCAAGTGCTGGGCAGGGCACAGGTGCTACGACATTACACCTCGCAGAGTCCCTTCCACCCATGACTTATGGGGCTTGGGTGACAAACACCCCAGCTCTCTCACCCCTCTTGTGGGGTAACTGTGGGTCTACACCGGCGCTTCCTGTGCGTTTGAGCGTCAGGTGTTCACTGTAGTAACTTGCTTCACAACAGATCTTTCCTTCTCTTGTCTCACTCCCCTTCCTCCTCGTGATGTTTCCTGGGGCCCCTTCCAAATAAGCTTCTTGAACCCCAATCCTTGTCTCAGAGATTGCTTATGGGGAGCCCCAATTAAAGTACCCTGGCAAGGTCTTTGCCCTTACACATTTTGAACAATCTATTTCTAGATTAAAGAAAAGGATATTTTGGCTGCATCAAGTGCTGCGTTGGTTTGTAATTCCATGCCCTGGAATTAACACTTAAATAGCTGTGACCTGGACAAACCACTTAACCTCCTCCTGCCTCCGTTTCCTTATTGCCAGACACACATGTGGACGGGAGCAGTGGTTTGCAAAGTGTGGGATTCCTCTGGAGTAGTTTAAAGATACCCCAGACAAAAGTAAAATCTGAAAAGGAAATGGTACTCATAGAATCATTCAAATTAAGTTACAAAATTGCAGGGAAGAGGAAGAGTGCACTGTTAGATATTAGGAGACAATTCTCCATGGTCTCTTACGTTTCTGCTCAGGTTGTAACCAGGACACTACACACCTTTGTTCCAGACTGTCTTTTCGGAGGTGCTATACAGCAAAGAGCCTTGGGAAGTAGTTTGAGTCTCCCAGCAGGCCAGTGGCGGGTTGTTGACTGCCCAGTAAAATACAGATGGTGTGCAATGGTTGCTCACATTGGTTTGTTTGTAGCCCTTTATAATGAACTCGAGTTTCTGAGCTGGGTTCTCAGCACTGATGCACACCCACTGCGTGCACAGCGTCTTGGAGCCACTCCGTGTTACCCGCCGTGGGGCTGGGAGGAAACGGAACCAAAGCAGAATGAAGCTCGTGCTACCTGGGAGTGTGAACACCTTTGTCTTTGACCCGGGAATCTCATGTCTTCTGCCAGAATTCATGTAACTATGGCAAGCTAACTTTTTAGCTCACAACTCAGGTAAAATCTCAAACTCTTCACAGTACTTAACATTTGGAAGATCTTACTAAATCAACAATATAGGCTGAGAGAAGGTTTGCACAACACCATGATTCCCGTTGTCCAACAGCAGAGTGTAAAATGGAATCTAAGTAGTACATATCCAAGATTCTGAAATAATTGTCTTAAAGACTGAGATTTGTAAAATCTCTACATTTTAAATAGGTGAGTGTATGGCTGTTAATTTCTCCATTTTGATTGTTTTGTATATGTTATTGTAGGCAAATAAGAGTGATATTTATCATTTTATAAAACACTCACCACAGACATATCAGAAGAAAATTTTAACTGCTTTAGACCGTACATAAATGACACATTACAAAAAAAAACAACTTCTGTATAAAACGTAGTAATGTCCATATGATGAGTGACAGCAGAGGTAGAAACCCATTCACATAAAAGTCATTGCCAACGTGTGTACGAGCAGTGTGTTTGCATGGAAACCCCTGGCTGTTATGGAAAAGGCAACTGTGTTGTTGTTGTTTTGTTTTTTCTTTTGAGAAAGGCAGACTGCCACGTGCAGCCTCTCGTTTGGATGTGTCTGGAGTCTTGGAAGCCTGACTACCCTACGTTCTCCTACCAATGGACCCTGAGAGCTTGTCTGCAGGTTCAAGCAGGGGAACGCAGCTACTTGTACACCCTTGACCGAGGACCAGCCCTCTCCTGGGGGGAAGGTCATCCTCTTCCACAGAGCATGACGCTCAGGGAGGGAAGCACGTGGAGGGGTGAGGGAGAAGGGGGACACCCGCCTAGCCAACTGAATCAACCCTGGCGATCAGCGGGGTGACAGCTGCAGCCAGATGGCCCTCACCACTAAGGCAACTGTGCTTTAAGTGTTGGATAATGTCATACAAATGGACAACTTTATTAAAGGATTGTCTTCCCATTATGGACTTTTTGGTTATTGACAATGATAAATGTGGTGTATTCCAGAATTTACTTTTCATGTCGAAGTTCATTGGTTATATGGAGGCAAGGCATCAGCGTAAATACTTCAAAGGAGACACAAAATTACTATTGTGTAATTTAAGCATCTTTACCTAAAACTCTCAAATATAGTTGTGCTGGCTTGCATATCTTGCTGATATAAAGAACTAAATTTAGCAATGCAAGGCCCCTATGTCTCCATGCCTAAAATTGCAGTTAAAATGTCAGCAATGAAGCTTGACTCAACATGCAAGACAAAGCAAATTAAGCTGCTTAAAAACTTAAAATTACTATCTGACAAAGAGCTGTGTATTCCTGTGTTATTAATATGGTTTTATGTTGTTCAAGGTTACATTTGAAAGGTATTTTCTGACCATTGATAATTAAAACTGGCTGAGGTATTTGATTAACTGCTTCCAAATTGAAGAATAAGCCATCGAGACATAATAGCACTTATATGATATTGTTAAATAAAAACGGCCTTACTTTTTCTCTGTCTAGTTTCCGAATTAGCTTAATTGATGTGTGTCCTGGATAGCTAGAAAGCTGTTTTGAAGAATGTGACCATTTGGAACTACTTGTCTTTGTGAAGTACAATTGTTTTAATCTGCACAGCTACCCTGGGGGGCGGAGGGGAGAGCCCAAGTCTTGCGCTGACATCCATAAGTCCCAGTTCCTGAAATCTGTATTCACGCGATTACTCTCGATGATTTATTTTATGAGTGAGAGTTATGGCTTTGAATTTGTAAAATAAATTTATGCTAACAAAATACCATACTTTCTGTTTTACATATTAGAATTCTGAGATTTTATTTTTGGGGTTAAAAAATAATTGACAATCCCTAGACTAATTGATTTCTAAGCTTATTTTATTTCTAAAGACTGTATTTCTCTAATTTGAACTTAAACATCTCTATTTTAAAAAACATTGACCTGAGGACTGAAAAATTGTCTAAGTTAGTAATATATCCAAAAACACACACTCTCTCTTGTCTGATTGTTTCGCCATTACCTTCTCCGATGCGATCCGATTGCATTCCTCCGTCACTCTCCGAATCCGACGTGCCAACTTGTCTGATGACTCGGCTTGCGAGGCCTCATTCTGTTCCCTCACACTGGTGACTCTGGGCTGGTTCACAGCTCGTCTGTAATTTTACTGAAGGGTAGATGGGACCATTTATGAACAACAACAACAAACATAGAAAGCGGGTACTTTGGGTATTTTGGTTACTCTAATAGGAAGCTCTTACTGGAGTAAATGTTTAGAATTATGGGCTGGGGGAAGGAATATCTTAGTTTTTTGTGCTGCCACATGAAACTCTCTTTAGGATGAGAGAGGCTGGGAACCCTGAACCACACAATTGGAATACTCTATCTCTGGTCATGGTGTTGTGCCCGCGTATTAATTACCTCTCGTTGTGTAACAAATTACCCCCAAATTTACACCTAGAGCAGCGTACATGTGTGATCTCACGGTGCCTGTGGACCTGAATTCCTGGTGCTCTGTAGCGGGCGCTTCTGAGTCAAGGACTCTCATGAGGGACCGCCCAGAGCTGTGGGCCATCCGAAGGCTCTGCGGGAGAGGAGGCTCGGCGTCCGCACTGACCCGCGGTGGTTGGCGGGATTCAGTTCCACGCGCTGTTGGGCTGAGGGCCACCGGCGGGCCGCCCTCGGTCCTCCCGCAGGGTGTCTCCACAGGCCCGCTTACCGCATGGCCGCGGACTGTCCTGGGCGTGAGCAGAGGATGGCTGAGAGGGTGCCCAGCCTTTTTGTAACCCGGCCTTGAAAGTGACATCCTACCACCTTTTTCCTGTTCTCTTTCTCAGGAGCGAGTGCCCAGCGCAGCCACACTCAGGACATTCGCCAGCCGATGCCGTCCAGGAGGCACTTCGGAGGCTGCCCCACAGGGTGCTGTGCGGGAACGCGCTCTGCTCTCACGGTCCCCGCGCCCACGAAACCCCGCGCCCACGAAACCCCGCTCCACCGGCACCTGAGAGCAGGTGTGCGTGCTGCCCGCCCTCGCTCTTCCTGAACGGGCGGGAGGCGGCGGCTGCCCTGTGCCTCTCTCGCCAGCATTTGCAGCCGTCCCAGTCAGAACACGGGGAGGTGGCAGTGAGGGAGGGCCCAGCCTCCCTGTCATCAGGGGCGCCGAGGGTGTCAGCGTGCCCACAGCCTTGGAGCGGCAAGCAGCTCTGCTCCGGACACCGCAGGGCGCTCTTCCCTCGCACCCGTGCCGACCCTGTGTGTCACATCGTTACTACGCCTCGCTGCATGTAAAGTGACCTTTTAAGGTTAAAAGCATTATTTGCCCAAATTGGGGTTGTCGTACAGCAGGTCCTGCAGCTGGCCGTGCCCTCGGAGCTGCGGGCCGCGCGGCAGTTTCCCGGCTTGCTGATTGGTGTGTGCCAGGCTTCCTGCCGTGCTGGCTCCCGCGGCAGCTGGACGGTGCCAGGGTCTCCGCACAGCCCAGGTCCCTGCCTCGCCCGTGGCAGCAGCTGCAGCAGAGCCACCTGGGAAGTTCAGCTACCTGTCAGCGCCCCTGCTAATCAAAATAGCACCCTCACGGCGGAATTCCATCCAGCTCTGGCTACATGTGTGGGACATGTTTATTTCCATGAAAAAGACCTGTGTGATGAGTTCATGCACAACCTGAAGGGCAGAGGAGACAAGAGGAGATGACAGTCCAATTCGGGGGCGTTGTGGGGGTCACCTCTCTTAAGAAACACCCACGGAGGTGACATGAAGCAACGAGCAAGTGAGGCTCTGGTTGCCATCCATCAGCGTGTACCCCAACACACCTGTGGTTCCAGGCGCACTCCAAGGGCAGGTGTTAACTTTGCTGGAAGTACACTTAGGCCTGCGAGCTCTACCCGCCTCGCCCTGCGGGCCTGAGCGCGGAGCCGCCCTGATCGGCAGGAAGCCCGCAACACAGCGGCAGCGCCTCCCGCCCTCCTGCGACCTCAGCTGCCCCTCCCTGTGAGGGAGGTGGGCCCAGAGCTATTTCAAGATTCTGTGCGTTGACTAAAGAGGCACACATATTTTTAGGCAAAATTTATAAACTTTTCTGCTTTTAACCTAAAACTGAAGCTGAGACTAATTGGGTAGGCCCTTCTCTTCCACCTTATGCATTCTTTTTAAGTGTTTGGAAACCACCTTGACCTGGAAGTCCATGAATTCTGAAATACGTAAACAGCTGTTTATGCTGCAGACAGCTGCCGCGCGTTCTCGGCCAGTCCTCCATGGGAAGCGGGGGAGATGCTGGGGTCCCTCGCCAAGCAGCCCCGCCAAGGCGCGCCTCTCCACGTCCACACTTGCCAGGGCACCGAGACACCGCTCTCCCAGCCCGGCTCAGACACTCAGGAGATCAGTTCCCTTTTCAGTGAAGGCGCTGACACAGCTCACGGAACAAGCTTAAGGCAAAGCCAGAGAGAATGGAAGACGGACCCCCGACAAAGGCAGGCGGGGCCCCCGGGAGGCAGACACTGAGCTGGGCCGCCTCCTCCGTGGTGACAAGGGCTCCGAAGTGTCTCTATTTTCGAAGGAGTGCTAACGAGCAGTGAGAACCCGGGGCTTTACAAATTGACCATAACTACTCACTGGTGCCCCCATCTCCTGTGCCCCCATCTCCTGTGTCCCCCTTTCCTTGTCCCCCCCCCCCCACCTCCTCCCCGTGCTATAGGGCTCTCCACATTCATGGCCTCTGGGGAGGACCAGAGGGCAGAGCACAGGGCAAAGTGTCAAAATCTGAGGCCAGTAGATTTGGAAGCTTGTATGGCCCTTGCTGGTTCCCAGCAGAGAAGGGGGGAAGAAGAGAGTGGGAGGGAGAGTCCTGCTCCAGGCCTCTCGTGAGCCTGAGCGGGGCCCAGCGCCGTGGGGAAACCCCGCAGGAGTTCGCGGACTTGGAGATGAGACGGTCAGGAGCCCCTTTGGTGAGGCACCAAGACCCTCGATCTGGGCCCACTGAATGGAGCCCAGCTGGCTGCTAGGTTCTCCCGGCGCCCAGAGCCGCGCAGCAGACCAGCAGGACCAGCAGGACCAGCAGGACCAGCAGCCCGCGCGGCGAGGTGGTACGGAGGGTGCACACGGGGCCCCAGCACGGCCCTGGAGCTCGGGGTGGGCTCCATCGCCTCTGCCTCCACCGAGGACACGCACACCCTGGAGTGCCAGGCAGGACACGAGTCCCTCCCCAGAGAGGCCGCTCTCCTTCCCTCGTAGGCCCGTGCCCTGAGGCCGCGTGTGCAGACAGACCTCAGGGAAAACGTGTCTGAGGGGACGCTGAAGGCGTGAAGGGGAAGTTCCCGTCACGTGGGGGCTATGCCCTCCAAGGAGGGCTAAGTTTGGTGACAGAATCAGTAAGGCCCCCCCCCCCCCCCGCCCGGGTTTCTGGGTGCGGGGATTTGCCTGCTGTCCCTATAGACTTCTGTAAGTTACACCTACAAGGTCCCCAACTGCCTCACACAACCAAACCGGATTCCAAAAGAACGTTTTCGTATTTGCTCAGAGATCACCATGAAGCATGAAATAGAACTTGATTTTTTAACAGCTTCGTTGAGCTATAATTTATAAAGTTTACATTTTATAATTTCACTTGTTTAAACTGTACAATTTGATAAGTTGTGACACATTTACATACCCCGAAACCACCACCTTCAAGAAAAAGTCTTCAGTATCTGTGCCGGCCGCAGTGGTGGCTGAGCGCTGCTCAGGGACCTTGACCGGGCATGGACTCTGCCTCACGGCCAAGAGGCAGAGGTGACCCGATGAAGGACTTCGGGGAGGGAGGGCACCTGGGTTCGTGCAGGGAGCCTTCGATGCCTCCTGGAGAGGGAGGCAGAGGGCGATCTGCCCGCAGGACGGGGAGGAGGCCCTGTGAGGGCAGCAGGGCAGCGGGAGGGCGCTGGGTGCGGGGTGCCGGCTTGAGGAGGGAGGAAGGGCAGGCGCCCAGGCATGCAGAGAGTGCAGCTCTGGGCGCGGGGAAAGGCCAGAAACAGCTGTCAGAGGGAACTCAGCCCTGGGGACGGCCCCATAAAACGACTTTCTGACTCCCTCAGGGCGGTAAGATTTCATTCCCGTTGTTTGAAGCCATGCACTCGTGGCAGCATTCCTGGGAAACTAACACAGGCGTCTCTTGATTCATCTGAAATAACTTTATAGCAATTAGCTTCGATCTGAAGATAGAATGGACCAAAGACAAGAGCTTAGAGTCCCTGAGATGTCCAGCCAGCTGCTCCCATCATGCTTGGTGCTCTGAGCAGCCAGTGCCTCCACTTCTGGAATTCCATTTCTCAAGGAATCTACTCTACACGTCTGTTTACAAAGGTAGAAGTCTTCTAAGCCGCACACAAAACATACTGAAAATAGAGCAATCCTCCCATCGTCCTATGGCCACCGCCCAGCCACTATCGCTTCCTGGGGTATTTCCTTCCAGGCTTTTTTCCAGTGTGCATTCTACTTTACTTTCACAATTGGCTATGCTTTTTATGATCTGTACAATTTCTCATAGCTTGTTTTACTCAATAATATTTTCTCTGAGTTGCATTATAATTTACATTTTTTAAAAAAATCTTCACCTGAGGATATTTTAAAATTGATCTTAGAGAAAGAGAGAGAGAAACATCGATTGGTTGCCTTCCATATGTGCCCGGACTAGGGATCGAACCCACAAACTTTTGGCATATGGGTCCCGGCCAGGACTGCGTTGTAATTTTTATAATTATTTCTTGCAATCTACAGCGAATCACTAAGGTAATATGCCAGAAGCCAGCTGCTTGACTTTTTTTCTGATTCTTTCATATAAACTCTTTAGTACTTTTCTTCATGTATATGTTTTTCCATATTTGGGAATATTTCTTTAAACTAGAATTTTACAAGTGGGATTATTGGCACAAAGAACACGAATAGCTTGTAAAAAGAATTTCTTTTAAAAATGCAGCACAGTAACAGGCATGTGCAGGCTTCACTGCACTTTGGCCAGAGTGGGTAAGGCCTGTTTTAAATCCAGCTTCAAAAGTGACTCTGTGGCCTCTGCCGCCTGCATTTTCCTAATTTCAGTGCAAGTGAGAGCCACGGCTTCCCCCATGTTTTGGTCCCTGATTTGATGGCCCAGCCTGGACCTGACCTGCTTGGGTTCTTTTGCATCAAGGGTGCCACGTTCTTATTTAGTCAGATGACCTCTTTAACAAACATATTGAGATTTTTTTCTATCAAATTTGTCTCAGTCTATAGCTTTCCTTCTTCTCTTAGGTTTGCCATGAAAGTCTAGATGTTTATATAGCCAAGTCTTTTTGTCTGTTTGTGTGTTTACTACTGCTATTTCTGTGCTCAGAAAACTGTTGCTCCTCCAGGGTTTTGAGAAATAGAGGGCATGGCAAAAGTAGGTTTACAGTTGTGAGTACACAAGAGTTTATTCTTATATTATTATTTATTAACTAGAGGCCCAGTGCACGAATTTGTGCACAGGTGAGGTCAGGCCAGCCTGCCCGGATCAGGGCTGATTGGGGCTGGCCGGCCATGGGGAGGGGACACAGGAGGTTGGCCGGCTGGCCCCGCCCCCATCGGGCTGGCTGGCCAGCCGCAGTGCACGTCATAGCGACCATTCGTTCCAGTCATTCCAGTCGCTTAGCTTTTATATATATAGATTATTGTATTATGTTTCCATATGTTCATTATGTTTAAAGTTCTCCTGTGTTAGCTGTTAAAGTTTTCTGGAATCTATCTATCTATCTATATATCTATCTATCTATCTATCTATAAAAGCCTAAGCAACAGACCGACCGAACAATGAACAACTGAACGACCAAACAACCAGTTGACCAGTTGCTATGACATGCACTGACCACCAGGGGACAGATGCAGCTGACCCCTGATGGTCAGTGCGCTCCCACAGTCAACTTCCGTGGCTGGCCAACCTCCTGTGGCCCTGATCGCCGGCCAGGCCAAGGGACCCCACCCGTGCACGAATTCGTGCACTAGGCCTCTAGTATCAAATAAAATCTAAAGTAAATGAAAACACAGTTATTCTCTCAGACTCAACCCAGTTCCCGCCCTCACCTATGCTGCTGGGCCTCCGCCGCCCTGCTGGGTCTTCAGCCACTTGCTTCTTTGAGCAGAAACGGGGACACTTTGTGGCCGGCAAGAGAAGGGCCCTGGGTGCACCCTTCCTCCGGCCTTCCCGTGCTCACCGTGGCCTCCTTTTGCAGGAACCGCCAGGACATCATGGCACCGTGCTCAGAGACTACGCTGGACACCCTTCCAGCTGAGGAAGGGCGATGAGGAAGGCGCAGCCTGAGATGTGTCAGGCCCGGGAATTACCTTCACAGAGCGGTGAAACCATCTGGGTCCGCCGTGGGGGTGGCGTCACCTCACCCTCCTCGGGCCATGGCTCTCGAGTTGGGGGTGCTGCCTGCACCTGAGGGGAGGACTGAGTCCCCACGTCCTCCTGAAGCCACTCGAGGCCTCCGACGTTCCCTGCAGCTGCCTGTCCTGCCTTTCGTCCCCGCTGCTGGAACGCTATGCCTCCAGAGTGTGGAGGCCACATCGGCCATGCAGTCCCTACCAGCGCTTTACAAAGAAGAGATGGCATTTCTCCGAGGGTTTAATTGTGTTCCTGCCCCCACGGCAGCGGGATGAATTGGGTGCACCTCACAGTCTTTCTGAGGGAGCCGCTGTGGGCTGTCTAAGCCATTTGCCTGGACCAGAAGGAGGATGTAGAGAAAGCCCACAAAGTTACATTTTTCAAAATGTTACTGAGTTCATCCCGGGGCACAGACTGGTACTTTCAGAGCCTGATCATCTCAGCCCGCGGCCACGCCAGTCCGTGCACCAAGGTTTTCTAAGTTCCCTCCCGGCACAGCCACGGCAAGAGCAGGCAAGGAGGCCGCTTTCCATGATCTATGGAAACCACGAGACAGACAGGAGCCTCGAAACTAGGAGAAACACAGCCTCATTTTCTTTTCTTTCTCTCTTTCTTTTTTTTTTTAATCTCCCTAGACCTTTGCTACAGAAACTTCAAATCCTACCAATCCTTTGCATCCCGTCAGTGTAGTGGACGGAAAATGAGACCTCTACTCGCTCACGTTGTGCAGATTCATCCAGCCTGCTGGGGCAGGTCTTTGTTGAGATCCAGCATGGGGAGTTTTTGTTGTTGCTGTTGTTTTGTTATCCTCACCTGAGGATGTTTCCCATTGCTTTTTAAAAATATATATATTTTATTGATTTTTTACAGAAAGGAAGGGAGAGGGATAGAGAGTTAGAAACATCGATGAGAGAGAAACATTGATCAGCTGCCTCCTGCACACCTTCTACTGGGGATGTGCTTGCAACCAAGGTACATGCCCTTGACCAGAATTGAACCTGGGACCCTTGAGTCCGCAGGCTGACGCTCTATCCACTGAGCCAAACCGGGTAAGGCAACCTCATTGCTTTTTTTAAAAGAGAGATTGGAATGGAGGAGGGGTGGGGTGGGAGGAGAGAGAGAGAGACACATCAATGTGTTTATGGATTGGTTGACTCCTGTACACTCCCCGACCTGCCCGGGGATCAAACCTGCACCCAGGTACATGCCCTTGACCAGGAATTGAACCCGTGACCCTTCAGTGTGGGGTGCTGTCTCTCTAACCACTGAACAACACTGGCCAGGCCAAGTATTTTTTAGGTTGTTGTTTTTTATCAAGACTTGAAATCTAATACCTACCCTAAATGGTCCAACATTTATTTTATTAATGTTCATTTTTCTTGGCAAGGAAGTTCTGAATCTTAAAATGTCTTTTGAGCCTGTATGATCACCCAGTGAGGTTAAAATAATGCTCAGTTCTGTTGCTGCATCTGTAGAAAGAAATAGGTTCTGTCTTTGAACACCTAAGTGCTTTCATTTAGGTGACAATAGCAAGGTGCTTATGCACAATTTGATAAACTGACAAATAATATATCCCTTTGATTGATAAATTTAGAAAATGATTACAACAGTGCAATGAAGGTACTATCCAAGGGAATAGCAATTTTCTTGGAATGAATATTATGTCAAGAGAGGGCCGTCCCTAAGCAGTGGGGACAGTTGTGCCTCGTTTGACAAATGGTGCTGGGATAAGTGTTCGGCAGGTTTGGGGGACCCACAAGCTGTTGTCGCAGAGCCTGGGCCTTCCCCTCCGGATCCAGGCTCCCTTCCTCTGGACTGAGAAGCCCCGGCTCAGCGGAGCGCTCGGCATTGCCGGCCGCGTTCCCAGCCCCCTGGCAGGTCAGGAGATTCTCAACTTCCCGGAACTTCCTGTACAGAGAAAACTACACATTCTTCATTTCCCCCCTCTTCCCATAAAGCAGAATTCAGACTTGCTGGTGGCAAACCAGCAGTGGCCGTAAGGAGAGGACAGCAACCTGGGGTGTGACAGAGCGACCAGAGGGAAGGAGCCTGGGTCCCTGGGCCCCGGAGGGGCTGATGGAGCAGACCCTGCCCTGCCCGAGGCCCTCGACAACCATGGGCCATCATATAAGAAAGTCATTATCAAATTGAATGAGTAACTGAATAATAAAAATGGAGACCAAAGACAAAAGACACAAGAAGTTCACAGGAGAGAAAATATGAGTAGCTATTAAACATCTGAAAGAATGTTCAGTGTACGCCTAATAAGATTACATAGCAACTTAAGATAGCATTTTGAACCTGAGGATTGACAAAGAATTAATACAAATTGATAAAACAAAAATCATAATCTTCCAGTGGATAATCGCGGAAAGGATGCACATAAAAAATCATACAGTCAACAAAATTCACATGGAAAGTAACGAGCCAATATTTTCACATATTAATTGACAGAGTTGCCAATATAATGGTGAAATGTGTGCATTCTTACAACCTGAGGTGATGAAACTGGCCTCGGCCCTTTGGAGAACCGTACAATGGTGTTTTGCTAGGCTTTGTCAATCTATTCTAATGAAATGACTCTAAATACAGCAAATGCTATATTGGTAAAGGTATTCATAGCAATCCTATATAATAAAAGGCTAATATGCAAATTGTCCCCTCGACTGGGAGTTTGACCGGGAGTTCGACCAGGGGGCTGGGATGGCCCGCCAATCGCCCAAGGTGTCCCCCGGCCCCCGTCAGCCCCCACCCCTGATTGGCTCCTTCCACCCCAATCGGGGTGAGCCAGCCAGACCCCATCCAGGCACAAATTCATGCACCGGGCCTCTAGTATCATTAATTAGAGTGAAAAATTAGAATCAAGATGCCCAACAAAAGGGAGTCAGTTACTATGTAACCACTCTGTGGACTAGTGCAATCATTTTAAGTGATATGAAAACTGCAACGAATGACAAGAAGATTGATATGTTTTTTAAGTGGAAGAAACAAGATTCAAACTGGATATACATTACTTTTGCTGTGACATGTTCTATTGGGGCCTGTATCTCAGCCAGGATCTGTCTTTTCAGCACAATCCTGGATTCCAGATGGCTCCCTCTACCTGTGCGCTTCTCCAATAAACCTCCACGTTGCTTCCAAATTAGTTCATTCATTCACTGTTGATTCAGCAAATAGTTACTTGAGTGCTAATCACTAGCCCGGAATGTTCCAGAAGCATGGGCTACTCCACTGAGCAAAACAAAGAACTTGGTCTGGCAGAGCTTATGTTCTCGTCAGGGGTGACCAACAATAAATACGTCAGTAAACTATCTGGTCTGTTAGGAGGGGTTCGTGCTGGGAAAGGGGGCGTTTGGCTGTGAGACGGGGCAGGTTGCAGCATGAAATAGAGCACTCAGAACAGGAGCTCATTGAGAGGGAGAATGGAGCAAAGACTTAAAGGAAAGGATGGAGTTAGCCAAGTGGATATTTGGGGCAAAAGCACTTCAAGCAGAGGGCACAGCAGATGCATGAGCACTCGGAGGTGGGACTGCGCGTCTGCCCTGCTGAAGGACCGCGGGCGCCTGTGATGGGCCAGGCTGGGTGCGGGGAGGTGGGAGAGCGGGGCCAGAGCGTGCAGGCCTTGTAAGGATGGTGACCCTGATCTGAGTGCCAGGCGGCAGCACGGGGGTCTGAGCTGGGCAGGAGCATGCTCTGACTTGGGTTTCAGAAGAGTCTCTCTCCTGGGCTGAGAATGGGATGGGGAGGCCATGGTGGACACAGGGAGATGGATTAGGGACCCTGCAGTCCTGCAGGTGATGGATGAAAGTGGCTCACCCTGGGAGGTAAGAAGTGATCAAATTCCGAATATTTATTGAAGGTAGTGCTGCAGAATTTCCTAATCATACCTGCGAGCGGGCGAGAAAAACAAGGGTGACTCCTAGTGCTTTGTCTCGAGCAACTGGGCCAATTGCCACCAGCTGTGGTGGACATGTGACTCTGATGTGTCTCCTGGCCACCCCGGGACTGGTGCTGAGCAGGCAGGGGCCTGAGGGGAGACACAGCCATACTGCATTGCAGGAAGAAGTCAACATGGATATTTGCCTGTTGAAGGGTTGAGTTGCTACTGACTGCTTAGAATGATCTCATTCACTTTCATGGAAGTTCCCCCCTATTTAGAGCTAATAATTTTCGTTCAGGACTCAAAGGCCCTGAGAAGTCTGAAGGCGCTGGGCACTGTGTCTGTGACGTGGCGCCTAAATAGGCTGCAGAGTGACGTGAGCCCAGGGCTCCCTTCAGCTGGACTTCCGCCTCTGCCCCATCACTCCGGCAGCAGGCCCCTCTGCACTTCCTCTAAACTGCCCCACCCTGCCCTAAGGTCACTCCCACCTCCCTGCTGTTCTTGTTTGTTGATTGAATTACTAAAGACCCGAGCAGGCAAATATCCCAAAATGATAGGAGCTGTGTTAGAGTAACTTTTTTTTTTTTTTTTTAGAAATTCTGTAGTTGCATTACACTGAGCAACTTTTAAATTTTGGAAGTCCATGTTTTTCTCCAAAATGAACTTCTTAGAAATTGCTTATGGAAGTACCGAGGGGTGTTGGCTTTTGCTTGCATGCAGCAGCCAGGATGCTTCACCACAGAGGGACTTACCCTTCCCCCAGGGCTCGTGACAACGTTCTTGTTGCCTTTGGACAATTCTCCCCTGCGATAGCCGATAGCCGTGCGTTTCTGCGAGGCGAACTTCGGCCTGAGCAGGGACATTTGGATCAGAAGCTCAGCTCCCGGTCAGACTTAGGAGGCCGCTGACCTCCTGGGCACACGCCGAAAGCATTCTGAGCTCTGGCTGGTTACTTGGTCAGGGAGCTGGGGGGCGTGGGGCCGGGTAGGTGGGTATGAAACGGTTTAAGGAAATGCGTCAAGTGCGAGGGGGCTGTGGCTTCGAGGGGGAGAGTCGGTGCCCCGGCTTCAAATTCTTGCCTCTGAACCCAGACAAGTTTCTTAATATTTGACGGCTCTGTTGCTTTATGTATAACAAGCGATAATAAACACTGTGTCCTAGAGTTTAGCAGGTGTGTCAGGACTTTAAAAGTTAGAACACACGTGCCTGCAGTGCTCTGCTTTCATAAACATTAATTTCCCTTCTCTTTTAAAATATATTTTTATTGATTTCAGAAAGAAAGAGAGAGGGAGAGAGAGCCAGAAACATCAATGATGAGAGAGAATCATCGATCGGCTGTCTCCTGCATGCCCCATGCTGAGGATCGAGCCCACAGCCCGGCATGTGCCCTGACCGGGAATCGAACTGTGACCTCCTGGTTCATAGGTCGACGCTCAACCACTGAGCTATGCCGGCCCGGCCCTTCTTCTTTTTGCTGGGATAGTGTAATGTTTGAGTTGTTATTGATCTAATAAACCCACACGCTGAGGTGGCTTGTAAAGATTTTGTTGATATCAAAGATGCCTTACCACTTAGCCTGGCTCTCAGATAATCCTGCTGAATATTTATATAGCAATAGCTGACAGCACAGAGTCCAGCCGGGGTCTAGCACTTACACACGGCACTGCAGGCAGGACTGTGAGGGCACCCTCTCTCCCAGTGAGAAACACGTGCCCCCGGGGGGAGAAGGGGGGAGGGTGGAGGCACACGCCCTAAGTCAGAGGCAGTAACTGGGAGAGGCAGGTGTTGAACCCGGGGTCCCGGCCTTTAACCCTGGTGCCACACTACCCTTCTGCAAGTGTCCATCTACTCAGCACAGGCGGGACGCCCCTGTCAAAGGCCCCCATACCCTCAGTACACGTAGCTCCTGCTGAGCCAGTCCTGGTGACTAGCGAAGATCTCAGGTCACCATGACTCCCGCACAGCTATTCTCAGCCTTCCTGTGCGGTTCTCATGTCACCGTGACATTGACAAGCACTGACGTGAAGTGAAACAGTGTCCGGGGACGCTAGATTGCAGCAGGGCTGTCACTGGCCCCCAGCTTCCTCTCATCCTCCCCAGGAAGCCCCAGCTCTACTCCAATGACTCCAGAAAACAATTGCCTTCAAATTGTGCCACTTTGGCTCCATCCACAGAAGCAAGTCAATACCTCGACTCCTTCAACACAGGGTGTCAGGGTGACATCACCCCCTTAGGCTGGGGGCTCCATTCCAGTGTATTCCCGTAAGGACAGTGTCAGGTCTTTAAGGCACTGAAATGTTGGGGCTCCACATTCATCTGTTTTGCCATTGTTGACATCAGACAACTGCAAATTGCCTTAGAATCTTGTTCAGACATTTGAACTGCATCTTCTTGTTTCTGGTGCTCAAAAGAACGTCAGCAAATAGCAAAAACCCAATGGCTCTGTTGCCAATTCCCGTGTGTCATCTCCTTTGCTAGGAATTGGCCTTAAACTCTGTGCACAGACAGACCAAAATCTCGGGTGAAAATTCCAGTGTGTGTGAGCACAGGAGGTGGCAGGGGGGTGTCTGCTGATGAAACTGACGTTCCCCAGGCGGGAAGGCAGTGTCCATGCAGCAAATGCCACGGCAGCAGGACGGAGCGATGCAGGCGGGAAGGCACAGCAGGGTGTGGAAAGGGGAGGCAGGTCATCGGCTAGATTAAAATGTAGATCAGAGTTAACCCGCTTACACTTGTAAAACTCACCATGCGATCTTAAATGAGTGAAAACTCTGGGATAAAATACTGTCCGGCCTGTATTTGAATCCACTCTCCATTCCCAACCCTCGCCACTCTCCTCTCATACACTCTTCTGTTCCTGGATGGAGTGAGAGGACAGGCAATCCACTGCTCCCCTCCGAGGGAGTCCTCTGTCCAGCGGCTCTCTCTCCTGAACGAGTGAACATTGGGCTCGCCTGGGGGCTTATTAAAGCACAGATTTCGAGGAGGGACCAAGATGGCGGCAAAGGTAAACAACTAAACTGCCGCCTCGCACAACAATTTCAAAACTACAACTAAAAGACAAAACGTCTACCACCCAGAACCACGGGAAAGCTGGCTGAGTGGAAGTTTTACAACTAAGAAGGAAAGAGAAAGGAGCACAAATGCTGAAAAGCTGAGGTACAGAGGCACGCGAATCGGGCTGGTGGCGGGTGACTGGGTGCGCGGCTTTTTTTCAACCCTAAGGGGGACAAGCTCCCAATCACTCTGAAATCCATTTTCTGGGGACACGTGGGGGACCCAGACGCCTACGGGGAGAAGCTAGACTGTTGGCCATCGGGTCAGAAAGTGAGAATGACTTTTTTGCAGAGGTGCGCCCAGCAATCAGTGTTTACTGCGCTGGAGCGCAGGACGCGGGGACTTGGAAAAGCAAAAAGGCAGAGACGGCTGACAGCAGCCATCGCTGTTTGCCACGCCCTAGCCTAGTGACGCCCTGAGACCCCACCCCACACATTCTACAAACCAGCCCAGGCTCCACACAGCAGCTTTTGCATATAAATGGCCTGTTCTGTGGAAGCTTAACCAAATAAACTGCAGCTCCAGTCAGACTGCTCCAAAACTGCCAAATCCCAATCAAAGAGGAGAAAACTGTAGTTCTTGCTGTAGCTCCTGCTGGGTGGCCTCAGACAGTAGCTGACCTGCACCCCATTGGAGATCCAGAAACTAGGGTATCTAGTGGTTGGTGTGAGACGACACCAGATTTCAACTACTCTCATAAGGGACACATTCAAGAGGCAGACTCAGTGAGCACCAAAGCTCTACTGGAACAAGTCCTGCCCCATAAACGTGTCTCCAGCACAGCAATTCTTCCGTTATAGACACAGCGGGTCCTCACAGCCAATTGGCCTGGAGGCCAATTCCTCCCAGTGACACCAACAACAATCAAGACTTAACTACAACAAGGCTGTACACACAGTTCACAAAGGGGTGCACCAAGAGTGTCCACCTCAGGAAACTGGGAGGCTGACCCATTGAACCAGTAGGACACCTAGTACACAAAGCTACCCTACCAACTCAGGGAAGCAGCGAAAATGAGGAGGCAAGGAGACAGATCACAAGCGAAAGAAATGGAGGAGAACAAATGAATGGACATAGAGTTCAAAACCATAGTTATAAGGTTTTTCAAGAATTTCATGGAAAAGGCGTATAAATTTAATGAGACCCTCGAGGATATGAAAAAGGACCAACTAGAAATTAAACATACACTGACTGAAATAAAAAATATTATACAGAGACCCAACAGCAGACTAGAGGAATGCAAGAATCAAGTCAAAGATTTGGAATACAAAGAGGCAAAGGACACTCCTCCAGAGAAGCAAGAAGAGAAGAGAATTCAGAAAGTTGAAGATAGTGTAAGAAGCCTCTGGGACAACTTCAAGAGTACCAACATCAGAATTATGGGGGTGCCAGAAGAAGAGAGAGAGCAAGACACTGAAAACCTATTTGAAGAAATAATGACCGAAAACTTCCCCCACCTGGTGAAAGAAATAGACTTACAAGTCCAGGAAGTGCACAGAACCCCAAACAAAAGGAATCCAAAGAGGACCACACCAAGACACATCATAATTAAAATGCCAAGGGAAAAAGACAAAGAGAGAATCTTACAAGCAGCAAGAGAAAAACAGTTAGTTACCTACAAGGGAGCACCCATACGATTGTCAGCTGATTTCTCAACAGAAACTATGCAGGCCAGATGGGAGTGGCAAGAAATATTCAAAGTGATGAATGGCAAGAACCTACAACCAAGATTACTCTACCCAGCAAAGTTATCATTCAGAATTGAAGGGCAGATAAAGAGCTTCACAGATAAGAAAAAGCTAAAGGAGTTCATCACCACCAAACCAGTATTATATGAAATGCTGAAAGGTATTCTTTAAAAAGAGGAAAAACAAGAAAAAAGTAAGGATAAAAATTATGAACAATAAATACATATCTATCAACAAGTGAATCTAAAAGTCAAGTGAATTAAAAATCTGAGGAACAGAATAAACTAGTGAATATAATAGAAGCAGGGGCATAGAATGGGAGTGGATTGATAATTCTCAGGGGGAAAGGGGTGTCTGTGTGGGGGGTATGGGAAGAGACTGGACAAAAATCATACACCTATGGATGAGGACAGCGGGGCGGGGGGAGGTAAGGGCAGAGGGGGGTTGGGAACCGGGTGGAGGGGAGATATGGGGGGAAAAAAGGAGAAACAATTGTTACAATCTGAACAACAAAGATTTATTAAATTAAAAATAAATAAAAATAAATGGGAGGCCAGTGTAAAAAAAAAAAAAAAAGCACAGATTGCTTGTCTCCCCCCCGCCGGTGTCTGAATCAGAACTTGACGTGGCCTGATAACTTGTGTCCGATTTCTGACACTTCTCATGTGACGCTGAAGCTGCTGGGCCACAGACCACACTTGGGGAGCCAGCAGTCTCTGTAACATGGAAGAGTAATTTTTCCTAATTTCTACAAATCCAGTAGAGCTGGGTTAAGGGTGGGAAAGAATTGGTTTTGAATTAAGACCAATTTGGGCCGGAGTCACGGCTCTGCCAATTGCCAGCTGTGTGGCATCAGAGAAATTACATAACCTTCAGGAACTTCAGTTTCTTCACCTAATAGGTAGGGACGAAGAAAGCTGCCTGGCAGAGTTGCTGCAGGAATACAAAGGCTATACAGATGCTCTAAGTATTAACTAATAGGATCCCTGCTACCAGGCCTTGGGCTCTGCATGAGCCTCGATTACATACAGTGACATCTTCCTAAACACTAACCTTCTGAGCAGTCATTCTTATCCCAATAAACAGGAATCAGCTTTCTGGGACCTGTCGGCTTCTTTTTATTTTAATACTAGTGGCCCGGTGCACGAATTTGTGCACAGGTGGGGTCTCTCCGCCTGGCTGGTGATTGAGGCCAATCAGGGTTGTCTTGCCCAGTCCCAATCAGGGCCAACTGGGGCTGGTGGCCAGGGAGGAACTGAGGGAAGGACCACAGGAGGGCTCCAGGTCATGTCCAGCCCTGTCTCATCCAGTCCCGATCGGCTGGACCCCAGCAGCAAGCTAACCTACTGGTCGGAGCATCTGCCCCCTGGTGGTCAATGCACGTCATAGTGACCAGTTAGTGGACCACTCGATCAGACACTTAGCATATAAGGCATATAGATAGATGATAGATAGATAGATAGATAGATAGATAGATAGATAGATAGATAGATAGATAGATAGATAGATAGATAGATTGCCTGTGTGCTTCGGTGCCTGTCTGACCAGCCCACAACATGGGAGGTTACAGTCTTATATTGACTTTGTCCTTTAAAATACCAACCCAAACCACAATGGTAAGGGACCTAGCATCACAGTTAGGACACGCTGGGAATTTCATATCAGTGTCCCCGTTAAACGTTTGCTCTGAAGGTTCTCGGTATCTTTCAGGGCCCGTGTGCCCACGCCGCCACAGTGTCTCCAGCAGAGTCTGGTATTTGCTAGTTTTGCACCAGGCTCTGTGGGAGCCTCGTGGGCAGACCTGTGATGCAGCCTCTCCCAGATAACTCCCTCCTGTGATTATTTCCAAGAGGAAACTGGGACCAGCCAGTGAGCCGTCCGCTGCACTGACTGAGAACAGGAGCTCAGACCTTCGGCTGAGTCCCTCCCCAGGTCTTCTCAGCTCAGTCATTGCCATGTCCCATTGGGTTAAATACAAGTCACTTCAATGAGTTTTTAAAATGTTATTAAAATTCTTACACATCTTCATTCAGAACTCGGGCGCCATGTTCACAGCAGCATTATTCACAGTAGCCAAAAGCAGGAACAACCCAAGTGTTCATCGAGAGATGAATGAGTAAGTGGAATGTGTGCACATAGGATAGGACATTATTCAGCCATAAAAAGGAAGGAAGCCTGATGCGTTCTGCAGGTGGCTGACCCTTGAGACATTGTGCCCAGTGAAATAAGCAGTCACAGAAGGACAAATTCTGTGTGATTCCACTGATGTGAGGTCCCTAGAGTCATCAAATGCAGAGACAGAAAGTACATTGGTGGTCCCAGGGCCGGGAGGGCGGAGAGCCCGTGTTTAGTGCAATTCAGCAGCAGAAGATGAGATTCTAGGTTGTCATGGTTGCACAACTACATACATGTACTAAATGACACTGAACTGTACAGTTAAAATGGTTAAATGGTAAATTTAATGTTATGTATATTTACTGCAATAAAGAAATTAAACAAAAAGAAAATCAAGTGCGTTCAGTTTGGGGCAGGCTGTCACTATATAAATTCTGAGAAGAAATGGAGGCTGGATCCACTGGCTTCTAAGTTACTCTCTAACTGAGGGTTCATTCACTCTGCTGTCTGGCGCCTGCCTAGACCCCTCCCTGCCCCCTTAAATCCATACCCAAGTCAGTAGCAGGAGGAAGTAACTTAAGCGAGGGCAGGGTATTGTTCAGATGAAACCAACCAGCTTATAGCACAGGCACGTGAAATAGGAGCCCCTGAATTTCCTCCAGCATCACAGAGGCAGAAGCAGCGGGGAAGAGGCCTGGGAATGAAATGATTGATTCCTCAGGCAGCTCTGGTCACGTGCTTCTTACATTCACCGCAGATTCTGTCATAGAATTGAACCTACGGAGAGTCGTGGACAATCATAAAATGAATTTTACTGACAAGTGCATTGTGCAAAAGTGACAGAAAGGCCTGCCCCACCCCCCTCTGTGCCCCGTCAGGCGTGCACACTCTCAGGAAACAGTGGGACTAGCATCGTTTCTAGCTGTGCTTCCCTCTGCATAACCCTGCCTGCACCGGCGTTCCTTTTCTCTGATGCTCTTCCCCACTCACACAAATCTAGGCACAAATGGGTGGCAGAGTGCACTAAGAGAGCTGCAGGGGTGTGAAGTGCAGGGAGCAGTGTGCAGTGCAGGAAGGGGGTGCCATGCAGGGAGGGATGTGCAGTGCAGGGAGGGAGCACTCATGGTGTGCAGGTGCCAGGTGCTGGACAGATCCGCCCTCCCATTTGTTCCTTGTGGGAAAGCAAGTCTGTGTACCTGTGAGCACTGGGGTGATCACTGGAATCTTTATGCTTAGTCTTCAGACGTCCTTGCTTAAAGGACACTGCAGATGCATGTGTCTTCTCTTCTCAAGGATGCTTACCCTGCTGATAGTATCTAATAGTTAATTTTAGTTCAAGCTGTTGTTACAATAAAAGCCTGAGGAGGCAGGTGAATGGGACTATTTGGTTCCTCTAGCCAGGCAGCCTCTTAGCCTCTCTTTCACAGAAACGTGTGTCAGAGTGATCATTCATCCGTCACTCAGGGTCTGCTGGTCAGCCCTGGCAGTTCCTCACAACTTTCCTGTATTGTTGTTACCTTTATTCCTCAGCTGAGTAAATTAAGGCCCAGACCAGTTTTTAAAACAATCTAAATAAGATCCCCAGCTCGTAAGTGAGAGAAGTAGAATTTGAAACCAGATCCTTTGAAAAACAACCCCACTGATCTTGTTTCCCTTGATCATCTCTGATCAATTTTTTAATATCTGAGCTACTAAAAAGGATATTGGTCAGCATAACAGATGCTTCAGTGTTTGTTTTTAAATGTAAGAAGGCAAATAAGAAAGGTGGAAAAAATTGCATGAATAATTTCTATAAAATTTACTAAGCTTATTGTAAATTTAAAATTGTTTCCCTTTTTCCCTCTTATTGTCAACACTTGGAAGTCACATATATTTCTGAGTATATATACTTACATTTATATTTTATTTATTGCTTCAGGATAAATTTTTCGAAGAGGACCTGTTTTGTCCCAGGGAATTCAAAGGTTAATAAGGATACTGTTGGTCCTTAACCAATAGCCAGGTATTTTTCCAGAAAAATGTACAACAAATTGCACTCTGGGACTAGTAGTGAGACACTGCAGGTCAACAGAAACAAGAGAGGAATGCTCTTTTACAGACTCCTGAGCGGCTGTTGTAACCAGCAAATCCATTGGAGGAAACTGAAAGTTGGAAGTATAGAGACTTCTCATTGGCTGAGTGATGGTAGCCTCCCATTGGCCAAGCTGTTCGATCAAGAAACAATGTTTCTTCCTCTGCTGAGGTGGTAACCTAGCACCACTTCCTGGTGAAGGTGCAAGGTCGGGTGTGTTGAGTGGCGCTTGTGTGAGAGTTCTAGCCTTCTGACTATTTTAAGTGGGGGTCCGCTTATTAATTTTATAATTCATATTGTTAAAATATGCCCCCAAAGTCTCTGCAATTTGCATCCCCATCAACAGGGCATGGGAAATCTACTTCACAATAGAAATGATGTGCCCAGCACTACTATTCTCTCTAAAAACCTTCCCAATTTTATAACGGACACATGGTATATGTTTATTTTAGATTGTGTGTTTTATTTCTGGTGAATGTAAACATGTTTAGCAATTATCTAAATTTCTTCTTTAGTTTACTGAGTACTTATATTCTTTTCCCCTTTTTATAATATGCTGTTGTTTTCTTGATTAAAATTTAAGAGCATTCATATATTAAGAATATTGATCCTTTTCGCCACATTATAGTTGGCTTTTAAATTTTCTTTCTAGTGTTTTTTCACAGACACAAGAACATCAACTAATTCCATAGCAGTAGGTTGTATACACTCACATATTTGTGCAATTGTGTCAGTATGTCTGAAATATAAATTCCTACAAATGGACTTCCTGGGTCAAAAGTTGGGTGCATTGAAAACGCTGACAGCTGTTGCTACTTCCCTGGCTTAGTTAATGCTCATAGCAGTCTTCAGAGGGGGCTGTTATTTTCCACTCAGAGGTCAGGAAAAGCGGCGGTGGTGGCAGCTTGCGGGGCGGTGCCTGCTCGTCGTTGGAAGAGCCCAGAATGGGAGCTAGGCCGCTGATGCTGAACGCCATGTACACTGTCTCTGCTATGTTCTGTAAGCAAAGAAAACCTTTATCTTCCAGTTCTGACTTTTCCTCCACCAGCAATTAGGATTGTAGGAACCACATTAAACAGTTTATTTTAAACTTCAAAAGAGAACTTGACCTAAGTTAGGAAAGAGAACTCTAAATTTGCTGCCAAGTGATGGTCTTGGCACTGAGCCTGTTCAGATCACGTGCTGAGAATAGGTACCGAATTCTGTTTATAGGGCATGGCCCCTCCCTCCATGTTGAATCACAGAAACATATTCCTATGTCCTCAGTATTTTTTAAAATATCTCTGAGTATTTTAGAAGTGGTGGGAAATCTTATAAGAAAAAAATTGCAGGCATTGAAAAAAAAAGATTTTTGATTCTATGCTGCACAGTAAAAAAAGCTTAGATGGACACAATTGAATCTAAAAAATGATTTCAGCTTGTGGGTAATTTGAGAATGTATGCAATATTATTTATTACTCTGTTTCAACCGAGACACAATGTAGTATTTCAGGATGGTATAAGGTAATGAACTTTTCTGTCAAAGTAAAAAACGTCACTGCTGTCATTGGAGTAATTGGGTGTTTCAGAAAAGGCTCCAGAAAGGCGGATGGAGGATGCCTAGGGACTTGACTATTTCAAAGCAAGGTCTTCTAGTTCCTTACTCCACATGATCTGATCAAACTCCTTGTGCCAATAAAAACACCCCACCTCTTCAAGAATGGAAGTGACCTACAAGATATGGTAGTTATAAGAGAAGGAAGACAGTGACTCGCCACGAGGAAGGATCACTGATCTGGTATTGAGAGTCCACTCGATAATCACAGGGGGTGGAAAAGAGATGACTGTGCAGCTCACGGGGGGAAGCGATGATATTGGGGAACATCCCATCCCATAGGTTCTAGGGCACACAACTAAGGTGGCACAGTTAATGGCATCTTACAATCAACAGCTTGCCACAGTGTTTATACTGGGTGTGTTCGTTCTGAGTGGTACAGGAAACAGTGGTGCATCTTGCAACCATTGGTGTCCTTGATTCCATGGAGCAAGAATATTTACGTGCAAACGAGCAAGGCAGGGAGAGCCTCATGGGGGAGCAGAGCCATCACTCACCCAGTCCTGGTATCTGGGAATAGCACAAGGTCGAAGCAAGGTTAAAGGGATACAAAGTGGGAGAAGGAACGTGAAAAAGGATGACGGAGCCCCTTAGGCATTGGTAGAATGAGTAAGACTATAGCCCGAAGCCAGCGTGGGAAGGTGCCACGCTACTTCATCTCCCAGAAGCAAAGGAGCAGTTTCTTTTCAAAGAGTGCATCCTGTGAAGTAGCATTAGGGTCTGAGATGCAAGTAAACCAGAGTTTCTATAGAAAATATAGGGAGGTGTAAAGAGAGGTGGTTAGAATTTGAACTGGAATCAGTTCCAGTCTTTGTAGTTTGGAAAAGGGATAACAGGATACCAAGCCGTGACACCGGAGGCCCTAGACCCAGCATGGCCTGCGTCTTGCTCCCTCGTCACTGGGAATCAGGCCTGATGACTGAGGTCCTTCCCAAACACACACGGTCACGGTGCGACAAGGCCACCTGGCCTAACAGTGGTCATATGAGCCTCAAGAGGAGGGATGTCACAGGAGTAAATACCACGCGTGCTCAATGGTCTGAGGTCAGCCCTGGTTGGGATGGAGGTGGGGGAAGGCTTTGTGGAAAAGCTCGTTTGAGATGGGCTTGAAGGTGGGATTTCATGATGGGAAGAGGACAGAAAGCTGGTGCGAAGGCCCAGTGGCTCTCAGTCCTGGCTGCACATTAGAATCACCTGTTAAACTGTAAACAAGCAACGCTTGGCCCCGGGCCGCCCTGCCAGCCTGGGGCCTGCCATCCTCAGCCACCCTGCCCGGTGCGTGGCCTGCCATCCGCAGCCGCTCTGCCCGGTGCGTGGCCTGCCATCCGCAGCCACCCTGCCCGGTGCGTGGCCTGCCATCCTCAGCCACCCTGCCCAGTGCGTGGCCTGCCATCCGCAGCCGCCCTGCCCAGTGCGTGGCCTGCCATCCGCAGCCGCTCTGCCCGGTGCGTGGCCTCACAGTGCTTCCCTGCCCAGGTCAATGGAACTGGACTCTGAGGGCGGGGCCCAGACAGTGATATGTTAAAACACTTTTTTCCCCAAGTAAGTCTGACGAGCAGTCAGAATGGAAGACCTCTGACTTTTTGGAGAAGATGGTAGGAGAGTTCCCTGGAGTTCAGGGGATGGGGTGGGAAGGTCGGGGAGAACAGAGAAGTAGATCAGGCCGCTTCCAGAGGCCGCTGTGCCAGTTCCAAGTCAGCCAGGTCAGGAGCCGTGGCCATGTGGGACTCAGCAAGAGACATGAAGGCATCCAGTGCGTGTCCCCCAGGGACGCTCACCCCTTGATCTGGGAAGGAAGGGTCCTGGGGAAGGGACAGTCAGCAAGGCTGGGTCCTGGAGGGGCCTCAGCAGGAAGGGAGCGAGGGAATACCACCGCCCATCTTACAGTCTCCTGCTGCTTCCCATTGTCCAAACCACCAGAGGCCACAGGCAGCCATAGGGCACAGAGTGGGCACAGGAGGGGCCGAGAGGCGGCGGCAAATGGAACGTACTGATCAGCATTTTGAGAATTTGCCTCCATTAAGTAGGCAAAGTGAGCCACTGGAGCTTCCATGAGGAAAGTCACGACTAGCGCCTTGTCTTTCAAGGGTTTAAGCTGCCACGACATTGGAAGTTAATGTGGGTGGGAACACACTGATAGGCCGGCTGTGAGGCCAGAAGGAAGCCTGCTGGTCCGGGCGTTGCACTGCTGGGTCCCAGGCTCTAGCTGCCAGGTGTGAGCACCCAGAGGGCCGGTGCCCTGCAGCTGCCCGACCTTGGCCTGTGGGCACAGTGCTCGGTGCCCTGCAGCCGCCTGACCTGGGCCTGTGGGCACAGCGCTCGGTGCCCTGGAGCCGCCGACCTTGGCCTGTGGGCACAGTGCTCGGTGCCCTGCAGCCGCCTGACCTGGGCCTGTGGGCACAGCGCTCGGTGCCCTGGAGCCGCCGACCTTGGCCTGTGGGCACAGCGCTCGGTGCCCTGGAGCCGCCGACCTGGGCCTGTGGGCACAGTGCTCGGTGCCCTGCAGCCGCCGACCTGGGCCTGTGGGCACAGCGCTCGCACGCTGCAAGTCCGTTCTGAAGAACAAGGCCTGTCTGTTCAGAACCGATTTATGGGGTTGACGCAGCCTGTGTCAACGTTCAAACATCGGCGAACACACAGAAGCACGTGCACCTGTTTCCGGGAGGGACCCGAGAGGATAGTTCCTGGTGCACCATGGGAGGGAGAGGAGGGAGTTCCAAACACAGCCCCTGGGAACGTGGCGAGAGGCGAGTCCTGCCCAGGGCCTGCGCCCCCACTTCTGCAAGAGAGCCGCCTCTTCATGGGCTTGTCCGCGGCTCTCCAGTGGGTCCACCAGCCATGCCCCTTCTCAGGCCCCTGGTCAGCGTGAAATGGAGATGCTAAATGGCGAGTCAGCACTGGCAGAGGGTCCTGACCTCCTCCCCCTTGCTATTGCTGGAGCAAGAAGGGCAGAGAACTTTCCAGAATGATTGTTTCAGTTCAACATGGGCAAAAACTGTAACACTTAATGTTGCCCAGCAAAGGAATGAGTTGTCTTGTGAGGTGGTGAACTCTCCATCCTTGCAAGTACCAAGCAAGTGTCTGGTGGGTACATTTCTGACTGATATTTTGGAAGACAGTCCTCAAAGGGGCCAGAACACAGGTCGGATTATGGGACCCGCTGCGATGGGCTGACGTGTATCCCCCCAAAACTTGTGTTGAAGTCCCATTCCTCAGCACCTCAGAATGTGACTGGATCTGAAATCTTTAAAGAGGCAAAGAGGTTAAAATGAGGTCTTAGTGTGGGTTTTAATCATGAGAAAATGAAATGTGATCACAGACATGCACACACACAGAGAAAAGGTCACGTGAAGACACAGCAAGAAGGCAGCTGTCTGCAAGCCCAGGAGAGAGGCCTCAGGAGACACCAGCCTGACAGCACCTGGATTGTGAGCTGCTGCCTCCAGGACTGTGAGAAAATACATCTCTGTTGTTTAAGCCCCCGAACTGTGGTAATTGCTATGGCAACCCAAGCAAACTAATACACCTTAATCTTTCTAAAATTCTGTTATGTGGTTTGAAAATTTAAAAAAAGAATTATCACTTGAGGCCAGAATAACAAGTCTTGGTAGTTAGTAAACCAGCAGGAGCCTCGAGCTGCCGCTGCACTTTGCTGAGCCTACGTAACGGGGACAGGAGGGTGTCCCAGAGCAGCGACAGGTGCAGGATGTGTTCGCTCCTTCCTGAGTGTCTGCGGCCGGCTCCCCCTGTGCCCGAACATCCAATCAGAGCTCTGAGCAATCAGCTGGCCTGGATGCGGCATGCAGGGCTACTGCGAAGAGGCACCTGGGCTCAGCCAGCAGCGGGCAGTTAGCAGGCACGGGCAGGGGGACAGGGACCTGGGTGTCTGGGTGATAAAAGGCAGGAGCAAATGGCTCTTGAGTGGAACAGAGAGCTGACTCTCTGCACTCCTACAACTAAGAGCAAAGGGCGGGCGTTTCTGAGCAGTGGATTTCGAAGCATTAGGAGACCTGTCAAACTTGCCGGTTCCACAAAGCTGAAGGCTTCGGAGGGTAACGAGGTCTGTACACGTTGGCCTCGCCAGCTCGTGTGCGGATGTGCCAGCAGGGCTCAAGCGCCCTAAGTAGGTCATCTAGAACAGCACAAGGCGCTTTCCCCTTCACCTTCCGCGTGTTTTGGGAAAATTAACTTCACTGCGAAGCCCCGAGATACTTCCGTAGTGACAGCCCATGTCAGGAGGCTCTGGCAGGGGACCGAGGGAAGAGCCAGACGCAGGGAAGGCAAGTCGCCAGGAAACCTGATTGCTCCTCGGGTTCCGGCTCCGCAGCCTCCCTGGTCTCTTGCCCGGGAGCTGCTCTGTTTAACCGGCCTCCGCGTGCTGCCTTGCCCTCTGGAGTCTGGTTGGCTTTCCAGCGGGGAGCCCAGCAGGAGGCTGTGGGGAGGAAGGGACGGAATAAGAGAGGGATCAGAGTACTTAGCCCCTGGGTCCTCCTTCCACACCTTTGCAAACAAAACCTCCTCCAATTCTCCTAGTCTCAGGTGCCATCGATCTCCATCCTCTTTTCTGCGACCCTCTCAAACTGCACCGATGAGTGTACTCCCAGGTGACATTCAAGGTGGACAGTGCCCTGTGTGTGGCCTTCCAGAGCCACAGCATTGCCTCCCGGGCTCCCGGAAACTTCATTTGTAGAAGGGATTTCACAACTCAGCCATTTTGAAAAGCTCTGGGGAAAATGAAACGATGCCCTGATGCTCAGCATGGACCAAAAATTGAAGTTCTCACCCAATCCTTGCCACAGGCCACAAGCGCACAGCGTCGAGGCCATTTCTTGGGCTGTTACTCGGCGGTGCAACCTCTTCCCATTTAACCTGGTGACGCACACTCACCGGCGGAGGGGCTCAGCGTCTGAAACACCCCTGGCAGTCTGGACTGTTCCGATGGCCCATCCAGTCACACCAGTGGATGATTGCCAAATGCCCACTGCTTTTTCTATTTCCTAGGGCCAAAATGGGGTGTCAAAGTGGGAAGGCAGGGAATGCGAGCTGCCCTACGCCATCAGCCGCCGCCCGAAGAAGCTGCGCAGACCGCCTGCGGGCCTGCGGGCCTGGCAGCAGGTGCTTGTCGGTGAGCCTCCAGCCCAGCGGTGCGTCCTCCAGAACACCCGCTCTGGCCCCTGCCAGGGCCCAGGTGACGGGATCACAGCAGGCACGGTGCACAGCAGCGCTGTGTGGGCACCTGCCTCGCTGCAGCCAGAGTGGACGTGACACGAGGGGGAAGGCTGACCTTGAGCGTGTGGCCGCCAGGGAAGCACGCTGGAAACCATCATCGTGGATCGCGTGCCCCCCGAGGACGCGTCAGGGATCTTAGAGGTTTGGGATGTGTAGAAAAATAAATGCTTCTGTTTGCAGGGTACGGGACTGGTGACCGTGCCGGCCAGGGGAGGCCGCCTGCCCGGCCAAGCAGACACCCCACTCCTGGGAGGCTGCGGCCGCTCCTGGCGTGGGGCCCTGAGCGCCTTCGGTTGTTCATTCCACGCTTCCTGCCTGCCTAGTATTTCCCCCACAGAACGGCAGTTTTGAGGGAGAACTGGTGTGGGCCGCAGAGGAACCCTCGGGGCAGGCCATCCCAGGGGTGAGGCGCCGGGGCTGATGCTCTGCAGAGCTCAGTTGGCCAGCAGATTTGCGGCTGGAGGCGGGCAGGGCCCCTCCCCGCCGGCGCTGCTGGGACTCCTGGGCGGCGGCATGCGCAGGGGCCGGGGCCAGTTTGCGCTTCTACATTCCTCCAGCTCCACAAGTTTATATCTGCTCGTCGTTTATATCGAAGCGCCAGCCTCCTCTCTGAATAGCTGCTCAGAAAACAGTCACAGGGTTCTTGAGTCACTAAGTAATCTTTCCTTTTCTTTTATTTGAAAATAAAATAGAAAATTGAGACATAGATGACTGGTTGTCACACATAAAAACTTGTTTTCCTAACCAAACCTCACGCGTGGCTCTGAGTTGCGTTTTACGTAGAAGGCAGTTTCTAGGGGACGGGCCTTTAGGCCAGATAAGCTCCAAGGGTTACCTCTGTGCTTCCACAGCCCTACCGACGGCGGAGAAGCCGGTTCTGGGCTGCGCTGATCAGATCTAAAAACCCGAAAGTAAAAATTCACTCAGAACCCTCAAGTCCTCTCTGAGGGTTAAAAACAGCCCAGCCCAGCGGCATGGCTCAGTTGTTGAGTGTCAGGGCACATGCCTGGGATGCAGGCTCCATCCTCAGTGTGGGCGTGCAGGAGGCAGCCGATCAACGATTCTCTCTCATCACTGATGTTTCTATCTCTCTCCCCCTCTCCCTTCCTCTCTGAAATCAATAAAAATGTACTAAAACCAAACACCCCCCACCACCAGGAGGGATTGTAAAAAAAGTAGACACCCTCTCCCTACCTCTCTCACAGGAGTCTTTCCCAGGCTCGCCCCACGGAGTGTCCCCGTGTCTGTCCGGATGGCGTGCTGACCCACAAACTTAGATGCGCTGTTTCCGGGACAAAGCCGGAAGGTGGAAGGGACAATTTAACACGGTCCTGGGGCTCAAGGCTCTGGATCTGAGAATTTCGGCATCTAAGTTAGAGGCCAAGGCAGGAAACTGAGAAATTTCTCCTAACACAGCTGTTAAAAGGCAAAGCAGTCTAAAGGAGTGAAAAGTCCATAGCTCAGAGAGTTTAAAATAAGAATAAAAACTGCCCCCAAACCGGCAGCATCTGTTTTCTTAAAAAATTCCTTGAAATTAGACCTTCCCTGGCCGTGTTTCTCCCTTGTCGGGTGAGGCCTGGTGTGTCTCGGGCAGGAGGGACACTTCCCCAGCCCGGTGGAGCAATTGAAAGGACGTCAGAAACTTGCAAAACCGACAGCTGGGGACACGCTGCTGTGCGGTGCGATGTTGACATAAACTGGGGGTGAGGGCTCCCCGAGTCGAATAGGGTGACTTCGTTTCTTTATTTCAAGTGAACAGCCAGACCGAGGCCTGTCCACGCGGAGCGATGCCAGGATTCCACTGTCTCTGGAAGGGTGGGTTACCGTGATAATACGCAATCCTTGCCTTTTCCACCAGGAGCCGGGGAGCCGGCGCCTATGGAAACCAGCTGTGACTCCAGCGCGCTGCAGCCCCGCGTCTGGGCGGTCACCTGTCAGTTAGGCAGGTAGTGGGCGGGCCTTTCTGCTGCTCCCACTGAGGCGGCGCCACGGGTGAAGAAGGAGCGAGGGCGACCCTAAAGCTCCAGGGGTCCAGGGGCCAGTCGGCTGCAAGTGCAGTGTTTCCGGGCAGAAGCCGTGTCTCTGTGAAGGTGCGTGGCCCTCAGTCCCTGAGGCTCGGGTCCTGGCCGTTCTCTCCCCACAGGGAAGGTCCGCCCTGTGGGCTCGGCCTAAGCAGCCGCAGTGTGGACCGAACACTAAACACAGGCACGACCTGCTCAGGCAGACGAGTGACAGAGGCATGACCACGAGCTGACATGGCCTCACGCAGAGGCCGGGCAGGCACTCCACACTCGGACCCCTGCCTCCTGTCTTGCCAGCCTTCTCCCTCTCCTCCTTAAAACATTCCAGAAACCCTCTGACCCCACCGGGCCCTGCCGTCATGGCCCTCACCCCATGATGTCCTCACCCCACCTGCAGGGCCTCGCCGGCCGGCCCTCTGCCTGGCTCAGCCTTCCCCTGGGTGTCCACATGGCTCCCCTCCCTCCAGCCGCCGCTCCAATGTGCCCGGAAGACCATCCTCACCCTTCGCTAATGACAGCCCACACCTGCCGCCCATCCTCATCCCTCAGACCCACTTTAAACGTCCTCTTAACACTGTCTCCTTCTACCAGAGAACCGCAGGTGCTTCTGCTATGGTTACCATGCGTGTTTGTCCTCCCTTCCCGCCAACAGGAAGGCCCCGTGGAAGGCGGGTTCTGTCTGCACGAGCTCGCCTTGGCCTCCAGGTGGAGGTCGGACCCTCAGCCAGAGCCTGGGGCGAGAGGGGGCAGGGTCCTGCAGAGATGCCCAGTCAGTGGGCAGCGCTGCCGGGCGGAAGGGGCGGGTTCCGGACCAGCTCTGACCGGAAGCCATGTGACTAGCCCGCTTCTTAGGAACACACTTTGGCTTCCCTCCTTCAGAATGCCAGCTGCATCATTGCCAATCGATCGTGCTACGCGCCAAGCTGAAGCTGGTGTAAGCCTCAGGCTAAGGCTAGTTAGAAAGAGATACGCATGACCACCCTAACCCACAGCCCGCAGTGACTCCGTGACCAGGTATTATTATTGGGGGTGGGGGGTAGGGGTGGGGTGGGAGGGGGCTAAACACCCCTGCTTTCACAGATTCAGTGTGAGTTATTCAATAAGGCAATAAAAACATCATTATCAAAAGATATCATAACATATTTATTCCAATTACATAGTTGTATCTTTGAGTCATCGTGGAATATATAAAGGTTAGAGTTTTTTAATGAAAAAAAACCCTCAGCATATTACATAATTTTAAAATAAAATAGAATAAAAACCATATAATAAAATGTAATGTTTCCCTGCCCCACTTTTTCCAAAAGAGGTTTTAAGACATTTTTACATTTTAGGTACAATTATTTTTGGAATTCCTAACATCTATCATGTCAAAAATACTTAAATGCACCCATATCCTGTTAAATGCAATTTTGTGTTCTAAAAATTAAATAATTTCTATCATTCTACTTCTGAAATGATTTGTCTTCAAGTAACTCTGCAATCATGGTACCTACTAGGGGATTTTGCAAAGTGAAAAACCTACAAATTGCTTTCCTGTGTATTAAAATGTCTGTGCACATTGAATTGAATAATTAACGAAGTTGACACAATGATATGCTTTGTAGACATGTAATGAATCATTTATAAATGTTGAACTGGCTGTTTTCTTTTTGCCTGTTTGTTTGAAAGCATAGCTTAGGGTCTGAGGGCCGAACGGCCGGGACCGATCCCACTCCTGCTCGCACGGCGGCGGGCCTGGGCGCTTTCCGCACCCCCTGCACCTCCGTTTCATCATTGTAAGAGCGGACCCTACACCCTCCAATTCCTCATCTGTGATTTTGAAACCCAAAGCGTTTGAAAGCAGAGTGTTCGGGCAGAATGTGGCCTGACTCAGCCTGAGGCTGTTTGTCCCTTGTTGGGCCCGGTGACTGCAAATACCTCGTTTCCGTCCCAATATGTCATGTCTGATGAGGGGCTGCCCCGACTAGGCTCAGGGTTTGTGACAATGCAGCCTATTTCTGTCCTAAAATGGGAAAGACTGCGTTTTGGAATGTGTCTTGCCCTAAAGTTTCCGTAAGGAGAGCGCTCAGCGTCCCGCAGGGTCACCTCGTTGTCATGCTCCCAGGTCCGAGGGTTGTGTGGGCCCCTCAGAGCCCGGAGGCTGCCCCCTCCACCCCAGGCTCTCCCCCACTTTCCACTATCCTGCTTTTGGCCATTCATGCGGCCACCGCACAGCTCTGCGCTGTGGGCTTGGATCAAGGTTCCTTTATTTACCAGCGTGAGGCTCGCTGGTGGTGTCTCGCTAGAATCACCAAGGGGTGCGCTCCCTTCTATGCCCGTCTCCCCGCTCCCCCAGGAGGGTTTGCCCTATTTCCTTTCCTCTGTTGGCATATTTCTTGTTCCGTCTCCCACAGACACTGTCTCCTGTCTCCCACTTTGTGAGATGGGAGTTGGTGCTGTGTCCCAATCACCTCTTCTCCAGGACTTTCCCCACCGCTCCCCAAGGGTGAGGCCGGAAAGGCTCACTGGTCTGACTGGCTGATGTGTCACCTCTCAACGAGCAGCACACATTTAATTTTAGCTGCACCTGTGCCAGCGAGAGGCCACGCCGCCGGCATGTGTGCGAGATGGGAGGAGCCAGGAGCCATGCAGAAGACTGTCCCCGGGGCAGTCTCAGTAGCAGCGACAGACTCAGAAAGTGGGGTTCACCTTATGAGTGCAGCTGCTAATGAGAAAGAACCACGTGGGGTCTTGTAGATGAGAAAACAGAAGTTCAAAGCAGTAAATTGGTTTGACCCACATCATGTAGCAAAAAATGGAGGAGCTGGCGTGGGGGTGGACGCTATGTCTCCTACGGCAGCTGCAGTAAGCCCCACCCCTCCTCCCCTCCCCGCCTGCAACATGCTTGTGTGGCTGGTGAGCTTATCATGCATGTTGTGATGCCTTTTCTGAAGCAGTTGTCCTTCAAAGGATAACCACAATGGGACAACATTGTTTTTCTTTATTGATTAAGGCAGTGGTCAGCAAACTCATTAGTCAACAGAGCAGCAAACCGCGGCTCACGAGCTGCATGTGGCTTGTGAGCCGCAGTTTGCCGACCACTGGATTAAGGTATGGCATATGTGTCCTTATCCCCCCGTAGACCCCCCACCCCACTCCCGTTCATGCTCTCACCCCCTGGTGGCTGTGTCCATTAGCCATGCTTATAGGTAAAAAGAAGGAACTCCTACCATTTGCAGCAGCATGGACGGAGCTGGAGAGCATTATGCTAAGCGAAATAAGCCAGTCAGAGAAAGACAAATACCACACGATCTCACTCATCTGTGGGTTCTAATGAATGGGACGACATGTTATGGCCTTTGCAGCTTCGCTGGCCCTCAGCTGCCTGCGGCATATTCTCAGTGCAAGCATCCCCTCGGCTGCGCGTCGGGCATGCCCTGCTCTGCTCAGAGCCCTGCAGCAACTGCACATGGAGCACAGAGTCCCTTCTGTGCTCAGACACAGATCCGCTCTCCCAGTTCCACGTGGCCTCACTTCCTGCCATCCCAGAACTCACCAGTGACACTGACACTGGCATGGGAGGCGTAGCAGGCGGCTCAGTGGTCCTGCTCCCTCCCCTCAGGTCTCGTAATGGGGCCTTCACAGCGCGCTCCACACCCGCCTCTCTCAGCCCGAGGCCTTTATCGGGCTCCAGAGCCCAACAATCCGAAAAGCTACAGCATGAACACCCCCCACCCACCCAACGACCTTTCCCGCTGACTGAACTGGTCTGAGCACTGCAGCTCTCTCTCCCCGCGTGAGGCACGTGGTCCAGAACGGTCGGGTCCTTAGGTGAGCGAGCACCAGCTGCTGTCGATGGTGACTTGCTTAATAAGATGCCGTCTTGGGCGGCTCGGGCTGCTCTGACAACACGCCGTGGACTTGGTGCTTAGACAATAGACACTTACTTCGCACAGTTCAGGAGGCTGGGAGTCCCATACCATGGTGCTGGCCACTTGGAGTCACCCAGGTGAGAGCCCTCTTTCTGGCTGGAAGACACAGGAGAGAGAGAGAGAGAGAGAGAGAGAGAGAGAGAGAGAGAGAGAGAGAGAGGAGAAGGGCGCGCCTCTCATAAGGGCACTAATCCTTTGGGCTCCCAGGGATGAACTCCGGAAGGAGAGGACAAGCCGGTCGGCCCTGCCCTTTGCTGGCTTCCTTCCCTCCCTGATCCATTGCTGCTCCTCCCCTGGCACAGCCTGAAAAACAAACCCTCGGCTCTAGCCTCCTCCTCTGAGGTCTGCTCGGGGACATCCTAACAAGACTTCCAGGCTCCATCTAAGAGATCAGGGATCCCAGAAAATGTCCAAGTGTGAGCGGCCACGTTGCAGTGGGTGCTCTGCTCCTCAGCAGCCATAGGGCCAGGGCTCAGAAACGCGCCCTGTGCAGCCCGCTCCGGTGAGGCCCCGAGGTCACAGGAGGGGAGGGAGGCCTTTCACAGGGCGCTTCAGAGTCGTGTGAAGGTCTGTTCACCAGGCCGCGCAGAGCACTCAGCGTGGATGAGGGCGAGGCTGTCGGTGCTGAGGTCCCTCCCACCCACCGCAGAGCTGACACCAACAGCCCAGGCCCGGGCTCAGGAAGCGCTTCTGGAGCGGGCACTCTGGGCACTCCGCAGCCGAGCCAGTTTTCCTGGTGTTGCAGAGGAGGCCACCGGATCCTGTTTCAGAGCATCCAGGCCCTGCCTGCTCAGTGATGCCAACTGCGTGGAGCCGGCACCTCCGAACACGCTCCCGTCTCCGAGACACAGGCTGTGCCCGTTGGCTGAGGATTGGCATCTGTCCCTGGGTCAACAACAAACAGGAGAAGCCACGGCGCTGACTCAGGGCGGCATGGGTGATGGGGGCAGGGCACTAAGTGCGATCCCTGAGGTTCTGAACCAGGAGGAAGGCGGGGGAGCGGCTGGTCAGGCCACACCGGCCTTCAGTCCCCGCAGCGGGTGAAGTCGGCAGCGGGGAGCGGGAGGCTGGGCCCAGGACTTCACTGCACAGCAGCACTGCCCTCCTCTTCCATCTCCTGGCACATAAGCTGGTCACTAACATCCTGCGGCACAGCAAAAATGGACTTTTTGCCAATCTAACCCAAAATAGGTATAATTTTGATGCGTTCACACTGGGCAGCTACTGTCATTGTTTTTGCTTGACCGTCTGAGGGAAAGGAGGTCAGTGCCCCTGACGAGCAGTCGGGTCCCGCGCGTTGGAAACATTCTTGCAGCACGTGGTGAACACCGCGGCCCGGAGCTTAGGGACCGGACATGAATCTGGAGGGTGGCGGTAACGGGGGTGCTCGCGCCCCAGCGCGCCCCGGGAGGGAGCCCCGCTGGAGGGGGTTGGTCGGCTGCTCACAGTGTCTGAGAGAGAAAGTGGGCAGAGCCTAAGTATGAGCAGGGTTTAAATGTATTGATGCTGGCGATGAGGAATGTGGCTTATGTACGCTCCTCTCCCTGGCGTTCAGGGAATGATTAGTTGAATATTCAAGAGTGAGCTGAAGTGAAATGGAAATGTGCTTTAAAAATACCTCGGGGAGCAGGGAAACAACCCTAGGACTGAGCAGGCGAGTGCCACCTCCTCCTGCTCTAGAATAAAGATAAAAATATCTCCCTTCCTCTGCGGCAGGAATAGGAATCATCGGGTGCAGATGCTTCAGTGGTGAGAGTGGGGCCTGGGTGACGGAGACCAGCCCACCCCGCCACGCCCGGCGGCGTGAGAGGAAGTCAGGGGTGTGCTCCACCCCGGGGAGATCCTGTTCTAGGGACACGGCAGTGGCCTGGAGAGTCCAAGGCCAGACCTGGGTGGGAGGCGTGCTGCTCCCCATCGACACCATAAAACACCGAGCGGCAAACGCCACATGACCAGAAAGCGCGTGGCCACTCACTCCCCTGCAAAGCCCGTGTGGCCACCATCCCTGAAGAGCAGCAACCGTGAGAGGCCATGGGGAGCCCGCATCGTGGGCGGACAGCAGGCCAAGGAGGCAGCCACCTAGGTCACCACGGAACCAGCGCAAAATGAATGGTGTGAGGGAGCTGCAGGGGCAAGAAGGTGTGTGGTGTTCGGTACACACAGACCTGGCAGGCATGGCACCCCGGGAGAGGGGAAGTCAGGCAGGAGTGGCACGTGTGACGACTGAGAATGTGAGGGGGTGGACTCCACACACACACACACACACACACACACACACACACACACACACAGAGTTTGCCTGAGCCCCTCACATGCTAGGGCCATCCCTATCACATAAGACGTCCAAACTCTAAGTGTAAAACCTGGATTTCGTGATCTTCTCTTTCACATAAAATACTTCCCCCGGGGTTATGAGATAGGTCACTCACTGTTCTTCCAGTCACCTGCATCAGAGCCTGGGAAGTAGGTTCAAGTTTTGACACTCCGATCTCTCCCCCATACATACAAACAAGACCTGTCGGCTCACCTGAGTCCCTCTCTGTCACATCCGTCCTCCTATCCAAGCCTCGCTATTTCTCATTTATGTCCTGCCTGGAGCAAGCCTGCTGATGGGCCGCATGCCCCGGAAATGGTTCCTGCTGCCTGCGGATTTTTCACCCCAACTAGGAACTTTTGCTGCTTGGGAGGGAAAGGTTTCTTCTATCTTCATATCTGTACGCCCACTGCCACATCTGTGTGGGATCAGGCTCTCCCTCAGCACATCTGTGTGGGATCAGGCTCTCCCTCAGCACATCTGTGCGGGATCAGGCTCTCCCTCAGCACATCTGTGCAGGATCAGGCTCTTCCTCAGCCCATCAGTGTGGGATCAGGCTCTCCCTCAGCACATCTGTGTGGATTCAGGCTCTTCCTCAGCACATCTGTGTGGAATCAGGGTGTCTTCCTTAGTGGCCCCTCTGTGCCATCTGCTCATCCTCTGCTCCCTGCTCATCCTCTAAGACTTCATGTCCTCTCCATGTCTTCCTATGGAATCCCCTGCACTGTGTGTGGGAACCCTCCTGCTCCCAACTACCTCCTGGGTCTATAAGAGTGTTTATCAAGTTACAATAACTGTCCATTCACTCTGTACGCCTATGACACCTCCAAAGGAATTTATGTTGGAGACAGTGTTTTATATGAAAACTAGAGGCCCAGTGCATGAAATTCATGCAAGGGGCTTGGCCCTCACATCCCCAGCTTCATCCAGAAGGTTGTCCAGAATGTCGTTTGGCTGTCCGGCCTAATTAGCATATTATAATTTTATTATTATAGATACAGTTTTGGAGGCAGATTGATTTGGACTGTTTTTGTTGTTGTTATTAAAAAGATAAAATAGTATCTATCTATCTATCTATCTATATATCTATATATATATATATATAAAAGCCAAGTGACGAGAATGACCAGAATGACCGGTCACTATGATGCACACTGCGCCTGGCCAACCAGCCCAATTGGGGGCAGGGCCCACCAGCCAACCTCTGGCATCCCCTCTATCTGGCCGGCTCCAATTAGGGCGGGCCAGCCGGACCCCAACTGTGCACGAATTTGTGCACTGGGCCTCCAGTTATGTCAATAAAAGAAGATGATACACAATTTCAGGTGAGTGGAGTGTTGAGTAGTATTTCGCTCATGGTAGGGGGGCAATGGACAGGAGCTCTTATTCTCATCTTTCTGTCTTCAGTACCTGGCCCAGCACCTGACACAGGACACTCACCAGGTGAAAGTGAAGTGGGAAGTGGTGTTTGTCAATCAGACTCCGCCGTGGGCCACCCAGTATGGGTCTCTCCTTTCCCAGGAGTTCAGATCAGCCTCATGCATGATCTTCATGCATGTTGCTGCTCCAGGGGCAGAGGCAGGGAGTGCTGGCCACAGTGTGGGCTTTAGGGAAAGCTGTGGTTCTTCTCTACAAATGGGTGGGTTGCTGGCATGGCCTTTGTCTTTGTATTCCCTCTTGTTCCACTTGCTCTGTGGACGTGCTGCCGGAGATTGAGCAGTGATCTTGTGACCATGAGGACAAAATGGAACAAGAGACAGCCCTGAACAGCAGTCATAGACTTCTGGCATTTGGATTCTTTGTTTTGTGAAATTATAAGCCTCTCATTGGTTTAAGCTGCCATTTGTGGCTTTCTTTTATATTTAACTCAGTTGCCCTAATGGGGGAAGTACAATTTTGCCCCCCAAGGCTCTTTGCCCAGCATCTCAAACTCATTGTGCTCCAGTTGAAGTCACATCTTTATCTCCTGTTCCCTGTACTGGTCTGTGGGCGACTTGTACGTAGAGCATGGCCATGCCATCTCAATGCTCCCTTCCCTCTCTCCAGTTCCCTCCATCTTTGTGAAGTTGCTCCTCTCTAGCCCATGGTGGGCTTTTCCATTTTGAATTTCCATGGCACGTCAGGCCATAGTGTGCACACTGAATTATGTAATACTTCATATCGTTGCTTTCATACATGGATTTCTTTATTTTCTGTGTACATTCCAAGCTCGTGAGACAAAGACTGTGGCTAAACCTTCTGTATTCAGATGTGCAGGCTTCACCGTGCACGAGGTGTGCAGCCGCTGCTTGGTAAGAGTCCCCGGTCGACTCTGCAGGGTCTTTGCCATTAACAAGCTGCGTGCAGTGTTGCCTGGGGCTTCTCCGCAGCATCGATGGACAAGAGGGTCAGAACTGAGCCAGAGCCGGCAGCACAGCCCGTCTCCCGAGGCGGTGCTCCTTCTCCCCGGCCGCTTCAGCGGAACCTTCCTCCAGTGAGCGTGGCTCCTCAGGCCTGACTGCCCAGCATGTGGCAGACACTCCAGTTGTGCAAAATAATATTGTTCACGGGGAGGGCTCCTGTAGTCCCATAGCTTGCAACAAAAACTGTAGCTCTGTGCACCCTCCACCATGAGCAGCAGAAACAGCCGTGCAACGCCAGGGAAGGCCTTGAGCATGGGGTGGAAGGAGGAAATAACTGCACGCTGAAAGGCTGAAGTGAGCCTCTGTGAGTGTCAGCAGGAGGGAGGGCAATGCAGGCACCAGTGGCACATTCACTCTCTTGGCAGGCATACTTCGCAGGCTTCCTCGCAGGGCGTGTCCTGACCTGGCCGCCGCCAGTAGGCCGCATGGAGCCGATGCAGCTGGAGAGGCTGCTGGGACCGAGGCAGCGTAGCCACCACCACCAACTGGCGGTGTCTTCAGGCAGCTCACCTATATGGACAAGTCAGGAGTTTCAGGGTAAAATACATGAGGTAACCTCTCCTTCCACAATAAAAAGGAGGCCAATGCCTGGGGGCGGCTGCTGGAACCATGTTGGTTGTGTCAGAACATGGTGATCCCAAAACTGGATTTGGGTTTTCTCTCTGAAGTTTTGTCCAGCTGTGATTAGGGGACATTTGCCTATAACTACTTAGAGTGTTTGAAGTGCCGATTCCTGGGCCCACCCCTCCTTCACGGGCCGCTATGGGGAGGCCTGGGAGTGTGCGTTTATACACTAATCACTGAGAGCGGGACTGAGCTCTCCTCCACGTACACACTTCCTGGCTTTGAGTTCACTTGGGGCCATACAACTGAAGAACGTCAGGAGGCTCTGATGGACCGGAGACAGAGACGAAGACAGGGTGGGATGGGAGAGGCTGGCCAAAGAGGAAAACCAGAAAAAGAGCAATCAAATTCCCTACGACAAGCATGTCAAACTCGCGGCCCGTGGGCAGCATGCCTCGTTTATTTGGCCCGTGTTAGCCTTTGAGTTTGACATGTTTGCCCCACAAGCATCCCCTTCCCAACGGAACACGTTTTCTAGGAAACAAACCCTCCGGACACGCACCAGTTCCCGGTCACCAGCAGACGCACAGCGCCCGTGGGCTTGGGTCCCGGCCTCCCCACTGGGGTGCCGCACACCCAGCCCAGCCCCGGGGCGTGGCTGAAACAGGGGCACAGGGGCCTGCTGCACAGCCTCCCTGAAGCGGGTCAGAGGGAAGGCGACGTGTGCTGCCATGCGCGTTGTTAAGTGTCTGAAGTTGTACCGTTGACATGCTTTTTGTAAAACATCAAGCTCTGCGGAGCGATACCAGCTGGCTCCCATCCGGGTGTGCGGCCACGGGAGGCCGCCGCAGCGCGACCTGCGTGCCCTCGGGTTAGTGTCTGTGCATCGGGAGCCCACGCGTGCCCAGCAGCCACGCACGCTCGCGGCGGGAGAGGTGTCGGTGGCGTGAGGGTGCACCCCTGTGCCTGCAGGCGCTCCTGGAGGCCATCGCTGCCTGGTCTTCGGTTCTTTCCACAGCGGAAACCACGATGCTTACCGCCACAGCCACGGAGCAGAGCAGTGGGGGTGGGGTAACAGCCACTTCCTCTCTGAAGAGAAACGAGAAAAGCACAGCCATGGAAAGACTAGGACGGGGTGACGTGCTCCGGCGGGAAGCTGCGGGCACCCGAGAGAAGCCTCCCGACCTGCTCCTCCAGGGCCTCCCCGCAAGGAGGTGGAGGCTCCAGCTGCGCCTGGGGATCAGCTTCTCCGGTGCGACCTGGGAGCGCCCCTTTGGAGGGCTCTGACACCTGCTGAGTGTGGCCGCCCGGGAGCCCCCAGGGCAGCCCCCAGACTCCTCCTCCAGGGCGCTGGAAAGGCTGAGGGGCCATCCTGAGGACCCACGAGGCCCGAGCCAGGTGCCTTGAGGCCAGTGCAGGTCTGTCCAAGGTCAGGAGTGACGGTCGCCACCCTCGATGCCCAGGTCTACCGGGGAGAAGAAAGGAGAAGACACGGGAGAGGGAGAGCCAGGGCCTGACTTCAGTGAAAGCCGGGAATTCCCACGTTTCAAACAGGCAGACTTGCCTTTGGCCATTGGCAGAAATGAGGGTTTGTGAGCCGCGCTGGGCCCAGGGTGGAGGTGTGGAGAGCATTTATTTCTGGCCTCTATATAGCAAAAAACAGCGTAAGTTGTACATCATATCTGATATATGTGTATTTTTACATGAATAGAAGTATACTTAATATTAACTCTGTTACTATACTAAATATTCGCAATAATAATCTTTGAAAGCAATTTTTCAGTTAAAATTCATACTAAATTTACTAAGACAAAAAAGAAATCTCAGGGAAATGAGAAAATACTTCAAACTGGATAATGATTAAAACACCCTATGTAATGTGGGGGAAGAAGCTAAAGCAGTGTTTAGAGGGAAATGTACAGCTTTAAATGTCTATATTAGAAAAGATAAAAGGCCTAATACCAATGATCTGTGCTTTAATAAGCCATTAAAAGCAAAGCAAATTAAAGTCAAAGTCAACAAAAGAAAGGAAATGCTAAAGATAAGAGCATAGGTCAATGAAATAGAAACCACAAAAACAATAATAAAAATAAGTTAACCCTTTAAAAATTTAGTAAGTTTGATAAGCCCCTAGCAAGAGCAGTCATGATGAAATCATATAAAACAGAAATTATGAATATCAGGAATGTTACCTTCACAGAGCCTGCAAGCATTTGAAGGATAAGAAGTTAATATTATAAATGGCTTTGTGCAAATAAATTTGATAACATGGAAAATATAGTAAAATTCTTTGAAAACACAACTTAAAATAACCGATACATGAAGAAATAGAAGAAATCTGAATAGTGCTATAACTCAAGAATTCAACAATTTGAATTTATAATAAAAAACTTTCCCACCCCCAAAACTTCCACGCTTTGATAATTTCATTGATGAATTCTACCAGACAGTTAATGAAAAATAATGCCAATCTTACACAAAGCTTCAGAAAATAGAAGAGAAAGAAACATTTCCTAACTCTTTATGGGCCAGTATTACCCTGATAACAAAAAACTTGACACATAGATTATAGGAAAAGAAAATTGCAGATGAATATCCCACATGAGTATAGATATGAAACTCATTAACAAAATATTAGTGAATCAAATTTGGTCTTATATAAAAGAAAATTTATATGATTAAGTGGTTTAGCATCAGGTGATTATCATATTGCCAGACTAAAGAACAAGAATATGGTCATTCCAAATAGATGCAGAAAAAGCACTGAATACAATCTAACATCATTCATGATAAAACTTCTCAGAAAACTAGGAGTAGAAGGGAACTTCCTTAAATGCCTAAAGGACATCTATAAAATGCTATAGAACTATCATATTTAATGCTGAAATATTAAGTGCTAGGGAACAAGCCAGCATTGGGCTGTAGGTCTTTGCCAGTGCAAGAAGGTAAGGAAGATAAATGAGAGAGAAATTGAAAAGGAAGTATTAATCTGACTAATCACAGGTGATTGTGTTTTTGTTTTTTTGTGGGTTTTTTTAATCCTCACCTGAGGATATTTTTCCATTGATTTTTAGAGAGAGTGGAAGAGAGGGAAATACAGAGAGAAATATTGATGTGAGAGGAACACATCGATTGGTTGACTCATGCATTGGTTGCATACTGCAACTGAGATACGTGCCCTTGACCAGAATCAAACCGGGGACCTTTCAGTCCACAGACCGATGCTCTATCCACTGAGCCAAAATGGCTAGGCTAGGGCAAGTGATTGTTTGTGTAAAAGAAAACCTATGAAGTCTGCAAAACAGCTACTAGAACTAATAAATAATTTAACAATGCCACAACATACAAGGTTAATATGCAAAAATCAATTTTATTTTTTAAATAAATCTTATAAAATTTATTTATTTATAAATTTGGAAATTTATAAATTTAATTTATTATAAAGATTCCATTTTATTTCTACATTAAATTCCATCCCCCCAAAAATCATAAAATAGTTTAGATTAGATTTAACAAAACACATGTAAGACCGCTATACTGCAAATCCTATCTAATAAAAGAGTAATATGCAAATTAACCATCACTCCACGACACCCACAAGCCATGCCCACAAGCCAATCAAGAGCAAGTATGCAAATTAACCCAACCAAGATGGCTGCAGCCACGGAGAGAGCAGGAGGGAGGCTTGGAGGAAGCCAAGCATTCCGCACACCCTGGCCGGCCCAGGCCTCTGCTTAAGGCTACAAAGTTTCAATTATAGAAGATAAATAAATCCCAACAAAAATGGTGGCAGCCACAGAGCTGGAGGGAGCAGGAGGCTAGGGTTGCCCCCAGCAATGGAGGAAGCCAACCTTCTGCAACCCTGGCCTGCTTTGGCCTTACCTTAAGGCTACAAAGTTTCAATTATAGAAGATAAATAAATCCCAACAGAAATGGCTGCCGCCACTGAGCGAGCAGAAGGCTTGGCTCCACTCCAGGCTACAAAGTTTCAATTGTAGAAGATAAATAAATCCCAGATACCAGGGCCTCCACTTGGGTCACTGGGGGGTGTGGCTGGCCTGCAAACCACCACAGGCCCCCTCACCCAGGCAACCCCATACCTCAAGGGAACCCCCACCCTGATCTGGCTTGGACAAACTAGCTGGCCCCCAAACATGCACCAGGCCTCTATCCTATCTAATAAAAGAATAATATGCAGATTGACCATCATGCCAACATACAAGATGGCTGCCTCCATGTGGTCAAAGATCCTGCCCCCATGTGGACACAAGATGGCCACCACAAGATGGCCACCACAAGATGGCCAGCAGGTGAGGACAGTTGGGAGGGACCAGGCCTGCAAGGGAGGGCAATTGGGGGCAATCAAGCCTGCAGGGGAGGGCAGTTAGGGGTGACCAGGCCGTCAGAGGAGGGAAGTTGGGGGCGACCGGACCTGCAAGGGAGAGCAGTTGGGTGGGACCAGGCCTGCAGGGGAGGGCAGTTAGGGGCAAACAGGCTGGCAGGGGAGCAGTTAGGCATCAATCAGGCTGGCAAGGGGAGTGGTTAGGGGGTGATCAGGCTGGCAGGCAGAAGCAGTTAGGGGCAATCAGGAAGGCAGGCAGGCGAGCAGTTGTGAGCCAGCAGTCCTGGATTGTGAGAGGGATGTTCGACTGCCTGTTTAGGCCTGATCCCACCGGGATTGGGTCTAAATGGGCAGTCAGACATCCCTCGAGGGGTCCCAGATTGGAGAGGGTGCAGGCTGGCTGAGGGTCACCCCCCCCCCCTTGTGCACGAATTTCGTGCACCAGGCCTCTAGTCCTATATAATAAAAGCCCAGCGACCATAACAACCAGAATGACCAGAGACCAAAAGCACCATGGCAAATCACCAGGTTGGCCCACGCCCCCCAGCTAGCAGTTAGGGGCGATCAGGCAGGGAGGCAAATGGTTGGGGGTGATCAGGTAGGCAGGCAGAGTCCTGCGATCGATCGCCTCAAAGAGGGAGACACAGGCCACAGCTTGCAGGAGGGACGCTGGGCAGCTGCGATAGGAGTTGCTGGCAGTGGTGGACACTGCAGGGCGGGGCTGGTGCCACAGCAGCTCCTGAGTGTGCATGACGCCTGTAGCCTGGCCCAGGCCCCAGGGTCACAGCCTCTCCCTGCGGCTTCTGCAGGGCTGGACTGCCACTCCTCCTGCTATGATGCCTGGGCAGATCCTGGACCCTTCCATGACTGCGGGCTCTCTGCCAGGGCTCGGCCCCCTGACCGGACTCCCCAGCTCGGCCCTGACTGCAGAGGAGCTGGAATACACTGACATCCACAACACTGATCGCCCCTTTGCACTCCCTGGAGGTAAAACTGGGCAAGAGTCCTCAATCGCCATGATCGCCCCTTTGCACTCCCTGGAGGTGAAACTGGGCAAGAGTCCTCAACCTGTGAAAAGTGAGCTAGACGAGGAAGAGGGGTGGAGGAAAAGGTGCTGGGGAAAGAACAAAGTGGCGGCAGCCTGATGCAGGAACAAGAAGAAGGAGCAGGAGGAGTTTCTGCAGCAGGAATCTGAGTGGCTGGAGCTCATGAATGTGGAGCTGAAAACCCAGATGGAGGAGCTGAAGCAGGAGTGGCAGAAGCTCATCCTGATGCTCAATCGGCATTGCCTCACCTGCATCGTCAGGACTGACAGCGTTAAGACCCCGACTCAGAAAGCAACCCACTGCTGGAACAGCTGGAAAAGTGACCATGGGCTGGGAGTAGAAAGAGGAGGAGGAGGAGGAGGAGGAGGGTCCCAGAGGGCTCTTCCTTGCTGCATGAAAAACTCTTCAATGAGGCTCAGCACAGCCAGCATCAGCCAGGCTTTTTTGTGAAACTCAGATCAGCCACACCAGGGGAAGAAACCCAGGCTGATGAAATGCAGGACCAAATGCTGAGACCAAAGTAGTCCTGAGGGGGCCTGTTGTGCCTGGGGCCAGGCTTGCAGGAGGCAGGACAGAGGCTCTTGGCCAGAGAGACACCCAACCAGGCAGCCGTGGGCACTTCTCCGGCCCCTCCGCCAGGGCACCCACCCAAAGGCCCTCTGAGCAGCCAGGAAAAGCCATGAATTGCAACCAAAATTAGGCTGAGTATGGAACTCAGAGTGAAACTGAAATCTGCCTGCCCCCAGCCCTGATCCTGACCCTGACCCTGACCCTGATCCTGATGCAAGGCTGGAGAAGGGCACAGTGCCAGGCCCTGCTGTACCCACCAACCATGGCCTGCCTCAGTCCTGCCTGGAGTGGCAGCCAGGACGCACCCTCGCTGGCCCTGCTGGAGTTGCTGTGGGCACAAGGCATGGACGCCCTTCTAAAGCACATACTCACTGAATGTTTACAGACTGGCTGTCCTGGAAGGGCTTTCAACTGCACATGTGTTTTATATTTTCTTTTTTTAAGTATTTTTTACAAAAAAAGATTTTATACAAGCACTACATAAATGGATTTCTATAATCACTTGATGTGATACTGTATAAATATGCTATGGTTTGTTTGTTACGAACAGATATTCAGCAGTTATGGCCATTGCGTGTAATTTCTAAGTACTTTAGTCTCTGGGTGTTGGGGGTGGCAGGGGTGGGGTGCAGTGCATTTCCATCCTGGTAAACCATACATAGTACTCAGTTCTGTATCGCTCAGTAAACATTACTCTTACTTAAAAAAAAAAAAAAAAGAGGGAGGCCCAGACCACCGGCCGGTGATGCTGTGGCAGGTGTGCAGCTGGCCAGTGATTGCCCCACAGAGGGAGGCCCAGGCCAGCCAAGCCATCGCACCCCACACCTGTTGCCTGCAGAGGGAGGCGACCAGTGGCAGAGGAGGGAGGAACAGCGCTGCACAGATGGCAAGCAGTGGCAGTGGTGGGGCTGGGGGGTAGGGAGTGCAGGGAGCCAGCTGTCTGCAACTGAGAGAAGGAAAGCCCCAATAGGCCCTGATTTCAGGCCAGGCCTAGGGACCCTACCTGTGCAGTCCCGGATTGTGAGAGGGTACAGGCCAGGCTGAGAGACCCACCCGAGTGCATGAATTTTCATGCACTGGGCCTCTAGTAGTAATATATTGGTAAAAGAAATTAAATACTATCCAAATTAATGGAAAGATATATCATGTTTATGAAAGACTCACAACTGATAAGATGACTACTCTCTCTATGTTAAACTATAAATTCAACTCAATATCAATCAAATTCTCATAGACTTCATTGTACAATTTGACAAGTTGGTTCTAGGCATAGGACGTACAGTGGCCAAGTTCTTAAAAACAAGAACATTGGAGGACTTACACTATCTGAATTAAAAACTTTCTATAAAGCAACATTAATTAAGACTGAAATATTGGCATAATGATAGACAAATTAATGAATGGGACAGACCAGAGAGGCTTAGGTAGTCAACTGATTTTTGATAAATGTGCCAGAACAATTTAATGGAGAAAATGGTGCTGGAACAACTGGATAAGTGTGTGTGGAAGGGGTGAGGATTGGGGTGGGAGGGACTTGGTCACTACCTCACACCACACAACAATTTATTTGAGCAGAAGAATACATCTAGATCTAAAATCTAAAACTCTACAACTTCTAGAAGAAAAAAATAGGAAAATATTTTCATGACCTTGGTATAGGCCAGTGGTCGGCAAACTCATTAGTCAACAGAGCCAAATGTCAACAGTACAACGATTGAAATTTCTTTTGAGAGCCAAATTTTTTAAACTTAAACTTCTTCTAACGCCACTTCTTCAAAATAGACTCGCCCAGGCCGTGGTATTTTGTGGAAGAGCCACACTCAAGGGCCAAAGAGCCGTATGTGGCTCACAAGCCGCAGTTTGCCGACCACGGGACTATAGGCAAACAGTCTTTAGAAAGGGCACTGAAACTCTTAACCATAAAGGAGAGAAAAATAATAAATTGAACTCTATAAATATTAAAGACCTCTTTACAAGACCATTGAGAAAATAAAATGCAAGTGATAGACTGGGAGAAAATATTTACTATACATATATTTGACAAAGGGGATCTATCATATATAAAGAACTCCTTCAAATTAATAATAATAAAAAAACTAACAACTCAAAAAAACAAGCCAAAACTTTGAGGAGATGCCTCAGGAGAGAAGACCTATGCATGGGCAATAAGCTCATGAAAAGATGCTCAGCACCAAGGAAGTGTAAACTGGACCCATCCTCTCATGCCCACGTGCGTGGCTGACCCTGGAAAGCCTGGCCACACTAGTGGTGAGAAGCTGGAGCTTTGCTGCTGCCAGTGTGAAATGGTGAAATGAGAAGTTTCTGATAAAGTAAAACATAGACCTACATATAACTCAGTAACTCTACTCCTAGGTATTTGTCGTAAAGAAATGAAACAGCCCAGCCAGTGTGGTTCAGTGGTTGAGCGTTGACCCATGAGCTAGGAGATCATGGTTCGATTCCTGGTCAGGGGACATGCCTGGGTTTCAGGCTTGGTCCCCAGGAGGGAGCGTGCAGGAGGCAGACAATCAGTGATTCTCATCATTCCTCTCTCTGAAATCAATAAAAACATATATTTTTAAAAAAAATAAAAAACGTTTCCACCAAAAGGCTTGTACAAGAATGTTTACAGCAATTTATTCACAATAGCTAAACACTGGTGACAATTCAAATGTCCACCAGCAGATGAATGGATAAACAAGTTGTGGCCTCGTCATACTTAGCAATATTGAAGAATAAATTACTAATTCATGCAACAGTGAGAATGAATCTCAAAATAATATGTTGAAGGAAAGAAGCTAATACAAAAATGTAAATACTGTGTGTTTCCACATACATAAAGTTCAAGTACAGGCATAATACTTAATGGGTTGGCAGCCACTCACCCACTTTCTGTCATCAGAGATTAGGATTTACAGGAAGGAGATATAGTCGGTTAAAAAAATCTGTGAAAGATACAATCTCCCTGAATTACAGAACGACTCAGCTAGCACTTTGGCTATTGGAAAGCACAAGCCGTCGTGGGGAGGAATGCAGGCATGGGGCTGTGTTTTAGGACACGTTCTCTCCTGCCAGGGTCCTGCCTTCCTCTCTTTCAGAACCTCCATGATGCTCTCAACCCCCACAGCCCCCAACCCAAGCCTACCATAGACGGCAAACTCCTTCATGCTCCAAGTTTCTTCAGTCAGTGTTTCCCGTACCGCGGTAATTTCTGCACATGCATGATATCTATGGAACCAATACCGGTGGAATTAGGTAAACCATATTTTTCAATGTTGTTAAATGTCAAAATGAAAATGCGCCTTCTAAAATTGTTTTGCATTTTACCCATGGTGAAGACCAGGCTCTCAGGGAGCTGAGCACACTTAGCTGGGGGTATGGAGAAAGACACCTGGTTGAATAAAATCATCTATGTATGAATGGCTGCAACCCAATATTTACCTAGCTACCTGACCCTGCATAACTGTCACCTCTGCTCCATTCCTTCCTCTTCTCCACAAACTCAGGTACCCTCTCCCTTCTCTACTTTCTAGAGGTTGGGCAATTCTGAATCTTTAGAAGGGGCTGTTTCCTTGAACCTGGACTTGAAAGATCAGATAACGGCATCGAAACAGCATTCCTGCTCTTTCTGCTCGGCCTTTGGATTTCCGTCTCGTGTGTGGCCTTGCAGACCAATCCCAGTCACAGGATACTCACCTGCTTCCCATGTGTGTGCCCACCGGCCTTTGCAGGGCACACACATCACAGGCACTGAGTCACACTTGCTAGCCCACCCTCCCTCTAACAGCTCAGTGCCCTGCACAGACCTCTCATTTTACCAGCTTCTAGACCCTACGATGCCCACAAGTTTCCTCAAGCCATTTCTATTTCCCTCACTTTGAGTTCCAAAGGTTCCCTAATTATTCAACACACACACACACACACACACACACACACACACACACGCACGCACACACACACCTTTCTCAACAGTTTCTTTGGCAGCCAGGGAGTCTGCTGGTGGAAGTGGATTAGGAGGAGAAAAGCCTTATAATGGAAGTAAATTTTTGATAAGTAGGTTTCAAATCAGACACAGCCCCTCCTGAGATCCTGATCTAGATTCTCTGGTGATGGAGGACATTTCTGGGCAGGCGGCCTGGCCGGCTCTGGTGGCGGCGCAGGTGCCAGGATGTTTTCTTCTCACTGGTGTGTGCACACCGTCTTTGGTGCGGCTACTTCAGCCTTGAGAGCACGTGACAGGGGCGCGGGTGGGAGCACCTTGCATGAGACACCCCCCACCCCCCCAGTTCACAATGAAGTGCAGGCCTTGGAGGTAACCATCCCCGTGGGGCCCTGAGGACCCTTTTACACCAATGTTCACCATAACCAGCATCCAATTTGGGGGGGACAAAGATGGACTTCAAACTTTCTCCATCACACCCCCTTACTCAGTGACTTTGAATAAACACTGGCTCTAGGCAGAAGTAGCCACGTCTTGGCGATTCCTACCTGGCTGCTCACCAGGCCTTCCTCCATGGTCTGGCTCCTGCTTCTCCCAGCTGCCCCTGCCAGATGCCATCCCTAGCTCCGCTAGACAGAACCCAACCCTCACCCCCGACCACTAAGCACACGCACAGGAAAAGTGTTTGGTGACTTGTTTAGTGGAAACAAACATTCACCATGTAGATAACTTACGATGATCTCTAAAGCATATGCATGCAATGAAAAATAGGCTCGAAGAAAATGTGTAAAAATAAAACCTGGGATGACTGATTCTTCATGTTTGAAACTCTATTACATGTACAATACGTGTTTGAAAGTTGCGTTTTTCAAAATCGGGGTAAAATACATATAATGTAATTTTTGCCATCCTAATCTCTTTAAATGTACAGTTCAGTAGTGTTAAGTTCATTCACATTATTGTGCAACCAATATTCAGAACTCTTCATCTCACAAAACTGAAAGTCTGTACCCAATAAACAATAACTTACCATTCCCTCTTCCCCAGCCCCAGGCGACTACCATTTACTTTCTGTCTATGAATTTGACTATTCTAAGTGCCTCATATAAGCGGGATCCTACAGCACTTGTCCTTTTGTGGCTGGCTCTTTTCACGTAGCATAATGTTCTCAAGGTTCACCCATGTTGTGGCATGAGACAGGAGAACATTATCCTCTGAATAATATTCCATTGTATGTATGGACCACATTTTTTAATCCACTCATGTGTGTATGGACCCTCAGGTTATTTCCACCGTTAAACTATTGTGAATATGCTGCTATGGACATGTGTGTGCAGATACCTCTTTGAGACCCAGCTTTTAATTCTGTGGGTATATACCTAAAAGTGAAATTGCTGGATCATATATTAATTCTAATTTTTAATTTTTTAAAAATTAATTTTAGAGAGTGAGGAGGGGAGAGAGAAACATCAGTGTGAGAAACATTGATTGGTTGTCTCCTGTATGTGCCCCAACTGGGGATGGAATCTGTAACCGAGGTATATACCCTGACCTTCCAGAGCTCTGTCTGGATGATGCTCTGACCAACTGAGTCACACCATCCAGCCCATGGTAATTCTATTTTTAATTTTTGAGGAACCATCATAACTGTTCTCCACAGTGGTTGCACCATTTTACATTCCCACCAGCAGTGCACAAGAGCTCCAATTTCTCCATGTCCTCAACAATGCTTGTTATTTTCGGTCTCTTTTTTCTGATAGTAGCTATCCCAGATGGTGTGAGGCGGTATCTCACTGTGGTTTTGATTTGCATTTTCCTACTAGTTAATGATGCTGAGTACCTTGTCATGTGCTTACTGGTCTTTTGTATACCTTCTTTGGAGAGATGTTTATTCAAGCCCTTTGCTCATTTTTATTATTCTTTTTATTTTTAATATATTTTTATTGATTTCAGAGAGGAAGGAGAGGGAGGGAGAGAGAGATAGAAACATCAATGATGAGAATCATGGATGACTGCCTCCTGTACGCCCCACACTGGGGATCGATCGAGCCTGCAACTTGGGCACGTGCCCTGACTGGGAATTGAACCGTGACCTCCTGGTTCATAGGTCAACGCTCAACCACTGAGCCACACCAGCCAGGCCATTTGCTCATTTTTAATTGGGTTGTTTGGGTGTTTTTTGTTGAGTTCTAAGAGTTCTTTATTTATTTTGGATATATATATATATATATATATATATATATATATACACACACATACACACACACACACACACACACACACACACATACATGTCAGTGTGGGCTTTTCATACATGGCCTTAAATATATTGAAGTCATTTCCTTCTATTCCCAGTATGTTGAGTGTGTGTGTGTGTGTGTGTGTGTGTGTGTGTGTGTGTGTTTTAATTTTATTGGGGTGACATTAGTCTACATGAACATATAGGTTACATGTGTGGAGTGTGTTTGTTTTATCATGAAAGTATGTTAAATTTTATCAGTTGCTTCTTCTGCACCAATTGAAATGATCATGTGGGTTTTTCCCTTCACTCTGTTACTAGGGTGTATTACATGGACTGATTTTTATATGTTAAACTAGATTTACATTCCAGGATTAAATCTCACTTGACCATGGTATATAATTCTTTTAAACTTACATTTTTTAAAGAGAAAAGTTCATTGTTGAAGACAATGGTTAATGAGAAAACAGACTCTTGAAACACTAAGGGAAAAACTACGTCCCTTCTAACTAGGAGGCCGCAGTGGATTCCACAATGAAAACATATTCTATCCTTAAAATACGGGCTGTGGTGCCCTAGCTCCTGGCATCTGGGGTGCATGGCTGACCCCTTTAGCTTTCTCTGTGGAACGTATGCCTCCTCGAATTAACTCCTGGCCTTCCACCTTTCCCTGTAGGCAAGGACAGTTAACATCTACCAAGTTTAACATAGATAGAAACGAATGTCTTAGAACTTATATCCAGTAAGAGTTCAGTCTCCAATAGGTTCACCCTATTTACTGCCTAATTTCAGACTTTGTTTCTTTTAAAGTAGAGTTGAATTTTACCACTGGGAAGATCCTCCGGGATCATTTTACAGATTAAAAAACCAAGAGTCCCGAGGAGTACAGTTCTTGCCCAAAGTACGGAAAAGGGTCTGGAAACCAGGTCTTCTGACTTCCAGGTGGCCACAACCCAACAAATACACTAGTCCTTACCATCCACATCTGTTTGCATGATAGTATGAAGAAATGTGAAATTAAAATACTGTTTTAGCCCATCAGGCTGAAACAGAACTCGATAAACCAGGTGGCTTATAAACAACAGAAATTTATTTCTCACACTTCTGGAGGCTGGAAGTCCAAGGTCAAAGTGCCGGCAGTTTCAGTGTCTGCTGAGAGCTACTTCTCGTGTGTCCTCACACGCTGGACAGAAGAGACAGCTCCCTGCCATCCATCCCTTCTATGAGGGCACCAATCTCATTCACCAGGGCTCCACCCTCATGACCTGATCACCTCTAAAAGGCCTCAATTCCAAACACCAGGACATCGGGCCTTAGGATTTCAACATATGAATTTTAGGGGAACACAAATATTCAGTCCATTGCAAATACAATTTACATAAAATCCTTTGAGTCATTCATTTTTCTTTTTGTTCTTAAAAGTGTTAGTCATTCTTTCTGTGGCAATAATTTTCTATAATTATATGAGATTTGCTTCCTGGGAGTTCTAATTACAATGTTAAGGCAAATATTCTTTTAGTGAGAAGGAAAAGGACTAGACTATCCGTGTAATTATGATCTCATACTCGCATGAAATTCATGTAAATTGGATTTGAGAAGTTGTTTTTATTTAAAAATGGGGAGAAAGGGAACATCTATAATACTTTCAACAATAAAGATAAATTTAAAAAATACATTATTATGAATCTCAGAGATTTGTTGTATTAAAATGTATCCTATATTTAACCTGTTATTGAATTAAACCATTGCATATCTTTTTAAGTACCCTTCAAGGAAAATGTGGCAGGAAATTTATGAAGGCAATTGTATTGGTTATTTTTAAAGATATTTTTATTGATTTTTAGAGAGAGAGTAAGGGAGAGAGAGAAACACTGAAACATCCTTGAATCGCTGTCTCCTGCACACCTTCTACCAGGGATCGAGTCCGAAACTCAGGCATGTGCCCTGACTGGGAATCAAACCGGCAACCTTTTGGTGCATGGGATGATGCCCAGCCAACTGAGCCACAGCAGCCAGGGCCATGTTAGTTATGTTTTATGAGTTATAGATATTTCCAAATATTTAATCAGATGCTTATACAAAAAAACACATTTAATTGACTTTTTAAATATGTTAAATTTCAGACAATAAATAAAGCATGCTATAGAAAACATTATTTATCAAATATTTAGTTAAAATACAATACAACTTTGGGACAGAGGCTCAGGTTTTCAAGTCAGAGAAGAAAGCAGTCAGACTAGGATGCGGCATTTCCCCCACATAGGCCCATGCTAAAGGGCAATGGAAATTCAATGTCAAAATCCCTAGAGCCTTAGAAAGGCAAGGCTCCCCAGAGACCTTCTCTAAATATTCAGTTTGCAGCCTTGGTCATAATGTCACATGACCGTCTCCTAAGCCAATAAGGTTTGTGTGAAGAAAGCTGGGTTTTCCTGAGCCTTCCTCAAGGCTGGTCCTGTCACTCCGCAGCCAATAGACGAGTTTCAGCAGCAGAGTTTGCAGACATTAGTCACAGGAGCCAGTTGGCTTCTGCAGACTTTCTATTGGAAATCAACAGGAATCTCTACACATTCTAATAAAAGGGTAATATTCAAATTAATCATCACTCCATCACAAAGATGGCAGCGCCCATAGCGGCTGGGGTGCGTGGAGGGAGGGAGGGTGGGCAGGCGGGCCTATGGCCAGAGGCCGATTGGGGCGTGGGACGCTGGCGTCATTGCAGGCCAGGCTAAGGGACCCCACCCCGTGCATGAATTTTGTTCACTGGGCCTCTAGTAGATATTATAGAAGAAAGTAAACAGTCATGAATGAATGCCCTCACCCATCACTGACCTTCCATCATTGCAAGGATGTTTTCTCTGATGAACTGAGAAGTCTGTGTTTGACCACGTTATAGTTTTGGGTGATGAGAGTACCACCTACAACCTGCCTTGAAGGAAACAGAAGTCAGACTTTTTACCACTGCCTTGGCAGGGGCTGCACACTCAGGACATCTTGGCCTTTTTTTCTGTTATTAAGCCAACTCACCTTCCTCTTCTGCAGACTACCTCATGGCAGTCCTCTTGTCAGGCTTGGCTCATTTATCCACAGAAACTCCATCTGCTTCCATGCAACTGGTTACCCCAGAGCGTATTCTATTTGACACCGGATCTTTCCAGGCCCGAGGACGTTGCAACTTTCTGGCAGACAAAGTCTCAGGTTCCAGCAGAGAGTCTTCTCTCAGTTACAGAAATCCACTTCCCAGGAGCTGTGACCTAGTCTCATACCCCTCACAGCATTACTCACTCCCAGCCCCACCACACACACACACACACACACACACACACACACACACACTATAAACTATATGACATACACACACACTGTATAAACTATATAACACGTGTATACGCATGATTCACACACATACACACACTTTACAAGCTATATGACACACACTGTACACACATGCACATATTGTATAAACTGTGTAACAGACAGAATACACACCGTACACATACTGTACACATATATACACTCCATAAACTATATAACACACAGGATACACACTCTATATAAAACTAAGCCCCCTGTAAACTGTGCTTCCTCAGTGCCCAGTCACACATGTAGTGGTAATCCTCTACTCACTCTTGGGATGGAATTTAGAATCTCTATCCACTCCCAACCCCAGCCTTTTTAATTAAAACTAGTGGCCCAGTGCACGAAATTCATGCATATTAAAAGGGGATTAATTAGAGAAAATATTTTAAAATTGCTATTTGCCCTTACTCTATAATAGAAGTGTCAGAGATTAAAGAAAATTAGTAAAATGTATATGAAAGTCTTCCTCCTGTCAGAGTCTGGGGCGCACCACGGGACCCAGAATCAAGTCCCCGCCCACCCATGTGTGCCTCAAAATCGTGTGAGACCCAGATTCGGTCGGCCTCCCCCATTGGGCTAGATCCAGACCCGGCCAGTCCCACCCTTGTCAAGCCCTGCCAGGCAGCAGGCACAGCTTCAGGTCCCCTGGCCAGGTGCCGGGGCAGGGGGCATGGCCTGAGGTCCCCCAGCCCAGGCCAGGGCAGGGGGCATGCCTTGAGATCCCCCATCAAGCCCCGCCAGGTAGGGGGCGTACCTTGAGGTCCTCCATCAAGCCCCGCCGGGCGAGGGGTTGGCATGGGGTGTGGCCTGAGGTCCCCTGTCAAGCCCTGCTGGGCAAGGGGGCACAGCCTGAGGTCCCCCATCAAGCCCTGCTGGGTGGGGGGCATGGCATGAGGTCCCCGTAAAGCCCTGCTGCGGGGGGGCACAGCCTGAGGTCCCCCGGCCTGGTGCCAGGGTGGGGGGCGTGGCCTAAGGTCCCCTGTCAAGCCCCACGGGGGTGGGCGTGGGGGGGGGGCGCGCAGCCTCAGGTCCCTGCTGATTGCTCGTTAAGGCTCATTACAGGAACTCTGCCTTTGCTGTGGGCGCAGCCATCTTGTGTTACGGAAACCCCGCCTCCGCTGTGTGCGCCGCCATCTTTGTGGCAGAGTGACGGTCAATTTGCATATTCCCTCTTTATTATATAGGATAGTATATAAGGGTAAGTCAGAGTAAATGAGTCATGACCTGTGGTCCTTATTTGATGGGCCATGAGGCTTCCTACAATGTCATTGGAGGGTGGGCATCCCCGAGAGCTGAAACCTGGAGGGACAAAAGGAGTGAAGGGGTTTCCAGTGTGGCAGGAGGCAGGACACGAGGGTACAGGTCGGCAAACCTTTGGTGACAAAGGTACAGGGACGTATGTGGGTAGGAGGGGTCTTTTAAGAATGTGTGTTTTTATCCTGAGAGACTCAAACTGAGGGATGGCTGGTGGAGATGCCTACCCATGAGATGTTGGGAAGGGGCTGGGGGAGGGGAGAACCAACCCAAATCACGCACTTAGTGGGTGAGCAGCCTCTTCCAGCCACTTCCACGGGGTGGGGGTGGGGGTGGGGGCAGAGAATTCCTTCACGTTTAGCTAAGACCAAACCATTCCTAGAAGTAGGGACCCCCACCAGCCTGCCCCACCAGGCAACCCCGTCTCTGCCTCTTAGCTGATAGTTCAGTTCAAAGAGGCCTCTCCTTAGTCCTTCTGTGGCTGGCCAGCTCCTTCCGGGGCCTTGTTTCTCACAGGAAGAAGAGATTTTCCATCAACATGTGCACGTGCGCGTGTGCACAGACACACACACGCACACGCACCCCAGATGCTCCCCTGGAGGAAGGGGAGGGCGGCTGATGAGGGGCAGTTGCAGAGCTTCATTGCTAGTTTTGCGCTCACGCTGCATAGGAGCCCTTTCCCCTGAGTAGAATAAACGCCCCTCTTTCTGGTGTGTGGTGGGAAGGAGACAGAAGCAAATGCCCTGGCCAGCCAGGCACTTTCCACTGCTCTGTTTTGCTTGTCTGCGGTGAGCGCCGACTCCCCTCGGGGAGCTGACCTAGCAGCTGGCGAGACACCTGAACTGTCCACCTGCAGCCAGACAGCTGGGGAGCAGGCGCTGAGAGGAGGTGGGGGGGGGGGGCCGGGGGGCAGGCACGAGCTGCACCAGGTACGCTGCCCAGGTGAGTTACAGGCTAGGGTTTAAATTATCCTGGTAAGAGGTGGGACACATTCAGAGGATAATTTGAGGGAAAGGACTTAGACGCATTATATCACTGGGTTCTATGCTTGTCTCTGTCCCTACCATGGGGCCTCCAGCGAGCCAGCCTCATGGGGCCCTGTCTCCTCTGAGAAGTGAGGGACTCAGACCAGACAGGTCTCCAAGTGCCCTCCTTCCTGGGCGTGGGCGGGCCACGTGGAGGCGTCAGACCCCCCTACGCTCCTGGGTTTGCCCTCCTTGGGCATGGTGCCTGGCTCCATGCCCACGTTTGACTAAAATCAAGGGAGTGAATAGGATGGTACACTTTATTTATAATGTTTTAACTACTAACAAAAAAAAAAAAGTGGAAAAGAACTTCTCAGAACAACTCGAGAGAAAATCCCAACGCCAAAGCACACCAGATAACACACCTGTCAAAAATAGCCAGGAGCGGGCTGAGCCACCACACGCTGTTTACCCAAACCGCAGGGAGAAGCAGACAGACGCGCAGAAAATGCAGGGTAGGTCTGGCGGGCGTAGGCATTCCAGCTCCGGCCCCAGCTGACCCGTCGTCTGCTGTCTGCAGGGGGCGGGGGGGGGGGGGGGGGGGGGGGGGGGGGGGGAGCGCCAGCTTGTGGAGAGGGGCCTGCTCAGCTCACCCCCACGGCTCCGCCCGGACGCGCTGTTTGTTACCAAGGGCAGGCAGCAGGCACTCCGAGTTTCTGTGAGAAACCTCAGCTGCATCCCACGGAGACAGCACCCTCAGCCACATGTCACACACAGAGCAGCCGATGCTTCCAGAATCTTCTGCCATCTCAACCCCGGCTCAGAGGTCTTTTTTGAAAAATAGTCCACTTTTTCTAGCTGGTGGAGCCAATACTTTCTGTTTGAACTTAAAGAAGTTGCTACATCTCTCTGTGCCTCCGTTTCCATGTTTGTAGAACAGGACTAATAGTGGGTCCCCCTTACAGTCATTGTCGGGGTGAAATGAGATAACATATGCCGAGTGGTTTATAGGAGGACCTAGGAAAGTCCTCAATACGTGTTAGCTATTATATAATTTTTTAGAAAAACAGAATTTATTTTCTACAGGGGTTTTAGTTCACAGCAAACTGAGTGAAGCTCAGGTTTCGTGCACAGCCCCAAGAGGGCACATTTGGTACAACCGGCGGCCTGGACAGACACGTTGTCACGGGCTACCATCCAAAATGCCCTAGCGTGTCTCAATGCTAAAGCGTGCCAGGAGCCATGCTTGCTTACGGGACCTGAAGGGGATCCCTGACCCCACAAGGTGCCGAGTGCAAAAGCCAAGACAGTGGTGGGACTCCGTGTGCAAAAGGCCGAGCTACGGAAGAGTGGCCACCCGGCCTGCGAGCACGCAACGCCTCCGCCACGGCCGGGAAATAGAGGCGCCTCCTGGGAGAGGGAGCCTCGAGCAGGACCGCACCCTCTCCATTCCTGCATCGGAGGATAGTCAGCTCCGCTCACCCGCTCAGCTCCGTGCTACAGGCGTGCCGGGCACTGGGCAGAAGGACCGCCCTGGCTCTGACCTGGAAGGGTCGGTAACAGCATCAGGAACCCAAGTCCCCATTTGCATTAGGTTCATTCTTGATATATTCTATGGGTTTGACAGACGTGTAGTAACGTGTGCCATCATTATAGTATCATATAGAGTCGTTCCACTGCCCTAGGATTTCTCCGTGTGCTATCTATTCACCCCTCCCTCCCCCCATCTCTGGCAACCTCTAATCTTTTTACTGTCTCCATGGTTCAGCCTCTTTTTTTGTTTTGTTTTGTTTAATCTTCATCCAAGGATATTTTTTTCCATTAATTTTTAGAGAAAATGGAAAGGAAGTAGGAAGGGGAGAAGAGAGAGAGACCATGGATGTGAGAGAGACATCGATTGGTTGCCTCCTGCACAAGCCCTGAACAGCTGGGGTTTGAACCTGCAGCCCAGGTACATGCCCTTGATCGGGAATCGAACCTGTGACCCTTTGGTGTGCTGGCCGATGCTCCAACCACTGAGCACTCCGGCCAAGGCCATCGTTCAGCCTTTTCAAGAATGTCATGTAGTTGGACTCGCCCAGCATGGCCTTTCAGATGGACGCCTATCACTGAGTAAATACGCATGAAGGTCCCTCCAGCACCGGACCCTGTCCCACAGCTGGCGGTACCGTACTCCTCCAGCTGCTGGGTTGTTTCACAGGCGCGCAGCTCCCAGAAAGCGCAGCCCTGGAGGGACGAGGCCAGTTGGTTCTGGGAGCCACACACGGGAGCTGAGACGGAACTGTCCGTCTGGCGTGAGGAGCCGCGCACGGAGCTGGAGAGCGGCGCTCGCTGGGCAGTGACGGGACGGCAAGGGGGGGAGCAGTGATCTGTCTGGGGTCCCTGGGAACACTCCTCCCAAGGGAGACTGGGCTTGGGGTGATCAGAGGATAGAAAGTGTCCAGGCCAGAGACAGGTGTGAACCCGCGGCAGGTGGCCACAGAGAAACTGAGAAACGCACGGGCGCAGGGCGTGCACCAGAGCAGCTCCGAGACAGGGAGACGCAGGCGGGGCGGAGGGGAGAAGGCGCAGTGGCAGCGGCGGGGCGTGGGGGAGACACAGTGTGGCTCCCACGGGGCCTCCGGGCCAGGTGGGGCTGGGGAGGGAGGCGCTGGGCCTGAGGAGGAGGCCGCAGCGTCTGTTCCAGAATAGAAGGTGGGGTGGGACGGGAGCGGGTGGGCGTTTAGATACATGTGGTACAGACTCTGAGGCGGATTTGGTGGCGACCACCAGTCTGCAGTGTTTACAGATGTAGGGATCGGTGCTCCAGGAGGAGGGGGGAGCCCCACCCCGGAGAGACACACACGTAGGGGTAGACAGAGGGTAGTTTGCTGATTGCCAGGTAGACACACACGTGCACATACACGCCACACGCGCACACACATGCCACATGCACACATGCGCGCACGTGGGTGTTCCCATCAGGGGGACCGGCGGTGGTGCGTGCGCAGGCAGAGGGGCCACTGCGGCGCTCCTTTTAGGGGGTGCCCTGGGAGCCTGGCGAGCCGAGGCCCTGGCTCGGCTCCCTTCTGAGCTGCTCCCCAAGCTCAGAGTCTGAGGGCACGCGGACCCAGTGCGGCGGAAGGTGTTCGGTTCCTGGCTGAGCTGAGCGGCAGGTGAGAGTCTCAGCCGGCATCGAGCGCTGACGTGTGCTGGGCTCCGGGGTCTGCTCCCCATCATTCCTTTAACTCCACAGCCCCTGGGAGGCAGTGGGTTTTTATCCCGTGTCACAGAGGCAGACAACGGAGCGGAGAAGGCGGTGCCCAGATCACACCACCGGAGAGCAGAGAGCTGGACTGCTACCAAGGAACCCCCAACCCACGCCACCCCCCACCAGACGTGGGTACCTGCAGTGGGGTGCCCGGACCAGCCGGCAGGGACACCGTCTGGGAAGGTGCTAGACATGCAGGCTCTCAACTCCGCCTGCACCTGCGGCCTCCGAGATCTAACCCGGAGGGCCTGGCGCACCGTTTTCAGGAGCCCCGTGATCTCCTGGATTCAGGCTTCAGCCCGAGATCTCCCGATTCAGGCTTTAGCCTTCAGTCTCCCGGATTCATGTCTCAGTCCCCGATCTCCCAGATTCATGCTTCAGCCCGCGATCTCCCGGATTCATGCTGAAGCCTGGGAACCACTGCTCTGGGCTGAGCAGCCGCGGCTGGGATGCTGGGCACCCGGGCCCATTGCACCAGCAGTTCACCACCTGTGCTGAGTGCAGAGCACCTTGCCTTCCTGAGTTCCGGCTCTGAATCTGGACTCAGAGATCCCCCCACGTGCAGACAGAGGGGAGAGGCCCAGGTGGGGCAGGCCTGGAGGCCCTCACTTCAGGTAATTGTTCCAGCCATTAGGCATGCGTTTGTGCGTCTCTGCCTGGCCTGGGCCCGGCCTGGAGCTAGGTAGCTAAGGACCTAAAATAAAGGAACGCCACTCTCTCCAGATCAATCAGCAGTGCTGTCTGCTCTAACGCAGATCTTCTGAGCAGACGGGCAGTCACTGCCAGCTCCCAGTTCAGCCAAGGCCGTCCTGCCCGTCCTACACACCCGTTACCCACCGTCTGGGCAGGAGAGATCAGCGAGCTGGGCGTGGAGAGAGGTCGCAGTTCACTGCGGCCTAAAATAGGCGCTGGAAGATACACAACTTACTGCGGCGTTCGTCACGCCGTTGATCTGTCTACATACCTGTTGCTGAAGTAACAGTGGACACCTCTCCGTAAGGAGCGCATCCGAACACCCTCACAGCGGGAGGGAAGGGGCAGGCGCCGTCCCTGCCGCAGCACAGACCAGGCGTGCAGGCGCTCGAGGAGAGCAGCCTTGCTCCGTGCGAGGAGTCTGACAACGAACCCCACAGCAGACGAGGGCTTTCCAGTGTTTACCTCCTCACGGCCTCACCCCGGCCAGTCACACACGTCGTGGAACCCCTTCTCGGGCCACAGAGACACTGGTGTGAGGGGAGTGCTTCAGGGAGCGATGTTGGAGAAAGGTACGTCTGACTTATGTGAAGGCCCTTTTTGGGGGAGGCGGGGCAATGTGTTCTGCACGTAGTAGGTGCACAGTTAAAGAGGCGTGCTGACTGCTGCAGTGCATCCTGCCTCTTTTGATTGGCAGGGACATCAGCTTGCTACTGTTTGGATCCTTTCTATTTTATGATGACAGCCGGCCCTCCTGTATCCCTGTGCACCACGCATGTGCTAGAAAACGGACACCAAAGAGGACTGAGTCCTCCCCGCTCGCCTTCCAGGAACTGATAGCCCAGAGAGCTGGACCGTGACCCTGGCTCCACGCGCAAGGAGGGGGACCGGCGCCTGCAGACGCCTGCAGTGTCCAGGGCTCACGCAGGCCCTCTTTTGACGCTGATGATTTCTTAGGAGGGAGGCAGTCAAGACCGCGATGCTGGTTTAAAGACAAGGAAAACCGAGGCTCTCTGATTAAAGGACCATTTCTCCAGGTAAGATCTCTCCACAGCTGCACTGCTGTGACCGCGGCCTTGCTTTCGGAGCCAGTTCTCTCCCGTTCTCCGCTGCCCAACAGTCACGTCCCCGGGCCCGCGGCTGTGAGAGTGGAGGCCTGGAGGCCCTCACTTCAGGTAATTGTTCCGTCCCGGCACACTTCCTCGGACAGCGGCCTGTGGCCCAGGCCTCGCCCGCCGGCCGGGCTGGGCGGTTTGAGTGATGCCGCGCTGCAAACAGGTGACCTGGGTCCGGGCTCAGGAGGCTGGGGAGACTGCGTCCTTGGCTGCCGCCTCTTGGGAGGCCCATCAGGAGCACAATGTGGGCTTCCCTTCTGCTGAGGGGACGAGGGGACGGTGAGCCAGCAGCCTGGGGCCCGGCTGCCCCTCCTCTGGCCCCTCCCTCCCCACTTCCCGGCGAGTCCCTCAGGTGTGCGCAGCGCCAGGGCCTGGAGCAAGCGCTGCTTCACACGCTGTCCCTGTGGCGCCAGGCTGTCCCATCTGGCAGGTGGTTTGGTCCCCATTCCAGCCAGGAGGGAGCTGAGGCCCCACGTCAGAGTCAGTGGCGGGAGCGGGAGCGGGTCAGCTTTAGACGAGGGTTCATTCCCAGTGACTCCAACCTGGGAGCAGGGGGCGAGCAGGAGGCTGGGCCCAGCCCCAGAGGGTGTGTCCGAAACGGGGGAAGTGGGGGGGGGGAGGGGGGGGGAGGACACTGAGCAGAAGGAGTCTGATCACCCGGTTTGGTACTGTTTGTTTTTCTCAAAAAATGTGACTGTGCGCCTTCTCTGTTGACACTATTTTGTGTGGATTGGACATTGCCGGCGCCAGGCACTGTTCTGCACTCGGTCCTCCCGCCAGGTCTAGTGGATTTCCCCGGGCACAGCGGTCCCCCCTGCCCGCTCCCCGTCCTCCAGGCCAGGACACGGAGCTGGCAGGCCCCGGGGCAGCGGGTCTGCCTCTGGGCACGAGGGGCGCCGTGTGACAGCCAGCCCCGGGGCAGGCGCGCCTCTCCTTTGCCCGTGTTACCCCCTCCAACCCCCCCTCAGGCTCAGAACAGCTTCATTGGCGACAGAGGAACCTCACAGCAGAGCCTCCTGATCAGCAAAACTGGAAATGGCCGTGTTGTCAGGGCTGCGGCGTGTCAGCCTCCAGAGTCATTACTCTCCTGTCAGCCCAGCGAGGCGGTGCACGACGACAATGGCGCTCTCTCTCCTCCCCGCTGGAGGGGTCACGGGTGAGCCAGCGCTGTCAATGGGGAGACAGACAAACAAGGGCCTGAGACGGACAAGCCCCGCGGGAAGAAGGCGGGCATGGCAGTGGGGCCCCCGCGGCCCCCCTTCAGGGCCCTGCGAGCCCGAGTGGAGGGGGAACCAAAGGTGTTCTCAGAACTAAAAGCGCCAGCTTTCAGGAGAAGCGCGCCCTCGCCTGCACGCCTGGAGCTGCTTGTTGTTCGTTTGCCTTCTAGAGTCTCCTGCTGGCTCCCAGCTCCCTTCCAGAGGCCCGGCCCCGCCGCCCTGGTGAGTCCGGGGTCTCCATGGACCAGCCCCTGGGAAGGGGCTGATGGGAAATGCGTGGTGGGTCCGCCCACACAGCTGCCTCACTGCGAATTAACTGCTGCTCATGAGCTCGCCTCACTGCCCACCTCGGCTGTTCAGAGCGAAGAAGGTACCTGCAGAGTGGCTGGTGCGCTGCCCCCCTCCAACCTCCCCTGGACCCCCCTCCCCCACTGACTCTCCGCATCACACTCCACCTTCAAGTCCTGACTTTCCGCTCCTGCCAGCCTCTTTCCCAGAGTTCCCAGAGGCTTGGCATCCAAACCAGCTAGTTGACTCTTATAAACTGCCTTGCAGTGGGCTTATCTCCACCTGTGTGCAGTTTCTCTCCTTTCAGCCACGTATAACCACGACGCGAGGGACTGGCCTCATTTCCCGCTCACTCGCATTTATGTCTGAGCCCTCGTGCTCTGCAGAAAGCAGGGCCTTGGACGGGATTCACTGCTCTTCCCAGTCAGCCCCTCCCACACCAGCATTCCAGAGTGTCCAGTCCAGTCAGGCTGTGTGGCCAGTGTCCACGCTCCTGGACTCGCCCGTGAGTGATCGGTTATGCCTGCCCCGCCTCCCTGCTCCTATCTGTGAAGAGGAGAGTGATTCAGACGGCCTGTGAGGTCTCTGCCAACACTAAGATTCTGCCAATAAACACTTGGATTTCCTTTCTCATAAAAAAAAAAAAAAGATGCTCTTATGGAATGTAAGCACCTCAAAACTGCAGTACTGAAGGCCCACCATCCCATAGAGGGCTCGGCCCTACTCTTCACTGGAAGGCCAGAAGGCCTGGTCACTGGAACTGAAATCTTCCTCCTTTAAAATGCCATCCTTGGGCCCTAACTGGTTTGGCTCAGAGGACAGAGCGTTGGCCTGCGGACTGAAAGGTCCCAGGTTCAATTCCAGTCAAGGGCATGTACCTTGGCTGCAGGCACATCCCCAGTAGGAGGTGTGCAGGAGGCAGCTGATCAATGTTTCTCTCTCATCGATGTTTCTAACTCTCTCTCCCTCTCTCTTTCTCTCTGTAAAAAATCAATAAAATATATTTAAAAATAAAAAAAAATAAAAAATGCCATCCTTGGTTTTTAAATTCTGCCTTTTGGAGCCTCACACTCATTGGAATCTGCCTCTCACACGCCTCAGATACTTAATACAAATGCCACATGCCACCACTCCCTGCTAGCCTTCCCGGTGCTCGCATGGGCTCAGGGCTCACCACTCCCCAGGCCTCCCTGTGCCCAGTCCCACCCCTGCCTGGTCCCCACCCCTACAGGTCCCTCCCCCTGCCAGGTCCCTCCCCCTGCCAGGTCCCTCCCCCTGCCAGGTCCCTCCCCCTGCCAGGTCCCTCCCCCTGCCAGGTCCCTCCCCCTGCCAGGTCCCTCTCAGAGCCGCTCCAGGAGCCCAGATGGGCTGTGCTCCAGCAAGTGCACAGAACAAGGGGATCATTGTCACGCTTGCAAAGGACACTGTCCTCTCATTAATACGGCTTAAAATTGCAGCAGCTTTATTTGGCAGCCATGACCCATTTTTCCCAACAAGTAAACATACAGTTATCTAAAACCCTGAGCTCTCTTCAGAGAAAAAGGCCAGTTGTGTCCAACCAGTTTTCTGAACAGGCATTATTTTTTTCTCATTTAATTAAATTGACTAGCTTCTAGTGATTATTTGATTTTAAAGTGTGGTCCTTTTGTAATAGAAATTTTTGTTAAGAATCTGTTTATACCTTTGAATATTATGTTGCTTGAATAATATTTAACCTTAAAAAGAACAACTTTTTGGTTCTTCTGTTTCTGAAAACAATGTATTTTCTATGTAGAAGTGGGAGTTATGATCTTTGGAACTCTGAATTAAAGATGGGTCTAAATTCTATTTACCCATTTCTCATTCTCTACTGTGTAGATGATCCCAAATATATCTGAGTTTGGTGTTGGACAATTTGGACAAAGGGACTATGAGTAATTAAGTGAGGCTGATTGGACCGAGTGCTCAGCTGCTCTCTGAGTTGCTTAATTGGAAACAAAATTAAGTATGAGACTTACAGTTGAAGTTTTGCAGTTATTGGATTTGCAGACATTTTTAAATCCATCTGTACTCTCTGGTAAATCTCCTGTTGGGGGTTTGTTGCAATTTAAGTAGAAATAAATCACCCTAGTACAGTGAAACCTCAGTTCTGGAGCTTAATTAGTTCTGGAAGGCTGTTCTAGAAGTGATTTGTCCAAAAACCAAATCAGTTTTTCCCATTAGAAATAATGTAAATTAAATTAATCCATTTCAGGCCCCCAAAAGATCCCCTGTTTTAACCTTTCTTATATGCATACTAGAGGCCCAGTGCACAGATTCGTGCACCGGTGTGGTCCCTTGGCCTGGCCTGTGGACATTCCCTGAGGGGTCCCAGATTGTGAGAGGGCACAGGCCAGGCCAAGGGACCTCACCACTGCACAATTGGGGCTGGGGAGGGACCACAGGAGGGCTCCAGGGCGTGTCTGGCCTGTCTCACCCAGTCCCAGTCGAAGCATCTGCCCCCTGGTGGTCAGTGCATGTCATAGCAACTGGTTGAACGGTTGAACAACTGGTTGGACACTTAGCATATTAGGCTTTTATTATATAGGATATGTTTAATGTACTGTTTAATCTATAAATAAACAATTCTTTTATTACATCTATAAAATCACCCCCTACTGGCCTTAAAGGAACCACTTTTCTCACTGGTTTCCAGGGGCCTTTCAGGTCAGCATGCAGCACCTTTGCTGTCCATATCACTGCCTCAGAAACGCTGTCACTGCTCACTGCTTTTCCTTCATCCAAATCAACAACACTTTTCTGCCTCTTCAATGGCCTGTGATCATTATTTCTTTCACATCCTTAGCAACATTAGCACTCTTGATGGCCTCTTTATGTTTTAAAATTGTGGTAATCTCAGCAACAAACACATTCTTTCTTTTATGTGTTGCCTGAGAGGCCTTTTGTCATGCTAAGGTATCAGCCTGAAAGGGTTGTCAGGTTGAAAACCGAAGTTTGGTTCAATAACCGACACATTTTTCTGTGAACATCTTGGCTGATAATCCAATTGTCTAAGATGGGAGACATTTGAGAAAAGAGGTTTGTACTTTGTTATTAATCCTGGGCTGGACTGAATTTTTTTCTAATCTCACTCAAGGATATGTTTGATTTTAGAGAAAGGGGAAAGGAGAGAGAGAAAGAGAAACATCAATGTGAGAGAGAAACATGGATCGTCCATACTCACCCCAACCGGGACTCAAACCTGCAACCTTTTGGTGCATGGGACTACGTTCCAAACAACTGAGCCACTGGCAGGGCTGGGCTGAATTTTAAAAAGTTGCCCAGGCCTTCTTAACTCCAGTTTGCTAATTGACGTCATTAGGACACAGATGTGGTGGTGTCATTATCAAGGAAAAAGCCTGAGGTATGAGGAGTCTGACCAGGAGAATCTGGTGGAATTTAAGACTACGATGCCAATGAAATAGGAGGCATACATTTAAGTGTATGTATTTTTCTTTTTTTTAAAATATATTTTATTGATTTTTTACAGAGAGGAAGGGAGAGGGATAGAAAGCTAGAAACATCGATGAGAGAGAAACATCAACCAGCTGCCTCCTGCACACCCCCTACTGGGGATGTGCCCGCAACCAAGGTACATGCCCTTGACCGGAATCGAACCTGGGACTTTTCAGTCCGCAGGCCGACACTCTATCCACTGAGCCAAACTGGTTTTGGCTGTATTTTTCTTTATAGAAAGTGAAATTGATCTAGAAAAAGGCCTTTGAAAATATTTGTGAAATCATATGGTCACCCAGATTGAAGTGAACGGTGTTCTTATCAGCTCAAAAATGAGCTTTTATCTGACACCCGCCACTTGGAATGACAGGGCTGTAGTTTGGAATAGGAAACATCACTCAGCAGTTCCTAAAATGCCTGTGTGTGTGTGTGTGTGTGTGTGTGTGTGTGTGTGTGTGTGTGAAATTTGCTTAAAGAATAAAATATATTATTCTTGTAGTAGA